>NC_082709.1:79402110-79759610 GCF_030144855.1 Hypanus sabinus
GTGTGTGTGTGGAACAGTACCCTAGTGAGGGTCAGTGTGTGTGGGTCCATCCCCCAGTGAGGGTCAGAGTGTGTGTGGGACCGTGTCCCAGTGAGGGTCAGTGTGTGAGTGGGACTGTCCCCCAGTGAGGGTCAGTGTGTGTGTGGGACCGTGTCCCAGTGAGGGTCAGTGTGTGTGTCGGTCTGTCCCCCAGTGGGGGTCAGTGTGTGTGTGGAACCGTACCCTAGTGAGGGTCAGTGTGTGTGGGATCATCACCCAGTGAGGGCCAGTGTGTGGGTTGAACCTTCCCCCAGTGGGGGTCAGTGTGTGTGTGGAACCGTCCCCTAGTGAGGGTCAGTGTGTGAGGGTCCATCCCCCAGTGAGGGCCAGTGTATGTGTGTGTGGACCGTGTCCCAGTGAGGGTCAGTGTGTGTGTGGGACTGTCCCCCAGTGAGTGTAAGTGTGTGTGTGGGTCTGTCCCCCAGTGAGGGCCAGTGTATGTGTGTGCGGGTCCATCCCCCAGTGAGGGTCAGTGTGTGTGGGGAACCGTCCCTCTGTGAGGGTCAGTGTGTGTGTGGGACCGTCCCTTTGTGAGGGTCAGTGTGTGTGTGGGACTGCCCAGTGAGGGTCAGTGTGTGTGGGACTGTCCCCCAGTGAGGGTCAGTGTGTGTGTGGGACTGTCCAGTGAGGGTCAGTGTGTGTGTGGGACCGTCCCCCAGTGAGGGTCAGAGTGTGTGTGGGTCGGCCCAGTGAGGGTCAGTGTGTGTGTGGTACTGTCCCCCAGTGAAGGTCAGTGTGTGTGTGGGACCGTCCCCCTGTGAGGGTCAGTGTGTGTGTGGGACTGTCCCCCAGTGAGGATCAGTCTGAGTGTGTGCCTGTCTCCCAGTGAGGGCCAGTGTGTGTGTGAAACCGTCCCCCAGTGAGGGTCAGTGTGTGTGTCGGTCTGTCCCCCAGTGGGGGTCAGTGTGTGTGTGGAACCGTCCCCTAGTGAGGGTCAGTGTGTGAGGGTCCATCCCCCAGTTAGGGCCAGTGTATGTGTGTGTGGGACCGTGTCCCAGTGAGGGTCAGTGTGTGTGTGGGACTGTCCCCCAGTGACTGTCAGTGTGTGTGTGGGTCTGTCCCCCAGTGAGGGCCAGTGTATGTGTGTGCGGGTCCATCCCCCAGTGAGGGTCAGTGTGTGTGGGGGACCGTCCCTCTGTGAGGGTCAGTGTGTGTGTGGGACCGTCCCTTTGTGAGGGTCAGTGTGTGTGTGGGACTGTCCAGTGAGGGTCAGTGTGTGTGGGACTGTTCCCCAGTGAGGGTCAGTGTGAGTGTGGGACTGTCTCCCAGTGAGGGCCAGTGTGTGTGTGAAACCGTCCCCCAGTGAGTGTCAGAGTGTGTGTGTGTGTGTGTGGGACCGTGTCCCAGTGAGGGTCAGTGTGTGTGTGGGACTGTCCCCCACTGAAGGCCAGTGTGTGTGTGGAACCGTCCCCTAGTGAGTGTCAGTGTGTGTGTGGAACAGTACCCTAGTGAGGGTCAGTGTGTGTGGGTCCATCCCCCAGTGAGGGTCAGAGTGTGTGTGGGACCGTGTCCCAGTGAGGGTCAGTGTGTGAGTGGGACTGTCACCCAGTGAGGGTCAGTGTGTGTGTGGGACCGTGTCCCAGTGAGGGTCAGTGTGTGTGTCGGTCTGTCCCCCAGTGGGGGTCAGTGTGTGTGTGGAACCGTACCCTAGTGAGGGTCAGTGTGTGTGGGATCATCACCCAGTGAGGGCCAGTGTGTGGGTTGAACCTTCCCCCAGTGGGGGTCAGTGTGTGTGTGGAACCGTCCCCTAGTGAGGGTCAGTGTGTGAGGGTCCATCCCCCAGTGAGGGCCAGTGTATGTGTGTGTGGACCGTGTCCCAGTGAGGGTCAGAGTGTGTGTGGGTCGGCCCAGTGAGGGTCAGTGTGTGTGTGGTACTGTCCCCCAGTGAAGGTCAGTGTATGTGTGTGTGGGTCCATCCCCCAGTGAGGGTCAGTGTGTGTGGGGGACCATCCCCCTGTGAGGGTCAGTGTGTGTGTGGGAACGTCCCTCTGTGAGGGTCAGTGTGTGTGTGGGACTGTCCAGTGAGGGTCAGTGTGTGAGGGACTGTCCACCAGTGAGTGTCAGTGTGTGTGTGGGACTGTCCAGTGAGTGCCAGTGTGTGTGTGGGACCGTATCCCAGTGAGGGTCTGTGTGAGTGTGGGACTGTCTCCTAGTGAGTGCCAGTGTGTGTGTGGAACAGTCCCCCCAGTGAGGGTCAGAGTGTGTGTGGGACCGTGTCCCAGTGAGGGAGAGTGTGTGTGTCGGTCTGTCCCCCAGTGGGGGTCAGTGTGTGTGTGGAACCGTACCCTAGTGAGGGTCAGTGTGTGTGGGATCATCACACAGTGAGGGCCAGTGTGTGGGTTGAACCTTCCCCAGTGAGGGTCAGTGTGTGTGTGGGTCTGTCCCCCAGTGAAGGACAGTGTGTGTGTGTGTGGGACCGTGACCCAGTGAGGGTCAGTGTGAGTGTGGGACTGTCTCCCAGTGAGGGCCAGTGTGTGTGTGGTACAGTCCCCCAGTGAGGGTCAGTGTGACTCTGGGACTGTCTCCCAGTGAGGGCCAGTGTATGTGTGAAACCGTCCCCCAGTGAGTGTCAGTGTGTGTGTGTGGGGGACCGTGTCCCAGTGTGCGACAGTGTGTGTGTGGGACTGTCCCCCAGTGAAGGCCAGTGTGTGTCTGGAACCGTCCCCCAGTGAGGGTCAGTGAGTGTGTGTGACCGTTCCCCCAGTGAGGGTCAGTGTGTGTGTGGGTCCTTCCCCCAGTGAGGGTCAGCGCGTGTGTGGGAACATCCCCCAGTGAGGGTCAGTGTGTGTGTGGAACCCTCCCCTAGTGAGGGTCAGTGTGTGTGTGCGACTGTCCCCCAGTGATGCTCAGTGTGTGTGTGGGACCGTGTCCCAGTGAGGGTCAGTGTGTGTGTGGGATCATCACCCAGTGAGGGCCAGTGTATGTGTTGAACCTTCCCCCAGTGAGGGTCAGTGTGTGTGTGGGTCTGTCCCCCAGTGAAGGTTAGTGTGTGTGTGTGTGTGGGACCGTGTCCCAGTGAGGGTCAGTGTGAGTGTGGGACTGTCTCCCAGTGAGGGCCAGTGTGTGTGTGGTACAGTCACCCTGTGAGGGTCAATGTGACTGTGGGACTGTCTCCCAGTGAGCCGTCCCCCAGTGAGTGTCAGTGTGTGTGTGTGTGGGACCGTGTCCCAGTGAGGGTCAGTGTGTGTGTGGGACTGTCCCCCAGTGAAGGCCAGTGTGTGTGCGGAACCGTCCCCTAGTGAGTGTCAGTGTGTGTGTGGAACCGTACCCTGGTGAGGGTCAGTGTGTGTGGGTCCATCCCCCAGTGAGGGTCGGAGTGTGTGTGGGACCGTGTCCCAGTGAGGGTCAGTGTGTGTGTAGGTCCGTCCCCCAGTGAGGGTCAGTGTGTGTGTGGAACCGTCCCCTAGTGAGGGTCAGTGTGTGTGTGGGACTGTCCCCCAGTGATGGTCAGTGTGTGTGTGGGTCCATCCCCCAGTGCGGTTCAGAGTGTGTGTGGGATCATCACCCAGTGAGGGCCAGTGTATGTGTTGAACCTTCCCCCAGTGAGGGTCAGTGTGTGTGTGGGTCTGTCCCCCAGTGAAGGTCAGTGTGTGTGTGTGGGACCGTGTCCCAGTGAGGGTCAGTGTGAGTGTGGGACTGTCTCCCAGTGAGGGCCAGTGTGTGTGTGAAACCGTCCCCCAGTGAGTGTCAGAGTGTGTGTGTGTGTGTGTGGGACCGTGTCCCAGTGAGGGTCAGTGTGTGTGTGGGATTGTCCCCCAGTGAAGGCCAGTGTGTGTGTGGGACCGTGTCCCAGTGAGGGTCAGTGTGTGTGTGGGACTGTCCCCCAGTGAGGGTCAGTGTGTGTGTGGGACCGTGTCCCAGTGAGGGTCAGTGTGTGTGTCGGTCTGTCCCCCAGTGGGGGTCAGTGTGTGTGTGGAACCGTACCCAAGTGAGGGTCAGTGTGTGTGGGATCATCACCCAGTGAGGGCCAGTGTGTGGGTTGAACCTTCCCCCAGTGAGGGTCAGTGTGTGTGTGGGTCTGTCCCCCAGTGAAGGTCAGTGTGTGTGTGTGTGGGACCGTGTCCCAGTGAGGGTCAGTGTCAGTGTGGGACTGTCTCCCAGTGAGGGTCAGTGTGTGTGTGGGACCGTGTCCCAGTGAGGGTCAGTGTGTGTGTCTGTCTGTCCCCCAGTGGGGGTCAGTGTGTGTGTGGAACCGTCCCCTAGTGAGGGTCAGTGTGTGAGGGTCCATCCCCCAGTGAGGGCCAGTGTATGTGTGTGTGGGACCGTGTCCCAGTGAGGGTCAGTGTGTGTGTGGGACTGTCCCCCAGTGAGTGTCAGTGTGTGTGTGGGTCTGTCCCCCCAGTGAGGGCCAGTGTATGCGTGTGCGGGTCCATCCCCCCCGTGAGGGTCAGTGTGTGTGGGGGACCGTCCCTCTGTGAGGGTCAGTGTGTGTGTGGGACCGTCCCTTTGTGAGGGGTCAGTGTGTGTGTGGGACTGTCCAGTGAGGGTCAGTGTGTGTGGGACTGTCCCCCAGTGAGGGTCAGTGTGTGTGTGGGACTGTCCAGTGAGGGTCAGTGTGTGTGTGGGACCGTCCCCCAGTGAGGGTCAGAGTGTGTGTGGGTCTGCCCAGTGAGGTTCAGTGTGTGTGTGGGACTGTCCCCCAGTGAAGGTCAGTGTGTGTGTGGGGACCGTCCCCCAGTGAGGGTCAGTGTGTGTGTGGGACTGTCCCTCAGTGAGGGCCAGTGTGTGTGTGTGGGACTGTCCGCCAGTGAGGATCAGTGTGTGTGTGGGACCGTCCCCCAGTGAGGGTCAGTCTGAGTGTGTGACTGTCTCCCAGTGAGGGCCAGTGTGTGTGTGAAACCGTCCCCCAGTGAGGGTCAGTGTTTTGTGTGTGGGACCGTGTCCCATTGAGGGTCAGTGTGAGTGTGATACTGTCTAAGTTTCGGCCAGTGTGTGTGTGGAACTGTCCCCCAGTGAGGGTCAGTGTGAGTGTGGGACTGTCTCCCAGTGAGGGCCAGTGTGTGTGTGAAACCGTCCCCCAGTGAGGGGTCAGTGAGTTTGTGTGACCGTTCCCCCAGTGAGGGTCAGTGTGTGTGTGGGTCCTTCCCCCAGTGAGGGTCAGTGCGTGTGTGGGAACGTCCCCCAGTGAGGGTCAGAGTGTGTGTGGAACCATCCCCTAGTGAGGGTCAGTGTGTGTGTGCGACTGTCCCCCAGTGATGCTCAGTGTGTGTGTGGGACCGTGTCCCAGTGAGGGTCAGTGTGTGTGTGGGATCATCACCCAGTGAGGGCCAGTGTATGTGTTGAACCTTCCCCCAGTGAGGGTCAGTGTGTCTGTGGGTCTGTCCCCCAGTGAAGGTCAGTGTGTGTGTGTGTGGGACCGTGTCCCAGTGAGGGTCAGTGTGAGTGTGGGACTGTCTCCCAGTGAGGGCCAGTGTGTGTGTGAAACCGTCCCCCAGTGAGTGTCAGTGTGTGTGTGTGTGGGACCGTGTCCCAGTGAGGGTCAGTGTGTGTGTGGGACTGTCCCCCAGTGAAGGCCAGTGTGTGTGCGGAACCGTCCCCTAGTGAGTGTTAGTGTGTGTGTGGAACCGTACACTGGTGAGGGTCAGTGTGTGTGGGTCCATCCCCCAGTGAGGGTCAGAGTGTGTGTGGGACCGTGTCCCAGTGAGGGTCAGTGTGTGTGTGGGTCCGTCCCCCAGTGAGGGTCAGTGTGTGTGTGGAACCGTCCCCTAGTGAGGGTCAGTGTGTGTGTGGGACTGTCCCCCAGTGATGGTCAGTGTGTGTGTGGGTCCATCCCCCAGTGAGGGTCAGAGTGTGTGTGGGATCATCACCCAGTGAGGGCCAGTGTATGTGTTGAACCTTCCCCCAGTGAGGGTCAGTGTGTGTGTGGGTCTGTCCCCCAGTGAAGGTCAGTGTGTGTGTGTGGGACCGTGTCCCAGTGAGGGTCAGTGTGAGTGTAGGACTGTCTCCCAGTGATGGCCAGTGTGTGTGTGGAACAGTCCCCCAGTGAGGGTCAGTGTGAATGTGGGACTGTCTCCCAGTGAGGGCCAGTGTGTGTGTGAAACCGTCCCCCAGTGAGTGTCAGAGTGTGTGTGTGTGTGTATGGGACCGTGTCCCAGTGAGGGTCAGTGTGTGTGTGGGACTGTCCCCCACTGAAGGCCAGTGTGTGTGTGGAACCGTCCCCTAGTGAGTGTCAGTGTGTGTGTGGAACAGTACCCTAGTGAGGGTCAGTGTGTGTGCGTCCATCCCCCAGTGAGGGTCAGAGTGTGTGTGGGACCGTGTCCCAGTGAGGGTCAGTGTGTGAGTGGGACTGTCCCCCAGTGAGGGTCAGTGTGTGTGTGGGACCGTGTCCCAGTGAGGGTCAGTGTGTGTGTCGGTCTGTCCCCCAGTGGGGGTCAGTGTGTGTGTGGAACCGTACCCTAGTGAGGGTCAGTGTGTGTGGGATCATCACCCAGTGAGGGCCAGTGTGTGGGTTGAACCTTCCCCCAGTGGGGGTCAGTGTGTGTGTGGAACCGTCCCCTAGTGAGGGTCAGTGTGTGAGGGTCCATCCCCCAGTGAGGGCCAGTGTATGTGTGTGTGGACCGTGTCCCAGTGAGGGTCAGTGTGTGTGTGGGACTGTCCCCCAGTGAGTGTAAGTGTGTGTGTGGGTCTGTCCCCCAGTGAGGGCCAGTGTATGTGTGTGCGGGTCCATCCCCCAGTGAGGGTCAGTGTGTGTGGGGGACCGTCCCTCTGTGAGGGTCAGTGTGTGTGTGGGACCGTCCCTTTGTGAGGGTCAGTGTGTGTGTGGGACTGTCCAGTGAGGGTCAGTGTGTGTGGGACTGTCCCCCAGTGAGGGTCAGTGTGTGTGTGGGACTGTCCAGTGAGGGTCAGTGTGTGTGTGGGGACCGTCCCCCAGTGAGGGTCAGAGTGTGTGTGGGTCGGCCCAGTGAGGGTCAGTGTGTGTGTGGTACTGTCCCCCAGTGAAGGTCAGTGTGTGTGTGGGACCGTCCCCCTGTGAGGGTCAGTGTGTGTGTGGGACTGTCCCTCAGTGAGGGGCCAGTGTGTGTGTGTGGGACTGTCCCCCAGTGAGGATCAGTGTGTGTGTGGGACCGTCCCCCAGTGAGGATCAGTCTGAGTGTGTGCCTGTCTCCCAGTGAGGGCCAGTGTGTGTGTGAAACCGTCCCCCAGTGAGGGTCAGTGTGTGTGTCGGTCTGTCCCCCAGTGGGGGTCAGTGTGTGTGTGGAACCGTCCCCTAGTGAGGGTCAGTGTGTGAGGGTCCATCCCCCAGTTAGGGCCAGTGTATGTGTGTGTGGGACCGTGTCCCAGTGAGGGTCAGTGTGTGTGTGGGACTGTCCCCCAGTGACTGTCAGTGTGTGTGTGGGTCTGTCCCCCAGTGAGGGCCAGTGTATGTGTGTGCGGGTCCATCCCCCAGTGAGGGTCAGTGTGTGTGGGGGACCGTCCCCTCTGTGAGGGTCAGTGTGTGTGTGTGGGACCGTCCCTTTGTGAGGGTCAGTGTGTGTGTGGGACTGTCCAGTGAGGGTCAGTGTGTGTGGGACTGTTCCCCAGTGAGGGGTCAGTGTGAGTGTGGGACTGTCTCCCAGTGAGGGCCAGTGTGTGTGTGAAACCGTCCCCCAGTGAGTGTCAGAGTGTGTGTGTGTGTGGGACCGTGTCCCAGTGAGGGTCAGTGTGTGTGTGGGTCTGTCCCCCACTGAAGGTCAGTGTGTGTGTGTGGGACCGTGTCCCAGTGAGGGTCAGTGTGAGTGTGGGACTGTCTCCCAGTGAGGGCCAGTGTGTGTGTGAAACCGTCCCCCAGTGAGTGTCAGAGTGTGTGTGTGTGTGTGTGGGACCGTGTCCCAGTGAGGGTCAGTGTGTGTGTGGGATTGTCCCCCAGTGAAGGCCAGTGTGTGTGTGGGACCGTGTCCCAGTGAGGGTCAGTGTGTGTGTGGGACTGTCCCCCAGTGAGGGTCAGTGTGTGTGTGGGACCGTGTCCCAGTGAGGGTCAGTGTGTGTGTGGGATCATCACCCAGTGAGGGCCAGTGTATGTGTTGAACCTTCCCCCAGTGAGGGTCAGTGTGTGTGTGGGTCTGTCCCCCAGTGAAGGTTAGTGTGTGTGTGTGTGTGTGGGACCGTGTCCCAGTGAGGGTCAGTGTGAGTGTGGGACTGTCTCCCAGTGAGGGCCAGTGTGTGTGTGGTACAGTCACCCTGTGAGGGTCAATGTGACTGTGGGACTTGTCTCCCAGTGAGGGCCAGTTTGTGTGTGAAACCGTCCCCCAGTGAGTGTCAGTGTGTGAGGGTCCATCCCCCAGTTAGGGCCAGTGTATGTGTGTGTGGGACCGTGTCCCAGTGAGGGTCAGTGTGTGTGGGGGGACCGTCCCTCTGTGAGGGTCAGTGTGTGTGTGGGACCGTCCCTTTGTGAGGGTCAGTGTGTGTGTGGGGACTGTCCAGTGAGGGTCAGTGTGTGTGGGACTGTCCCCCAGTGAGGGTCAGTGTGTGTGTGGGACTGTCCAGTGAGGGTCAGTGTGTGTGTGGGGACCGTCCCCCAGTGAGGGTCAGAGTGTGTGTGGGTCTGCCCAGTGAGGTTCAGTGTGTGTGTGGGACTGTCCCCCAGTGAAGGTCAGTGTGTGTGTGGGACCGTCCCCCAGTGAGGGTCAGTGTGTGTGTGGGACTGTCCCCTCAGTGAGGGCCAGTGTGTGTGTGTGGGACTGTCCCCCAGTGAGGATCAGTGTGTGTGTGGGACCGTCCCCCAGTGAGGGTCAGTCTGAGTGTGTGACTGTCTCCCAGTGAGGGCCAGTGTGTGTGTGAAACCGTCCCCCAGTGAGGGTCAGTGTTTTGTGTGTGGGACCGTGTCCCATTGAGGGTCAGTGTGAGTGTGATACTGTCTAAGTTTCGGCCAGTGTGTGTGTGGAACTGTCCCCCAGTGAGGGTCAGTGTGAGTGTGGGACTGTCTCCCAGTGAGGGCCAGTGTGTGTGTGAAACCGTCCCCCAGTGAGGGTCAGTGAGTTTGTGTGACCGTTCCCCCAGTGAGGGTCAGTGTGTGTGTGGGTCCTTCCCCCAGTGAGGGTCAGTGCGTGTGTGGGAACGTCCCCCAGTGAGGGTCAGAGTGTGTGTGGAACCATCCCCTAGTGAGGGTCAGTGTGTGTGTGCGACTGTCCCCCAGTGATGCTCAGTGTGTGTGTGGGACCGTGTCCCAGTGAGGGTCAGTGTGTGTGTGGGATCATCACCCAGTGAGGGCCAGTGTATGTGTTGAACCTTCCCCCAGTGAGGGTCAGTGTGTCTGTGGGTCTGTCCCCCAGTGAAGGTCAGTGTGTGTGTGTGTGTGGGACCGTGTCCCAGTGAGGGTCAGTGTGAGTGTGGGACTGTCTCCCAGTGAGGGCCAGTGTGTGTGTGAAACCGTCCCCCAGTGAGTGTCAGTGTGTGTGTGTGTGGGACCGTGTCCCAGTGAGGGTCAGTGTGTGTGTGGGACTGTCCCCCAGTGAAGGCCAGTGTGTGTGCGGAACCGTCCCCTAGTGAGTGTTAGTGTGTGTGTGGAACCGTACACTGGTGAGGGTCAGTGTGTGTGGGTCCATCCCCCAGTGAGGGTCAGAGTGTGTGTGGGACCGTGTCCCAGTGAGGGTCAGTGTGTGTGTGGGTCCGTCCCCCAGTGAGGGTCAGTGTGTGTGTGGAACCGTCCCCTAGTGAGGGTCAGTGTGTGTGTGGGACTGTCCCCCAGTGATGGTCAGTGTGTGTGTGGGTCCATCCCCCAGTGAGGGTCAGAGTGTGTGTGGGATCATCACCCAGTGAGGGCCAGTGTATGTGTTGAACCTTCCCCCAGTGAGGGTCAGTGTGTGTGTGGGTCTGTCCCCCAGTGAAGGTCAGTGTGTGTGTGTGGGACCGTGTCCCAGTGAGGGTCAGTGTGAGTGTGGGACTGTCTCCCAGTGATGGCCAGTGTGTGTGTGGAACAGTCCCCCAGTGAGGGTCAGTGTGAATGTGGGACTGTCTCCCAGTGAGGGCCAGTGTGTGTGTGAAACCGTCCCCCAGTGAGTGTCAGAGTGTGTGTGTGTGTGTATGGGACCGTGTCCCAGTGAGGGTCAGTGTGTGTGTGGGACTGTCCCCCACTGAAGGCCAGTGTGTGTGTGGAACCGTCCCCTAGTGAGTGTCAGTGTGTGTGTGGAACAGTACCCTAGTGAGGGTCAGTGTGTGTGCGTCCATCCCCCAGTGAGGGTCAGAGTGTGTGTGGGACCGTGTCCCAGTGAGGGTCAGTGTGTGAGTGGGACTGTCCCCCAGTGAGGGTCAGTGTGTGTGTGGGACCGTGTCCCAGTGAGGGTCAGTGTGTGTGTCGGTCTGTCCCCCAGTGGGGGTCAGTGTGTGTGTGGAACCGTACCCTAGTGAGGGTCAGTGTGTGTGGGATCATCACCCAGTGAGGGCCAGTGTGTGGGTTGAACCTTCCCCCAGTGGGGGTCAGTGTGTGTGTGGAACCGTCCCCTAGTGAGGGTCAGTGTGTGAGGGTCCATCCCCCAGTGAGGGCCAGTGTATGTGTGTGTGGACCGTGTCCCAGTGAGGGTCAGTGTGTGTGTGGGACTGTCCCCCAGTGAGTGTAAGTGTGTGTGTGGGTCTGTCCCCCAGTGAGGGCCAGTGTATGTGTGTGCGGGTCCATCCCCCAGTGAGGGTCAGTGTGTGTGGGGGACCGTCCCTCTGTGAGGGTCAGTGTGTGTGTGGGACCGTCCCTTTGTGAGGGTCAGTGTGTGTGTGGGACTGTCCAGTGAGGGTCAGTGTGTGTGGGACTGTCCCCCAGTGAGGGTCAGTGTGTGTGTTGTACTGTCCAGTGAGGGTCAGTGTGTGTGTGGGACCGTCCCCCAGTGAAGGTCAGAGTGTGTGTGGGTCGGCCCAGTGAGGGTCAGTGTGTGTGTGGTACTGTCCCCCAGTGAAGGTCAGTGTGTGTGTGGGACCGTCCCCCTGTGAGGGTCAGTGTGTGTGTGGGACTGTCCCTCAGTGAGGGCCAGTGTGTGTGTGTGGGACTGTCCCCCAGTGAGGATCAGTGTGTGTGTGGGACCGTCCCCCAGTGAGGATCAGTCTGAGTGTGTGCCTGTCTCCCAGTGAGGGCCAGTGTGTGTGTGAAACCGTCCCCCAGTGAGGGTCAGTGTGTGTGTCGGTCTGTCCCCCAGTGGGGGTCAGTGTGTGTGTGGAACCGTCCCCTAGTGAGGGTCAGTGTGTGAGGGTCCATCCCCCAGTTAGGGCCAGTGTATGTGTGTGTGGGACCGTGTCCCAGTGAGGGTCAGTGTGTGTGTGGGACTGTCCCCCAGTGACTGTCAGTGTGTGTGTGGGTCTGTCCCCCAGTGAGGGCCAGTGTATGTGTGTGCGGGTCCATCCCCCAGTGAGGGTCAGTGTGTGTGGGGGACCGTCCCTCTGTGAGGGTCAGTGTGTGTGTGGGACCGTCCCTTTGTGAGGGTCAGTGTGTGTGTGGGACTGTCCAGTGAGGGTCAGTGTGTGTGGGACTGTTCCCCAGTGAGGGTCAGTGTGAGTGTGGGACTGTCTCCCAGTGAGGGCCAGTGTGTGTGTGAAACCGTCCCCCAGTGAGTGTCAGAGTGTGTGTGTGTGTGTGTGGGACCGTGTCCCAGTGAGGGTCAGTGTGTGTGTGGGTCTGTCCCCCACTGAAGGTCAGTGTGTGTGTGTGGGACCGTGTCCCAGTGAGGGTCAGTGTGAGTGTGGGACTGTCTCCCAGTGAGGGCCAGTGTGTGTGTGAAACCGTCCCCCAGTGAGTGTCAGAGTGTGTGTGTGTGTGTGTGGGACCGTGTCCCAGTGAGGGTCAGTGTGTGTGTGGGATTGTCCCCCAGTGAAGGCCAGTGTGTGTGTGGGACCGTGTCCCAGTGAGGGTCAGTGTGTGTGTGGGACTGTCCCCCAGTGAGGGTCAGTGTGTGTGTGGGACCGTGTCCCAGTGAGGGTCAGTGTGTGTGTGGGATCATCACCCAGTGAGGGCCAGTGTATGTGTTGAACCTTCCCCCAGTGAGGGTCAGTGTGTGTGTGGGTCTGTCCCCCAGTGAAGGTTAGTGTGTGTGTGTGTGTGGGACCGTGTCCCAGTGAGGGTCAGTGTGAGTGTGGGACTGTCTCCCAGTGAGGGCCAGTGTGTGTGTGGTACAGTCACCCTGTGAGGGTCAATGTGACTGTGGGACTGTCTCCCAGTGAGGGCCAGTTTGTGTGTGAAACCGTCCCCCAGTGAGTGTCAGTGTGTGAGGGTCCATCCCCCAGTTAGGGCCAGTGTATGTGTGTGTGGGACCGTGTCCCAGTGAGGGTCAGTGTGTGTGTGGGACTGTCCCCCAGTGACTGTCAGTGTGTGTGTGGGTCTGTCCCCCAGTGAGGGCCAGTGTATGTGTGTGCGGGTCCATCCCCCAGTGAGGGTCAGTGTGTGTGGGGGACCGTCCCTCTGTGAGGGTCAGTGTGTGTGTGGGACCGTCCCTTTGTGAGGGTCAGTGTGTGTGTGGGACTGTCCAGTGAGGGTCAGTGTGTGTGGGACTGTTCCCCAGTGAGGGTCAGTGTGAGTGTGGGACTGTCTCCCAGTGAGGGCCAGTGTGTGTGTGAAACCGTCCCCCAGTGAGTGTCAGAGTGTGTGTGTGTGTGTGTGGGACCGTGTCCCAGTGAGGGTCAGTGTGTGTGTGGGACTGTCCCCCACTGAAGGCCAGTGTGTGTGTGGGACCGTCCCCTAGTGAGTGTCAGTGTGTGTGTGGAACAGTACCCTAGTGAGGGTCAGTGTGTGTGGGTCCATCCCCCAGTGAGGGTCAGAGTGTGTGTGGGACCGTGTCCCAGTGAGGGTCAGTGTGTGAGTGGGACTGTCCCCCAGTGAGGGTCAGTGTGTGTGTGGGACCGTGTCCCAGTGAGGGTCAGTGTGTGTGTCGGTCTGTCCCCCAGTGGGGGTCAGTGTGTGTGTGGAACCGTACCCTAGTGAGGGTCAGTGTGTGTGGGATCATCACCCAGTGAGGGCCAGTGTGTGGGTTGAACCTTCCCCCAGTGGGGGTCAGTGTGTGTGTGGAACCGTCCCCTAGTGAGGGTCAGTGTGTGAGGGTCCATCCCCCAGTGAGGGCCAGTGTATGTGTGTGTGGACCGTGTCCCAGTGAGGGTCAGTGTGTGTGTGGGACTGTCCCCCAGTGAGTGTAAGTGTGTGTGTGGGTCTGTCCCCCAGTGAGGGCCAGTGTATGTGTGTGCGGGTCCATCCCCCAGTGAGGGTCAGTGTGTGTGGGGGACCGTCCCTCTGTGAGGGTCAGTGTGTGTGTGGGACCGTCCCTTTGTGAGGGTCAGTGTGTGTGTGGGACTGTCCAGTGAGGGTCAGTGTGTGTGGGACTGTCCCCCAGTGAGGGTCAGTGTGTGTGTGGGACTGTCCAGTGAGGGTCAGTGTGTGTGTGGGACCGTCCCCCAGTGAGGGTCAGAGTGTGTGTGGGTCGGCCCAGTGAGGGTCAGTGTGTGTGTGGTACTGTCCCCCAGTGAAGGTCAGTGTGTGTGTGGGACCGTCCCCCTGTGAGGGTCAGTGTGTGTGTGGGACTGTCCCTCAGTGAGGGCCAGTGTGTGTGTGTGGGACTGTCCCCCAGTGAGGATCAGTGTGTGTGTGGGACCGTCCCCCAGTGAGGATCAGTCTGAGTGTGTGCCTGTCTCCCAGTGAGGGCCAGTGTGTGTGTGAAACCGTCCCCCAGTGAGGGTCAGTGTGTGTGTCGGTCTGTCCCCCAGTGGGGGTCAGTGTGTGTGTGGAACCGTCCCCTAGTGAGGGTCAGTGTGTGAGGGTCCATCCCCCAGTTAGGGCCAGTGTATGTGTGTGTGGGGACCGTGTCCCAGTGAGGGTCAGTGTGTGTGTGGGACAGTCCCCCAGTGACTGTCAGTGTGTGTGTGGGTCTGTCCCCCAGTGAGGGCCAGTGTATGTGTGTGCGGGTCCATCCCCCAGTGAGGGTCAGTGTGTGTGGGGGACCGTCCCTCTGTGAGGGTCAGTGTGTGTGTGGGACCGTCCCTTTGTGAGGGTCAGTGTGTGTGTGGGACTGTCCAGTGAGGGTCAGTGTGTGTGGGACTGTTCCCCAGTGAGGGTCAGTGTGAGTGTGGGACTGTCTCCCAGTGAGGGCCAGTGTGTGTGTGAAACCGTCCCCCAGTGAGTGTCAGAGTGTGTGTGTGTGTGTGTGTGTGTGGGACCGTGTCCCAGTGAGGGTCAGTGTGTGTGTGGGACTGTCCCCCACTGAAGGCCAGTGTGTGTGTGGAACCGTCCCCTAGTGAGTGTCAGTGTGTGTGTGGAACAGTACCCTAGTGAGGGTCAGTGTGTGTGGGTCCATCCCCCAGTGAGGGTCAGAGTGTGTGTGGGACCGTGTCCCAGTGAGGGTCAGTGTGTGAGTGGGACTGTCCCCCAGTGAGGGTCAGTGTGTGTGTGGGACCGTGTCCCAGTGAGGGTCAGTGTGTGTGTCGGTCTGTCCCCCAGTGGGGGTCAGTGTGTGTGTGGAACCGTACCCTAGTGAGGGTCAGTGTGTGTGGGATCATCACCCAGTGAGGGCCAGTGTGTGGGTTGAACCTTCCCCCAGTGGGGGTCAGTGTGTGTGTGGAACCGTCCCCTAGTGAGGGTCAGTGTGTGAGGGTCCATCCCCCAGTGAGGGCCAGTGTATGTGTGTGTGGACCGTGTCCCAGTGAGGGTCAGTGTGTGTGTGGGACTGTCCCCCAGTGAGTGTAAGTGTGTGTGTGGGTCTGTCCCCCAGTGAGGGCCAGTGTATGTGTGTGCGGGTCCATCCCCCAGTGAGGGTCAGTGTGTGTGGGGGACCGTCCCTCTGTGAGGGTCAGTGTGTGTGTGGGACCGTCCCTTTGTGAGGGTCTATGTGTGTGTGGGACTGTCCAGTGAGGGGTCAGTGTGTGTGGGACTGTCCCCCAGTGAGGGTCAGTGTGTGTGTGGGACTGTCCAGTGAGGGTCAGTGTGTGTGTGGGACCGTCCCCCCAGTGAGGGTCAGAGTGTGTGTGGGTCGGCCCAGTGAGGGTCAGTGTGTGTGTGGTACTGTCCCCCAGTGAAGGTCAGTGTGTGTGTGGGACCGTCCCCCTGTGAGGGTCAGTGTGTGTGTGGGACTGTCCCCTCAGTGAGGGCCAGTGTGTGTGTGTGGGACTGTCCCCCCAGTGAGGATCAGTGTGTGTGTGGGACCGTCCCCCAGTGAGGGTCAGTCTGAGTGTGTGACTGTCTCCCAGTGAGGGCCAGTGTGTGTGTGAAACCGTCCCCCAGTGAGGGTCAGTGTGTGTGTGGAACCGTACCCTAGTGAGGGTCAGTGTGTGTGGGTCCATCCCCCAGTGAGGGTCAGAGTGTGTGTGGGATCATCACCCAGTGAGTGCCAGTGTGTGGGTTGAACCTCCCCCTGTGAGGGTCAGTGTGTGTGTGGGACCGTCCCTCTGTGAGGGGCAGTGTGTGTGTGCGACTGTCCCCCAGTGATGCTCAGTGTGTGTGTGTGGGACCGTGTCCCACTGAGGGTCAGTGTGAGTGTGGGACTGTCTCCCAGTGATGGCCAGTGTGTGTGTGGAACAGTCCCCCAGTGAGGGTCAGTGTGAGTGTGGGACTGTCTCCCAGTGAGGGCCAGTGTGTGTGTGAAACCGTCCCCCAGTGAGTGTCAGAGTGTGTGTGTGTGTGTGTGGGACCGTGTCCCAGTGAGGGTCAGTGTGTGTGTGGGACTGTCCCCCACTGAAGGCCAGTGTGTGTGTGGAACCGTCCCCTAGTGAGTGTCAGTGTGTGTGTGGAACAGTACCCTAGTGAGGGTCAGTGTGTGTGGGTCCATCCCCCAGTGAGGGTCAGAGTGTGTGTGGGACCGTGTCCCAGTGAGGGTCAGTGTGTGAGTGGGACTGTCCCCCAGTGAGGGTCAGTGTGTGTGTGGGACCGTGTCCCAGTGAGGGTCAGTGTGTGTGTCGGTCTGTCCCCCAGTGGGGGTCAGTGTGTGTGTGGAACCGTACCCTAGTGAGGGTCAGTGTGTGTGGGATCATCACCCAGTGAGGGCCAGTGTGTGGGTTGAACCTTCCCCCAGTGGGGGTCAGTGTGTGTGTGCAACCGTCCCCTAGTGAGGGTCAGTGTGTGAGGGTCCATCCCCCAGTGAGGGCCAGTGTATGTGTGTGTGGACCGTGTCCCAGTGAGGGTCAGTGTGTGTGTGGGTCTGTCCCCCAGTGAGGGCCAGTGTATGTGTGTGCGGGTCCATCCCCCAGTGAGGGTCAGTGTGTGTGGGGGACCGTCCCTCTGTGAGGGTCAGTGTGTGTGTGGCACCGTCCCTTTGTGAGGGTCAGTGTGTGTGTGGGACTGTCCAGTGAGGGTCAGTGTGTGTGGGACTGTCCCCCAGTGAGGGTCAGTGTGTGTGTGGGACTGTCCAGTGAGGGTCAGTGTGTGTGTGGGACCGTCCCCCAGTGAGGGTCAGAGTGTGTGTGGGTCGGCCCAGTGAGGGTCAGTGTGTGTGTGGTACTGTCCCCCTGTGAGGGTCAGTGTGTGTGTGGGACCGTCCCCCTGTGAGGGTCAGTGTGTGTGTGGGACTGTCCCTCAGTGAGGGCCAGTGTGTGTGTGTGGGACTGTCCCCCAGTGAGGATCAGTGTGTGTGTGGGACCGTCCCCCAGTGAGGATCAGTCTGAGTGTGTGACTGTCTCCCAGTGAGGGCCAGTGTGTGTGTGAAACCGTCCCCCAGTGAGGGTCAGTGTTTTGTGTGTGGGACCGTGTCCCATTGAGGGTCAGTGTGAGTGTGGGACTGTCTAAGTTTCGGCCAGTGTGTGTGTGGAACTGTCCCCCAGTGAGGGTCAGTGTGAGTGTGTGCCTGTCTCCCAGTGAGGGCCAGTGTGTGTGTGAAACCGTCCCCCAGTGAGGGTCAGTGTGTGTGTCGGTCTGTCCCCCAGTGGGGGTCAGTGTGTGTGTGGAACCGTCCCCTAGTGAGGGTCAGTGTGTGAGGGTCCATCCCCCAGTTAGGGCCAGTGTATGTGTGTGTGGGACCGTGTCCCAGTGAGGGTCAGTGTGTGTGTGGGACTGTCCCCCAGTGACTGTCAGTGTGTGTGTGGGTCTGTCCCCCAGTGAGGGCCAGTGTATGTGTGTGCGGGTCCATCCCCCAGTGAGGGTCAGTGTGTGTGGGGGACCGTCCCTCTGTGAGGGTCAGTGTGTGTGTGGGACCGTCCCTTTGTGAGGGTCAGTGTGTGTGTGGGACTGTCCAGTGAGGGTCAGTGTGTGTGGGACTGTTCCCCAGTGAGGGTCAGTGTGTGTGTGGGACTGTCCAGAGAGGGTCAGTGTGTGTGTGGGACCGTCCCCCAGTGAGGGTCAGAGTGTGTGTGGGTCTGCCCAGTGAGGGTCAGTGTGTGTGTGGGACTGTCCCCCAGTGAAGGTCAGTGTGTGTGTGGGACTGTCCCCCTGTGAGGGTCAGTGTGTGTGTGGGACTGTCCCCCAGTGAGGGCCAGTGTGTGTGTGGAACAGTCCCCCAGTGAGGGTCAGTGTGAGTGTGGGACTGTCTCCCAGTGATGGCCAGTGTGTGTGTGGAACAGTCCCCCAGTGAGGGTCAGTGTGAGTGTGGGACTGTCTCCCAGTGAGGGCCAGTGTGTGTGTGAAACCGTCCCCCAGTGAGTGTCAGAGTGTGTGTGTGTGTGTGTGGGACCGTGTCCCAGTGAGGGTCAGTGTGTGTGTGGGACTGTCCCCCACTGAAGGCCAGTGTGTGTGTGGAACCGTCCCCTAGTGAGTGTCAGTGTGTGTGTGGAACAGTACCCTAGTGAGGGTCAGTGTGTGTGGGTCCATCCCCCAGTGAGGGTCAGAGTGTGTGTGGGACCGTGTCCCAGTGAGGGTCAGTGTGTGAGTGGGACTGTCCCCCAGTGAGGGTCAGTGTGTGTGTGGGACCGTGTCCCAGTGAGGGTCAGTGTGTGTGTCGGTCTGTCCCCCAGTGGGGGTCAGTGTGTGTGTGGAACCGTACCCTAGTGAGGGTCAGTGTGTGTGGGATCATCACCCAGTGAGGGCCAGTGTGTGGGTTGAACCTTCCCCCAGTGGGGGTCAGTGTGTGTGTGGAACCGTCCCCCAGTGAGGGCCAGCGTGTGTGTGAAACCGTCCCCCAGTGACTGTCAGAGTGTGTGTGTGTGTGTGTGGGACCGTGTCCCAGTGAGGGTCAGTGTGTGTGTGGGACTGTCCCCCACTGAAGGCCAGTGTGTGTGTGGAACCGTCCCCTAGTGAGTGTCAGTGTGTGTGTGGAACAGTACCCTAGTGAGGGTCAGTGTGTGTGGGTCCATCCCCCAGTGAGGGTCAGAGTGTGTGTGGGACCGTGTCCCAGTGAGGGTCAGTGTGTGAGTGGGACTGTCCCCCAGTGAGGGTCAGTGTGTGTGTGGGACCGTGTCCCAGTGAGGGTCAGTGTGTGTGTGGGACTGTCCCCCAGTGAAGGCCAGTGTGTGTGCGGAACCGTCCCCTAGTGAGTGTCAGTGTGTGTGTGGAACCGTACCCTGGTGAGGGTCAGTGTGTGTGGGTCCATCCCCCAGTGAGGGTCGGAGTGTGTGTGGGACCGTGTCCCAGTGAGGGTCAGTGTGTGTGTAGGTCCGTCCCCCAGTGAGGGTCAGTGTGTGTGTGGAACCGTCCCCTAGTGAGGGTCAGTGTGTGTGTGGGACTGTCCCCCAGTGATGGTCAGTGTGTGTGTGGGTCCATCCCCCAGTGCGGTTCAGAGTGTGTGTGGGATCATCACCCAGTGAGGGCCAGTGTATGTGTTGAACCTTCCCCCAGTGAGGGTCAGTGTGTGTGTGGGTCTGTCCCCCAGTGAAGGTCAGTGTGTGTGTGTGGGACCGTGTCCCAGTGAGGGTCAGTGTGAGTGTGGGACTGTCTCCCAGTGAGGGCCAGTGTGTGTGTGAAACCGTCCCCCAGTGAGTGTCAGAGTGTGTGTGTGTGTGTGTGGGACCGTGTCCCAGTGAGGGTCAGTGTGTGTGTGGGATTGTCCCCCAGTGAAGGCCAGTGTGTGTGTGGGACCGTGTCCCAGTGAGGGTCAGTGTGTGTGTGGGACTGTCCCCCAGTGAGGGTCAGTGTGTGTGTCGGTCTGTCCCCCAGTGGGGGTCAGTGTGTGTGTGGAACCGTACCCAAGTGAGGGTCAGTGTGTGTGGGATCATCACCCATTGAGGGCCAGTGTGTGGGTTGAACCTTCCCCCAGTGAGGGTCAGTGTGTGTGTGGGTCTGTCCCCCAGTGAAGGTCAGTGTGTGTGTGTGTGGGACCGTGTCCCAGTGAGGGTCAGTGTCAGTGTGGGACTGTCTCCCAGTGAGGGTCAGTGTGTGTGTGGGACCGTGTCCCAGTGAGGGTCAGTGTGTGTGTCTGTCTGTCCCCCAGTGGGGGTCAGTGTGTGTGTGGAACCGTCCCCTAGTGAGGGTCAGTGTGTGAGGGTCCATCCCCCAGTGAGGGCCAGTGTATGTGTGTGTGGGACCGTGTCCCAGTGAGGGTCAGTGTGTGTGTGGGACTGTCCCCCAGTGAGGGCCAGTGTATGCGTGTGCGGGTCCATCCCCCCGTGAGGGTCAGTGTGTGTGGGGGACCGTCCCTCTGTGAGGGTCAGTGTGTGTGTGGGACCGTCCCTTTGTGAGGGTCAGTGTGTGTGTGGGACTGTCCAGTGAGGGTCAGTGTGTGTGGGACTGTCCCCCAGTGAGGGTCAGTGTGTGTGTGGGACTGTCCAGTGAGGGTCAGTGTGTGTGTGGGACCGTCCCCCAGTGAGGGTCAGAGTGTGTGTGGGTCTGCCCAGTGAGGTTCAGTGTGTGTGTGGGACTGTCCCCCAGTGAAGGTCAGTGTGTGTGTGGGACCGTCCCCCAGTGAGGGTCAGTGTGTGTGTGGGACTGTCCCTCAGTGAGGGCCAGTGTGTGTGTGTGGGACTGTCCCCCAGTGAGGATCAGTGTGTGTGTGGGACCGTCCCCCAGTGAGGGTCAGTCTGAGTGTGTGACTGTCTCCCAGTGAGGGCCAGTGTGTGTGTGAAACCGTCCCCCAGTGAGGGTCAGTGTTTTGTGTGTGGGACCGTGTCCCATTGAGGGTCAGTGTGAGTGTGATACTGTCTAAGTTTCGGCCAGTGTGAGTGTGGGACTGTCTCCCAGTGAGGGCCAGTGTGTGTGTGAAACCGTCCCCCAGTGAGGGTCAGTGAGTTTGTGTGACCGTTCCCCCAGTGAGGGTCAGTGTGTGTGTGGGTCCTTCCCCCAGTGAGGGTCAGTGCGTGTGTGGGAACGTCCCCCAGTGAGGGTCAGAGTGTGTGTGGAACCATCCCCTAGTGAGGGTCAGTGTGTGTGTGCGACTGTCCCCCAGTGATGCTCAGTGTGTGTGTGGGACCGTGTCCCAGTGAGGGTCAGTGTGTGTGTGGGATCATCACCCAGTGAGGGCCAGTGTATGTGTTGAACCTTCCCCCAGTGAGGGTCAGTGTGTCTGTGGGTCTGTCCCCCAGTGAAGGTCAGTGTGTGTGTGTGTGGGACCGTGTCCCAGTGAGGGTCAGTGTGAGTGTGGGACTGTCTCCCAGTGAGGGCCAGTGTGTGTGTGAAACCGTCCCCCAGTGAGTGTCAGTGTGTGTGTGTGTGGGACCGTGTCCCAGTGAGGGTCAGTGTGTGTGTGGGACTGTCCCCCAGTGAAGGCCAGTGTGTGTGCGGAACCGTCCCCTAGTGAGTGTTAGTGTGTGTGTGGAACCGTACACTGGTGAGGGTCAGTGTGTGTGGGTCCATCCCCCAGTGAGGGTCAGAGTGTGTGTGGGACCGTGTCCCAGTGAGGGTCAGTGTGTGTGTGGGTCCGTCCCCCAGTGAGGGTCAGTGTGTGTGTGGAACCGTCCCCTAGTGAGGGTCAGTGTGTGTGTGGGACTGTCCCCCAGTGATGGTCAGTGTGTGTGTGGGTCCATCCCCCAGTGAGGGTCAGAGTGTGTGTGGGATCATCACCCAGTGAGGGCCAGTGTATGTGTTGAACCTTCCCCCAGTGAGGGTCAGTGTGTGTGTGGGTCTGTCCCCCAGTGAAGGTCAGTGTGTGTGTGTGGGACCGTGTCCCAGTGAGGGTCAGTGTGAGTGTGGGACTGTCTCCCAGTGATGGCCAGTGTGTGTGTGGAACAGTCCCCCAGTGAGGGTCAGTGTGAATGTGGGACTGTCTCCCAGTGAGGGCCAGTGTGTGTGTGAAACCGTCCCCCAGTGAGTGTCAGAGTGTGTGTGTGTGTGTATGGGACCGTGTCCCAGTGAGGGTCAGTGTGTGTGTGGGACTGTCCCCCACTGAAGGCCAGTGTGTGTGTGGAACTGTCCCCTAGTGAGTGTCAGTGTGTGTGTGGAACAGTACCCTAGTGAGGGTCAGTGTGTGTGGGTCCATCCCCCAGTGAGGGTCAGAGTGTGTGTGGGACCGTGTCCCAGTGAGGGTCAGTGTGTGAGTGGGACTGTCCCCCAGTGAGGGTCAGTGTGTGTGTGGGACCGTGTCCCAGTGAGGGTCAGTGTGTGTGTCGGTCTGTCCCCCAGTGGGGGTCAGTGTGTGTGTGGAACCATACCCTAGTGAGGGTCAGTGTGTGTGGGATCATCACCCAGTGAGGGCCAGTGTGTGGGTTGAACCTTCCCCCAGTGGGGGTCAGTGTGTGTGTGGAACCGTCCCCTAGTGAGGGTCAGTGTGTGAGGGTCCATCCCCCAGTGAGGGCCAGTGTATGTGTGTGTGGACCGTGTCCCAGTGAGGGTCAGTGTGTGTGTGGGACTGTCCCCCAGTGAGTGTAAGTGTGTGTGTGGGTCTGTCCCCCAGTGAGGGCCAGTGTATGTGTGTGCGGGTCCATCCCCCAGTGAGGGTCAGTGTGTGTGGGGGACCGTCCCTCTGTGAGGGTCAGTGTGTGTGTGGGACCGTCCCTTTGTGAGGGTCAGTGTGTGTGTGGGACTGTCCAGTGAGGGTCAGTGTGTGTGGGACTGTCCCCCAGTGAGGGTCAGTGTGTGTGTGGGACTGTCCAGTGAGGGTCAGTGTGTGTGTGGGACCGTCCCCCAGTGAGGGTCAGAGTGTGTGTGGGTCGGCCCAGTGAGGGTCAGTGTGTGTGTGGTACTGTCCCCCAGTGAAGGTCAGTGTGTGTGTGGGACCGTCCCCCTGTGAGGGTCAGTGTGTGTGTGGGACTGTCCCTCAGTGAGGGCCAGTGTGTGTGTGTGGGACTGTCCCCCAGTGAGGATCAGTGTGTGTGTGGGACCGTCCCCCAGTGAGGATCAGTCTGAGTGTGTGCCTGTCTCCCAGTGAGGGCCAGTGTGTGTGTGAAACCGTCCCCCAGTGAGGGTCAGTGTGTGTGTCGGTCTGTCCCCCAGTGGGGGTCAGTGTGTGTGTGGAACCGTCCCCTAGTGAGGGTCAGTGTGTGAGGGTCCATCCCCCAGTTAGGGCCAGTGTATGTGTGTGTGGGACCGTGTCCCAGTGAGGGTCAGTGTGTGTGTGGGACTGTCCCCCAGTGACTGTCAGTGTGTGTGTGGGTCTGTCCCCCAGTGAGGGCCAGTGTATGTGTGTGCGGGTCCATCCCCCAGTGAGGGTCAGTGTGTGTGGGGGACCGTCCCTCTGTGAGGGTCAGTGTGTGTGTGGGACCGTCCCTTTGTGAGGGTCAGTGTGTGTGTGGGACTGTCCAGTGAGGGTCAGTGTGTGTGGGACTGTTCCCCAGTGAGGGTCAGTGTGAGTGTGGGACTGTCTCCCAGTGAGGGCCAGTGTGTGTGTGAAACCGTCCCCCAGTGAGTGTCAGAGTGTGTGTGTGTGTGTGTGGGACCGTGTCCCAGTGAGGGTCAGTGTGTGTGTGGGACTGTCCCCCACTGAAGGCCAGTGTGTGTGTGGAACCGTCCCCTAGTGAGTGTCAGTGTGTGTGTGGAACAGTACCCTAGTGAGGGTCAGTGTGTGTGGGTCCATCCCCCAGTGAGGGTCAGAGTGTGTGTGGGTCCGTGTCCCAGTGAGAGTCAGTGTGTGAGTGGGACTGTCCCCCAGTGAGGGTCAGTGTGTGTGTGGGACCGTGTCCCAGTGAGGGTCAGTGTGTGTGTCGGTCTGTCCCCCAGTGGGGGTCAGTGTGTGTGTGGAACCGTACCCTAGTGAGGGTCAGTGTGTGTGGGATCATCACCCAGTGAGGGCCAGTGTGTGGGTTGAACCTTCCCCCAGTGGGGGTCAGTGTGTGTGTGGAACCGTCCCCTAGTGAGGGTCAGTGTGTGAGGGTCCATCCCCCAGTGAGGGCCAGTGTATGTGTGTGTGGACCGTGTCCCAGTGAGGGTCAGAGTGTGTGTGGGTCGGCCCAGTGAGGGTCAGTGTGTGTGTGGTACTGTCCCCCAGTGAAGGTCAGTGTATGTGTGTGTGGGTCCATCCCCCAGTGAGGGTCAGTGTGTGTGGGGGACCATCCCCCTGTGAGGGTCAGTGTGTGTGTGGGAACGTCCCTCTGTGAGGGTCAGTGTGTGTGTGGGACTGTCCAGTGAGGGTCAGTGTGTGAGGGACTGTCCACCAGTGAGTGTCAGTGTGTGTGTGGGACTGTCCAGTGAGTGCCAGTGTGTGTGTGGGACCGTATCCCAGTGAGGGTCAGTGTGAGTGTGGGACTGTCTCCCAGTGAGTGCCAGTGTGTGTGTGGAACAGTCCCCCAGTGAGGGTCAGTGTGTGTGTGGAACCGTACCCTAGTGAGGGTCAGTGTGTGTGGGATCATCACACAGTGAGGGCCAGTGTGTGGGTTGAACCTTCCCCCAGTGAGGGTCAGTGTGTGTGTGGGTCTGTCCCCCAGTGAAGGACAGTGTGTGTGTGTGTGGGACCGTGACCCAGTGAGGGTCAGTGTGAGCGTGGGACTGTCTCCCAGTGAGGGCCAGTGTGTGTGTGGTACAGTCCCCCAGTGAGGGTCAGAGTGTGTGTGGGTCGGCCCAGTGAGGGTCAGTGTGTGTGTGGTACTGTCCCCCAGTGAAGGTCAGTGTGTGTGTGGGACCGTCCCCCTGTGAGGGTCAGTGTGTGTGTGGGACTGTCCCTCAGTGAGGGCCAGTGTGTGTGTGTGGGACTGTCCCCCAGTGAGGATCAGTGTGTGTGTGGGACCGTCTCCCAGTGAGGATCAGTCTGAGTGTGTGCCTGTCTCCCAGTGAGGGCCAGTGTGTGTGTGAAACCGTCCCCCAGTGAGGGTCAGTGTGTGTGTCGGTCTGTCCCCCAGTGGGGGTCAGTGTGTGTGTGGAACCGTCCCCTAGTGAGGGTCAGTGTGTGAGGGTCCATCCCCCAGTTAGGGCCAGTGTATGTGTGTGTGGGACCGTGTCCCAGTGAGGGTCAGTGTGTGTGTGGGACTGTCCCCCAGTGACTGTCAGTGTGTGTGTGGGTCTGTCCCCCAGTGAGGGCCAGTGTATGTGTGTGCGGGTCCATCCCCCAGTGAGGGTCAGTGTGTGTGGGGGACCGTCCCTCTGTGAGGGTCAGTGTGTGTGTGGGACCGTCCCTTTGTGAGGGTCAGTGTGTGTGTGGGACTGTCCAGTGAGGGTCAGTGTGTGTGGGACTGTTCCCCAGTGAGGGTCAGTGTGAGTGTGGGACTGTCTCCCAGTGAGGGCCAGTGTGTGTGTGAAACCGTCCCCCAGTGAGTGTCAGAGTGTGTGTGTGTGTGTGTGGGACTGTCCCCCACTGAAGGCCAGTGTGTGTGTGGAACCGTCCCCTAGTGAGTGTCAGTGTGTGTGTGGAACAGTACCCTAGTGAGGGTCAGTGTGTGTGGGTCCATCCCCCAGTGAGGGTCAGAGTGTGTGTGGGTCCGTGTCCCAGTGAGAGTCAGTGTGTGAGTGGGACTGTCCCCCAGTGAGGGTCAGTGTGTGTGTGGGACCGTGTCCCAGTGAGGGTCAGTGTGTGTGTCGGTCTGTCCCCCAGTGGGGGTCAGTGTGTGTGTGGAACCGTACCCTAGTGAGGGTCAGTGTGTGTGGGATCATCACCCAGTGAGGGCCAGTGTGTGGGTTGAACCTTCCCCCAGTGGGGGTCAGTGTGTGTGTGGAACCGTCCCCTAGTGAGGGTCAGTGTGTGAGGGTCCATCCCCCAGTGAGGGCCAGTGTATGTGTGTGTGGACCGTGTCCCAGTGAGGGTCAGAGTGTGTGTGGGTCGGCCCAGTGAGGGTCAGTGTGTGTGTGGTACTGTCCCCCAGTGAAGGTCAGTGTATGTGTGTGTGGGTCCATCCCCCAGTGAGGGTCAGTGTGTGTGGGGGACCATCCCCCTGTGAGGGTCAGTGTGTGTGTGGGAACGTCCCTCTGTGAGGGTCAGTGTGTGTGTGGGACTGTCCAGTGAGGGTCAGTGTGTGAGGGACTGTCCACCAGTGAGTGTCAGTGTGTGTGTGGGACTGTCCAGTGAGTGCCAGTGTGTGTGTGGGACCGTATCCCAGTGAGGGTCAGTGTGAGTGTGGGACTGTCTCCCAGTGAGTGCCAGTGTGTGTGTGGAACAGTCCCCCAGTGAGGGTCAGTGTGTGTGTGGAACCGTACCCTAGTGAGGGTCAGTGTGTGTGGGATCATCACACAGTGAGGGCCAGTGTGTGGGTTGAACCTTCCCCCAGTGAGGGTCAGTGTGTGTGTGGGTCTGTCCCCCAGTGAAGGACAGTGTGTGTGTGTGTGGGACCGTGACCCAGTGAGGGTCAGTGTGAGCGTGGGACTGTCTCCCAGTGAGGGCCAGTGTGTGTGTGGTACAGTCCCCCAGTGAGGGTCAGTGTGACTCTGGGACTGTCTCCCAGTGAGGGCCAGTGTATGTGTGAAACCGTCCCCCAGTGAGTGTCAGTGTGTGTGTGTGGGGGACCGTGTCCCAGTGTGCGACAGTGTGTGTGTGGGACTGTCCCCCAGTGAAGGCCAGTGTGTGTCTGGAACCGTCCCCCAGTGAGGGTCAGTGAGTGTGTGTGACCGTTCCCCCAGTGAGGGTCAGTGTGTGTGTGGGTCCTTCCCCCAGTGAGGGTCAGCGCGTGTGTGGGAACATCCCCCAGTGAGGGTCAGTGTGTGTGTGGAACCATCCCCTAGTGAGGGTCAGTGTGTGTGTGCGACTGTCCCCCAGTGATGCTCAGTGTGTGTGTGGGACCGTGTCCCAGTGAGGGTCAGTGTGTGTGTGGGATCATCACCCAGTGAGGGCCAGTGTATGTGTTGAACCTTCCCCCAGTGAGGGTCAGTGTGTGTGTGGGTCTGTCCCCCAGTGAAGGTTAGTGTGTGTGTGTGTGTGGGACCGTGTCCCAGTGAGGGTCAGTGTGAGTGTGGGACTGTCTCCCAGTGAGGGCCAGTGTGTGTGTGGTACAGTCACCCTGTGAGGGTCAATGTGACTGTGGGACTGTCTCCCAGTGAGGGCCAGTTTGTGTGTGAAACCGTCCCCCAGTGAGTGTCAGTGTGTGTGTGTGTGGGACCGTGTCCCAGTGAGGGTCAGTGTGTGTGTGGGACTGTCCCCCAGTGAAGGCCAGTGTGTGTGCGGAACCGTCCCCTAGTGAGTGTCAGTGTGTGTGTGGAACCGTACCCTGGTGAGGGTCAGTGTGTGTGGGTCCATCCCCCAGTGAGGGTCGGAGTGTGTGTGGGACCGTGTCCCAGTGAGGGTCAGTGTGTGTGTAGGTCCGTCCCCCAGTGAGGGTCAGTGTGTGTGTGGAACCGTCCCCTAGTGAGGGTCAGTGTGTGTGTGGGACTGTCCCCCAGTGATGGTCAGTGTGTGTGTGGGTCCATCCCCCAGTGCGGTTCAGAGTGTGTGTGGGATCATCACCCAGTGAGGGCCAGTGTATGTGTTGAACCTTCCCCCAGTGAGGGTCAGTGTGTGTGTGGGTCTGTCCCCCAGTGAAGGTCAGTGTGTGTGTGTGGGACCGTGTCCCAGTGAGGGTCAGTGTGAGTGTGGGACTGTCTCCCAGTGAGGGCCAGTGTGTGTGTGAAACCGTCCCCCAGTGAGTGTCAGAGTGTGTGTGTGTGTGTGTGGGACCGTGTCCCAGTGAGGGTCAGTGTGTGTGTGGGATTGTCCCCCAGTGAAGGCCAGTGTGTGTGTGGGACCGTGTCCCAGTGAGGGTCAGTGTGTGTGTGGGACTGTCCCCCAGTGAGGGTCAGTGTGTGTGTGGGACCGTGTCCCAGTGAGGGTCAGTGTGTGTGTGGGACTGTCCCCCAGTGGGGGTCAGTGTGTGTGTGGAACCGTACCCAAGTGAGGGTCAGTGTGTGTGGGATCATCACCCAGTGAGGGCCAGTGTGTGGGTTGAACCTTCCCCCAGTGAGGGTCAGTGTGTGTGTGGGTCTGTCCCCCAGTGAAGGTCAGTGTGTGTGTGTGTGTGGGACCGTGTCCCAGTGAGGGTCAGTGTCAGTGTGGGACTGTCTCCCAGTGAGGGTCAGTGTGTGTGTGGGACCGTGTCCCAGTGAGGGTCAGTGTGTGTGTCTGTCTGTCCCCCAGTGGGGGTCAGTGTGTGTGTGGAACCGTCCCCTAGTGAGGGTCAGTGTGTGAGGGTCCATCCCCCAGTGAGGGCCAGTGTATGTGTGTGTGGGACCGTGTCCCAGTGAGGGTCAGTGTGTGTGTGGGACTGTCCCCCAGTGAGTGTCAGTGTGTGTGTGGGTCTGTCCCCCAGTGAGGGCCAGTGTATGCGTGTGCGGGTCCATCCCCCCGTGAGGGTCAGTGTGTGTGGGGGACCGTCCCTCTGTGAGGGTCAGTGTGTGTGTGGGACCGTCCCTTTGTGAGGGTCAGTGTGTGTGTGGGACTGTCCAGTGAGGGTCAGTGTGTGTGGGACTGTCCCCCCGTGAGGGTCAGTGTGTGTGGGGGACCGTCCCTCTGTGAGGGTCAGTGTGTGTGTGGGACCGTCCCTTTGTGAGGGTCAGTGTGTGTGTGGGACTGTCCAGTGAGGGTCAGTGTGTGTGGGACTGTCCCCCAGTGAGGGTCAGTGTGTGTGTGGGACTGTCCAGTGAGGGTCAGTGTGTGTGTGGGACCGTCCCCCAGTGAGGGTCAGAGTGTGTGTGGGTCTGCCCAGTGAGGTTCAGTGTGTGTGTGGGACTGTCCCCCAGTGAAGGTCAGTGTGTGTGTGGGACCGTCCCCCAGTGAGGGTCAGTGTGTGTGTGGGACTGTCCCTCAGTGAGGGCCAGTGTGTGTGTGTGGGACTGTCCCCCAGTGAGGATCAGTGTGTGTGTGGGACCGTCCCCCAGTGAGGGTCAGTCTGAGTGTGTGACTGTCTCCCAGTGAGGGCCAGTGTGTGTGTGAAACCGTCCCCCAGTGAGGGTCAGTGTTTTGTGTGTGGGACCGTGTCCCATTGAGGGTCAGTGTGAGTGTGATACTGTCTAAGTTTCGGCCAGTGTGTGTGTGGAACTGTCCCCCAGTGAGGGTCAGTGTGAGTGTGGGACTGTCTCCCAGTGAGGGCCAGTGTGTGTGTGAAACCGTCCCCCAGTGAGGGTCAGTGAGTTTGTGTGACCGTTCCCCCAGTGAGGGTCAGTGTGTGTGTGGGTCCTTCCCCCAGTGAGGGTCAGTGCGTGTGTGGGAACGTCCCCCAGTGAGGGTCAGAGTGTGTGTGGAACCATCCCCTAGTGAGGGTCAGTGTGTGTGTGCGACTGTCCCCCAGTGATGCTCAGTGTGTGTGTGGGACCGTGTCCCAGTGAGGGTCAGTGTGTGTGTGGGATCATCACCCAGTGAGGGCCAGTGTATGTGTTGAACCTTCCCCCAGTGAGGGTCAGTGTGTCTGTGGGTCTGTCCCCCAGTGAAGGTCAGTGTGTGTGTGTGTGGGACCGTGTCCCAGTGAGGGTCAGTGTGAGTGTGGGACTGTCTCCCAGTGAGGGCCAGTGTGTGTGTGAAACCGTCCCCCAGTGAGTGTCAGTGTGTGTGTGTGTGGGACCGTGTCCCAGTGAGGGTCAGTGTGTGTGTGGGACTGTCCCCCAGTGAAGGCCAGTGTGTGTGCGGAACCGTCCCCTAGTGAGTGTTAGTGTGTGTGTGGAACCGTACACTGGTGAGGGTCAGTGTGTGTGGGTCCATCCCCCAGTGAGGGTCAGAGTGTGTGTGGGACCGTGTCCCAGTGAGGGTCAGTGTGTGTGTGGGTCCGTCCCCCAGTGAGGGTCAGTGTGTGTGTGGAACCGTCCCCTAGTGAGGGTCAGTGTGTGTGTGGGACTGTCCCCCAGTGATGGTCAGTGTGTGTGTGGGTCCATCCCCCAGTGAGGGTCAGAGTGTGTGTGGGATCATCACCCAGTGAGGGCCAGTGTATGTGTTGAACCTTCCCCCAGTGAGGGTCAGTGTGTGTGTGGGTCTGTCCCCCAGTGAAGGTCAGTGTGTGTGTGTGGGACCGTGTCCCAGTGAGGGTCAGTGTGAGTGTGGGACTGTCTCCCAGTGATGGCCAGTGTGTGTGTGGAACAGTCCCCCAGTGAGGGTCAGTGTGAATGTGGGACTGTCTCCCAGTGAGGGCCAGTGTGTGTGTGAAACCGTCCCCCAGTGAGTGTCAGAGTGTGTGTGTGTGTGTATGGGACCGTGTCCCAGTGAGGGTCAGTGTGTGTGTGGGACTGTCCCCCACTGAAGGCCAGTGTGTGTGTGGAACTGTCCCCTAGTGAGTGTCAGTGTGTGTGTGGAACAGTACCCTAGTGAGGGTCAGTGTGTGTGGGTCCATCCCCCAGTGAGGGTCAGAGTGTGTGTGGGACCGTGTCCCAGTGAGGGTCAGTGTGTGAGTGGGACTGTCCCCCAGTGAGGGTCAGTGTGTGTGTGGGACCGTGTCCCAGTGAGGGTCAGTGTGTGTGTCGGTCTGTCCCCCAGTGGGGGTCAGTGTGTGTGTGGAACCGTACCCTAGTGAGGGTCAGTGTGTGTGGGATCATCACCCAGTGAGGGCCAGTGTGTGGGTTGAACCTTCCCCCAGTGGGGGTCAGTGTGTGTGTGGAACCGTCCCCTAGTGAGGGTCAGTGTGTGAGGGTCCATCCCCCAGTGAGGGCCAGTGTATGTGTGTGTGGACCGTGTCCCAGTGAGGGTCAGTGTGTGTGTGGGACTGTCCCCCAGTGAGTGTAAGTGTGTGTGTGGGTCTGTCCCCCAGTGAGGGCCAGTGTATGTGTGTGCGGGTCCATCCCCCAGTGAGGGTCAGTGTGTGTGGGGGACCGTCCCTCTGTGAGGGTCAGTGTGTGTGTGGGACCGTCCCTTTGTGAGGGTCAGTGTGTGTGTGGGACTGTCCAGTGAGGGTCAGTGTGTGTGGGACTGTCCCCCAGTGAGGGTCAGTGTGTGTGTGGGACTGTCCAGTGAGGGTCAGTGTGTGTGTGGGACCGTCCCCCAGTGAGGGTCAGAGTGTGTGTGGGTCGGCCCAGTGAGGGTCAGTGTGTGTGTGGTACTGTCCCCCAGTGAAGGTCAGTGTGTGTGTGGGACCGTCCCCCTGTGAGGGTCAGTGTGTGTGTGGGACTGTCCCTCAGTGAGGGCCAGTGTGTGTTTGTGGGACTGTCCCCCAGTGAGGATCAGTGTGTGTGTGGGACCGTCCCCCAGTGAGGATCAGTCTGAGTGTGTGCCTGTCTCCCAGTGAGGGCCAGTGTGTGTGTGAAACCGTCCCCCAGTGAGGGTCAGTGTGTGTGTCGGTCTGTCCCCCAGTGGGGGTCAGTGTGTGTGTGGAACCGTCCCCTAGTGAGGGTCAGTGTGTGAGGGTCCATCCCCCAGTTAGGGCCAGTGTATGTGTGTGTGGGACCGTGTCCCAGTGAGGGTCAGTGTGTGTGTGGGACTGTCCCCCAGTGACTGTCAGTGTGTGTGTGGGTCTGTCCCCCAGTGAGGGCCAGTGTATGTGTGTGCGGGTCCATCCCCCAGTGAGGGTCAGTGTGTGTGGGGGACCGTCCCTCTGTGAGGGTCAGTGTGTGTGTGGGACCGTCCCTTTGTGAGGGTCAGTGTGTGTGTGGGACTGTCCAGTGAGGGTCAGTGTGTGTGGGACTGTTCCCCAGTGAGGGTCAGTGTGAGTGTGGGACTGTCTCCCAGTGAGGGCCAGTGTGTGTGTGAAACCGTCCCCCAGTGAGTGTCAGAGTGTGTGTGTGTGTGTGTGGGACCGTGTCCCAGTGAGGGTCAGTGTGTGTGTGGGACCGTCCCTTTGTGAGGGTCAGTGTGTGTGTGGGACTGTCCAGTGAGGGTCAGTGTGTGTGGGACTGTTCCCCAGTGAGGGTCAGTGTGAGTGTGGGACTGTCTCCCAGTGAGGGCCAGTGTGTGTGTGAAACCGTCCCCCAGTGAGTGTCAGAGTGTGTGTGTGTGTGTGTGGGACCGTGTCCCAGTGAGGGTCAGTGTGTGTGTGTGGGTCCGTCCCCCAGTGAGGGTCAGTGTGTGTGTGGAACCGTCCCCTAGTGAGGGTCTGTGTGTATGTGGGACTGTCCCCCAGTGATGGTCAGTGTGTGTGTGGGTCCATCCCCCAGTGAGGGTCAGAGTGTGTCTGGGATCATCACCCAGTGAGGGCCAGTGTATGTGTTGAACCTTCCCCCAGTGAGGGTCAGTGTGTGTGTGGGTCTGTCCCCCAGTGAAGGTCAGTGTGTGTGTGTGGGACCGTGTCCCAGTGAGGGTCAGTGTGAGTGTTGGACTGTCTCCCAGTGATGGCCAGTGTGTGTGTGGAACAGTCCCCCAGTGAGGATCAGTGTGAGTGTGGGACTGTCTCCCAGTGAGGGCCAGTGTGTGTGTGAAACCGTCCCCCAGTGAGTGTCAGAGTGTGCGTGTGTGTGTGTGGGACCGTGTCCCAGTGAGGGTCAGTGTGTGTGTGGGACTGTCCCCCAGTGAAGGCCAGTGTGTGTGTGGAACCGTCCCCTAGTGAGTGTCAGTGTGTGTGTGGATCAGTACCCTAGTGAGGGTCAGTGTGTGTGGGTCCATCCCCCAGTGAGGGTCAGAGTGTGTGTGGGACCGTGTCCCAGTGAGAGTCAGTGTGTGAGTGGGACTGTCCCCCAGTGAGGGTCAGTGTGTGTGTGGGACCGTGTCCCAGTGAGGGTCAGTGTGTGTGTCGGTCTGTCCCCCAGTGGGGGTCAGTGTGTGTGTGGAACCGTACCCTAGTGAGGGTCAGTGTGTGTGGGATCATCACCCAGTGAGGGCCAGTGTGTGGGTTGAACCTTCCCCCAGTGGGGGTCAGTGTGTGTGTGGAACCGTCCCCTAGTGAGGGTCAGTGTGTGAGGGTCCATCCCCCAGTGAGGGCCAGTGTATGTGTGTGTGGACCGTGTCCCAGTGAGGGTCAGAGTGTGTGTGGGTCGGCCCAGTGAGGGTCAGTGTGTGTGTGGTTCTGTCCCCCAGTGAAGGTCAGTGTATGTGTGTGTGGGTCCATCCCCCAGTGAGGGTCAGTGTGTGTGGGGGACCATCCCCCTGTGAGGGTCAGTGTGTGTGTGGGAACGTCCCTCTGTGAGGGTCAGTGTGTGTGTGGGACTGTCCAGTGAGGGTCAGTGTGTGAGGGACTGTCCACCAGTGAGTGTCAGTGTGTGTGTGGGACTGTCCAGTGAGTGCCAGTGTGTGTGTGGGACCGTATCCCAGTGAGGGTCAGTGTGAGTGTGGGACTGTCTCCCAGTGAGTGCCAGTGTGTGTGTGGAACAGTCCCCCAGTGAGGGTCAGAGTGTGTGTGGGACCGTGTCCCAGTGAGGGTCAGTGTGTGTGTCGGTCTGTCCCCCAGTGGGGGTCAGTGTGTGTGTGGAACCGTACCCTAGTGAGGGTCAGTGTGTGTGGGATCATCACACAGTGAGGGCCAGTGTGTGGGTTGAACCTTCCCCCAGTGAGGGTCAGTGTGTGTGTGGGTCTGTCCCCCAGTGAAGGACAGTGTGTGTGTGTGTGGGACCGTGACCCAGTGAGGGTCAGTGTGAGCGTGGGACTGTCTCCCAGTGAGGGCCAGTGTGTGTGTGGTACAGTCCCCCAGTGAGGGTCAGTGTGACTCTGGGACTGTCTCCCAGTGAGGGCCAGTGTATGTGTGAAACCGTCCCCCAGTGAGTGTCAGTGTGTGTGTGTGGGGGACCGTGTCCCAGTGTGCGACAGTGTGTGTGTGGGACTGTCCCCCAGTGAAGGCCAGTGTGTGTCTGGAACCGTCCCCCAGTGAGGGTCAGTGAGTGTGTGTGACCGTTCCCCCAGTGAGGGTCAGTGTGTGTGTGGGTCCTTCCCCCAGTGAGGGTCAGCGCGTGTGTGGGAACATCCCCCAGTGAGGGTCAGTGTGTGTGTGGAACCATCCCCTAGTGAGGGTCAGTGTGTGTGTGCGACTGTCCCCCAGTGATGCTCAGTGTGTGTGTGGGACCGTGTCCCAGTGAGGGTCAGTGTGTGTGTGGGATCATCACCCAGTGAGGGCCAGTGTATGTGTTGAACCTTCCCCCAGTGAGGGTCAGTGTGTGTGTGGGTCTGTCCCCCAGTGAAGGTTAGTGTGTGTGTGTGTGTGGGACCGTGTCCCAGTGAGGGTCAGTGTGAGTGTGGGACTGTCTCCCAGTGAGGGCCAGTGTGTGTGTGGTACAGTCACCCTGTGAGGGTCAATGTGACTGTGGGACTGTCTCCCAGTGAGGGCCAGTTTGTGTGTGAAACCGTCCCCCAGTGAGTGTCAGTGTGTGTGTGTGTGGGACCGTGTCCCAGTGAGGGTCAGTGTGTGTGTGGGACTGTCCCCCAGTGAAGGCCAGTGTGTGTGCGGAACCGTCCCCTAGTGAGTGTCAGTGTGTGTGTGGAACCGTACCCTGGTGAGGGTCAGTGTGTGTGGGTCCATCCCCCAGTGAGGGTCGGAGTGTGTGTGGGACCGTGTCCCAGTGAGGGTCAGTGTGTGTGTAGGTCCGTCCCCCAGTGAGGGTCAGTGTGTGTGTGGAACCGTCCCCTAGTGAGGGTCAGTGTGTGTGTGGGACTGTCCCCCAGTGATGGTCAGTGTGTGTGTGGGTCCATCCCCCAGTGCGGTTCAGAGTGTGTGTGGGATCATCACCCAGTGAGGGCCAGTGTATGTGTTGAACCTTCCCCCAGTGAGGGTCAGTGTGTGTGTGGGTCTGTCCCCCAGTGAAGGTCAGTGTGTGTGTGTGGGACCGTGTCCCAGTGAGGGTCAGTGTGAGTGTGGGACTGTCTCCCAGTGAGGGCCAGTGTGTGTGTGAAACCGTCCCCCAGTGAGTGTCAGAGTGTGTGTGTGTGTGTGTGGGACCGTGTCCCAGTGAGGGTCAGTGTGTGTGTGGGATTGTCCCCCAGTGAAGGCCAGTGTGTGTGTGGGACCGTGTCCCAGTGAGGGTCAGTGTGTGTGTGGGACTGTCCCCCAGTGAGGGTCAGTGTGTGTGTGGGACCGTGTCCCAGTGAGGGTCAGTGTGTGTGTCGGTCTGTCCCCCAGTGGGGGTCAGTGTGTGTGTGGAACCGTACCCAAGTGAGGGTCAGTGTGTGTGGGATCATCACCCAGTGAGGGCCAGTGTGTGGGTTGAACCTTCCCCCAGTGAGGGTCAGTGTGTGTGTGGGTCTGTCCCCCAGTGAAGGTCAGTGTGTGTGTGTGTGGGACCGTGTCCCAGTGAGGGTCTGTGTCAGTGTGGGACTGTCTCCCAGTGAGGGTCAGTGTGTGTGTGGGACCGTGTCCCAGTGAGGGTCAGTGTGTGTGTCTGTCTGTCCCCCAGTGGGGGTCAGTGTGTGTGTGGAACCGTCCCCTAGTGAGGGTCAGTGTGTGAGGGTCCATCCCCCAGTGAGGGCCAGTGTATGTGTGTGTGGGACCGTGTCCCAGTGAGGGTCAGTGTGTGTGTGGGACTGTCCCCCAGTGAGTGTCAGTGTGTGTGTGGGTCTGTCCCCCAGTGAGGGCCAGTGTATGCGTGTGCGGGTCCATCCCCCCGTGAGGGTCAGTGTGTGTGGGGGACCGTCCCTCTGTGAGGGTCAGTGTGTGTGTGGGACCGTCCCTTTGTGAGGGTCAGTGTGTGTGTGGGACTGTCCAGTGAGGGTCAGTGTGTGTGGGACTGTCGTCCAGTGAGGGTCAGTGTGTGTGTGGGACTGTCCAGTGAGGGTCAGTGTGTGTGTGGGACCGTCCACCAGTGAGGGTCAGAGTGTGTGTGGGTCTGCCCAGTGAGGTTCAGTGTGTGTGTGGGACTGTCCCCCAGTGAAGGTCAGTGTGAGTGTGGGACCGTCCCCCAGTGAGGGTCAGTGTGTGTGTGGGACTGTCCCTCAGTGAGGGCCAGTGTGTGTGTGTGGGACTGTCCCCCAGTGAGGATCAGTGTGTGTGTGGGACCGTCCCCCAGTGAGGGTCAGTCTGAGTGTGTGACTGTCTCCCAGTGAGGGCCAGTGTGTGTGTGAAACCGTCCCCCAGTGAGGGTCAGTGTTTTGTGTGTGGGACCGTGTCCCATTGAGGGTCAGTGTGAGTGTGATACTGTCTAAGTTTCGGCCAGTGTGTGTGTGGAACTGTCCCCCAGTGAGGGTCAGTGTGATTGTGGGACTGTCTCCCAGTGAGGGCCAGTGTGTGTGTGAAACCGTCCCCCAGTGAGGGTCAGTGAGTTTGTGTGACCGTTCCCCCAGTGAGGGTCAGTGTGTGTGTGGGTCCTTCCCCCAGTGAGGGTCAGTGCGTGTGTGGGAACGTCCCCCAGTGAGGGTCAGAGTGTGTGTGGAACCATCCCCTAGTGAGGGTCAGTGTGTGTGTGCGACTGTCCCCCAGTGATGCTCAGTGTGTGTGTGGGACCGTGTCCCAGTGAGGGTCAGTGTGTGTGTGGGATCATCACCCAGTGAGGGCCAGTGTATGTGTTGAACCTTCCCCCAGTGAGGGTCAGTGTGTCTGTGGGTCTGTCCCCCAGTGAAGGTCAGTGTGTGTGTGTGTGGGACCGTGTCCCAGTGAGGGTCAGTGTGAGTGTGGGACTGTCTCCCAGTGAGGGCCAGTGTGTGTGTGAAACCGTCCCCCAGTGAGTGTCAGTGTGTGTGTGTGTGGGACCGTGTCCCAGTGAGGGTCAGTGTGTGTGTGGGACTGTCCCCCAGTGAAGGCCAGTGTGTGTGCGGAACCGTCCCCTAGTGAGTGTTAGTGTGTGTGTGGAACCGTACACTGGTGAGGGTCAGTGTGTGTGGGTCCATCCCCCAGTGAGGGTCAGAGTGTGTGTGGGACCGTGTCCCAGTGAGGGTCAGTGTGTGTGTGGGTCCGTCCCCCAGTGAGGGTCAGTGTGTGTGTGGAACCGTCCCCTAGTGAGGGTCAGTGTGTGTGTGGGACTGTCCCCCAGTGATGGTCAGTGTGTGTGTGGGTCCATCCCCCAGTGAGGGTCAGAGTGTGTGTGGGATCATCACCCAGTGAGGGCCAGTGTATGTGTTGAACCTTCCCCCAGTGAGGGTCAGTGTGTGTGTGGGTCTGTCCCCCAGTGAAGGTCAGTGTGTGTGTGTGGGACCGTGTCCCAGTGAGGGTCAGTGTGAGTGTGGGACTGTCTCCCAGTGATGGCCAGTGTGTGTGTGGAACAGTCCCCCAGTGAGGGTCAGTGTGAATGTGGGACTGTCTCCCAGTGAGGGCCAGTGTGTGTGTGAAACCGTCCCCCAGTGAGTGTCAGAGTGTGTGTGTGTGTGTATGGGACCGTGTCCCAGTGAGGGTCAGTGTGTGTGTGGGACTGTCCCCCACTGAAGGCCAGTGTGTGTGTGGAACCGTCCCCTAGTGAGTGTCAGTGTGTGTGTGGAACAGTACCCTAGTGAGGGTCAGTGTGTGTGCGTCCATCCCCCAGTGAGGGTCAGAGTGTGTGTGGGACCGTGTCCCAGTGAGGGTCAGTGTGTGAGTGGGACTGTCCCCCAGTGAGGGTCAGTGTGTGTGTGGGACCGTGTCCCAGTGAGGGTCAGTGTGTGTGTCGGTCTGTCCCCCAGTGGGGGTCAGTGTGTGTGTGGAACCGTACCCTAGTGAGGGTCAGTGTGTGTGGGATCATCACCCAGTGAGGGCCAGTGTGTGGGTTGAACCTTCCCCCAGTGGGGGTCAGTGTGTGTGTGGAACCGTCCCCTAGTGAGGGTCAGTGTGTGAGGGTCCATCCCCCAGTGAGGGCCAGTGTATGTGTGTGTGGACCGTGTCCCAGTGAGGGTCAGTGTGTGTGTGGGACTGTCCCCCAGTGAGTGTAAGTGTGTGTGTGGGTCTGTCCCCCAGTGAGGGCCAGTGTATGTGTGTGCGGGTCCATCCCCCAGTGAGGGTCAGTGTGTGTGGGGGACCGTCCCTCTGTGAGGGTCAGTGTGTGTGTGGGACCGTCCCTTTGTGAGGGTCAGTGTGTGTGTGGGACTGTCCAGTGAGGGTCAGTGTGTGTGGGACTGTCCCCCAGTGAGGGTCAGTGTGTGTGTGGGACTGTCCAGTGAGGGTCAGTGTGTGTGTGGGACCGTCCCCCAGTGAGGGTCAGAGTGTGTGTGGGTCGGCCCAGTGAGGGTCAGTGTGTGTGTGGTACTGTCCCCCAGTGAAGGTCAGTGTGTGTGTGGGACCGTCCCCCTGTGAGGGTCAGTGTGTGTGTGGGACTGTCCCTCAGTGAGGGCCAGTGTGTGTGTGTGGGACTGTCCCCCAGTGAGGATCAGTGTGTGTGTGGGACCGTCCCCCAGTGAGGATCAGTCTGAGTGTGTGCCTGTCTCCCAGTGAGGGCCAGTGTGTGTGTGAAACCGTCCCCCAGTGAGGGTCAGTGTGTGTGTCGGTCTGTCCCCCAGTGGGGGTCAGTGTGTGTGTGGAACCGTCCCCTAGTGAGGGTCAGTGTGTGAGGGTCCATCCCCCAGTTAGGGCCAGTGTATGTGTGTGTGGGACCGTGTCCCAGTGAGGGTCAGTGTGTGTGTGGGACTGTCCCCCAGTGACTGTCAGTGTGTGTGTGGGTCTGTCCCCCAGTGAGGGCCAGTGTATGTGTGTGCGGGTCCATCCCCCAGTGAGGGTCAGTGTGTGTGGGGGACCGTCCCTCTGTGAGGGTCAGTGTGTGTGTGGGACCGTCCCTTTGTGAGGGTCAGTGTGTGTGTGGGACTGTCCAGTGAGGGTCAGTGTGTGTGGGACTGTTCCCCAGTGAGGGTCAGTGTGAGTGTGGGACTGTCTCCCAGTGAGGGCCAGTGTGTGTGTGAAACCGTCCCCCAGTGAGTGTCAGAGTGTGTGTGTGTGTGTGTGTGTGTGTGTGTGGGACCGTGTCCCAGTGAGGGTCAGTGTGTGTGTGGGTCTGTCCCCCACTGAAGGTCAGTGTGTGTGTGTGGGACCGTGTCCCAGTGAGGGTCAGTGTGAGTGTGGGACTGTCTCCCAGTGAGGGCCAGTGTGTGTGTGAAACCGTCCCCCAGTGAGTGTCAGAGTGTGTGTGTGTGTGTGTGGGACCGTGTCCCAGTGAGGGTCAGTGTGTGTGTGGGATTGTCCCCCAGTGAAGGCCAGTGTGTGTGTGGGACCGTGTCCCAGTGAGGGTCAGTGTGTGTGTGGGACTGTCCCCCAGTGAGGGTCAGTGTGTGTGTGGGACCGTGTCCCAGTGAGGGTCAGTGTGTGTGTGGGATCATCACCCAGTGAGGGCCAGTGTATGTGTTGAACCTTCCCCCAGTGAGGGTCAGTGTGTGTGTGGGTCTGTCCCCCAGTGAAGGTTAGTGTGTGTGTGTGTGTGGGACCGTGTCCCAGTGAGGGTCAGTGTGAGTGTGGGACTGTCTCCCAGTGAGGGCCAGTGTGTGTGTGGTACAGTCACCCTGTGAGGGTCAATGTGACTGTGGGACTGTCTCCCAGTGAGGGCCAGTTTGTGTGTGAAACCGTCCCCCAGTGAGTGTCAGTGTGTGAGGGTCCATCCCCCAGTTAGGGCCAGTGTATGTGTGTGTGGGACCGTGTCCCAGTGAGGGTCAGTGTGTGTGGGGGACCGTCCCTCTGTGAGGGTCAGTGTGTGTGTGGGACCGTCCCTTTGTGAGGGTCAGTGTGTGTGTGGGACTGTCCAGTGAGGGTCAGTGTGTGTGGGACTGTCCCCCAGTGAGGGTCAGTGTGTGTGTGGGACTGTCCAGTGAGGGTCAGTGTGTGTGTGGGACCGTCCCCCAGTGAGGGTCAGAGTGTGTGTGGGTCTGCCCAGTGAGGTTCAGTGTGTGTGTGGGACTGTCCCCCAGTGAAGGTCAGTGTGTGTGTGGGACCGTCCCCCAGTGAGGGTCAGTGTGTGTGTGGGACTGTCCCTCAGTGAGGGCCAGTGTGTGTGTGTGGGACTGTCCCCCAGTGAGGATCAGTGTGTGTGTGGGACCGTCCCCCAGTGAGGGTCAGTCTGAGTGTGTGACTGTCTCCCAGTGAGGGCCAGTGTGTGTGTGAAACCGTCCCCCAGTGAGGGTCAGTGTTTTGTGTGTGGGACCGTGTCCCATTGAGGGTCAGTGTGAGTGTGATACTGTCTAAGTTTCGGCCAGTGTGTGTGTGGAACTGTCCCCCAGTGAGGGTCAGTGTGAGTGTGGGACTGTCTCCCAGTGAGGGCCAGTGTGTGTGTGAAACCGTCCCCCAGTGAGGGTCAGTGAGTTTGTGTGACCGTTCCCCCAGTGAGGGTCAGTGTGTGTGTGGGTCCTTCCCCCAGTGAGGGTCAGTGCGTGTGTGGGAACATCCCCCAGTGAGGGTCAGAGTGTGTGTGGAACCATCCCCTAGTGAGGGTCAGTGTGTGTGTGCGACTGTCCCCCAGTGATGCTCAGTGTGTGTGTGGGACCGTGTCCCAGTGAGGGTCAGTGTGTGTGTGGGATCATCACCCAGTGAGGGCCAGTGTATGTGTTGAGCCTTCCCCCAGTGAGGGTCAGTGTGTCTGTGGGTCTGTCCCCCAGTGAAGGTCAGTGTGTGTGTGTGTGGGACCGTGTCCCAGTGAGGGTCAGTGTGAGTGTGGGACTGTCTCCCAGTGAGGGCCAGTGTGTGTGTGAAACCGTCCCCCAGTGAGTGTCAGTGTGTGTGTGTGTGGGACCGTGTCCCAGTGAGGGTCAGTGTGTGTGTGGGACTGTCCCCCAGTGAAGGCCAGTGTGTGTGCGGAACCGTCCCCTAGTGAGTGTTAGTGTGTGTGTGGAACCGTACACTGGTGAGGGTCAGTGTGTGTGGGTCCATCCCCCAGTGAGGGTCAGAGTGTGTGTGGGACCGTGTCCCAGTGAGGGTCAGTGTGTGTGTGGGTCCGTCCCCCAGTGAGGGTCAGTGTGTGTGTGGAACCGTCCCCTAGTGAGGGTCAGTGTGTGTGTGGGACTGTCCCCCAGTGATGGTCAGTGTGTGTGTGGGTCCATCCCCCAGTGAGGGTCAGAGTGTGTGTGGGATCATCACCCAGTGAGGGCCAGTGTATGTGTTGAACCTTCCCCCAGTGAGGGTCAGTGTGTGTGTGGGTCTGTCCCCCAGTGAAGGTCAGTGTGTGTGTGTGGGACCGTGTCCCAGTGAGGGTCAGTGTGAGTGTGGGACTGTCTCCCAGTGATGGCCAGTGTGTGTGTGGAACAGTCCCCCAGTGAGGGTCAGTGTGAATGTGGGACTGTCTCCCAGTGAGGGCCAGTGTGTGTGTGAAACCGTCCCCCAGTGAGTGTCAGAGTGTGTGTGTGTGTGTATGGGACCGTGTCCCAGTGAGGGTCAGTGTGTGTGTGGGACTGTCCCCCACTGAAGGCCAGTGTGTGTGTGGAACCGTCCCCTAGTGAGTGTCAGTGTGTGTGTGGAACAGTACCCTAGTGAGGGTCAGTGTGTGTGCGTCCATCCCCCAGTGAGGGTCAGAGTGTGTGTGGGACCGTGTCCCAGTGAGGGTCAGTGTGTGAGTGGGACTGTCCCCCAGTGAGGGTCAGTGTGTGTGTGGGACCGTGTCCCAGTGAGGGTCAGTGTGTGTGTCGGTCTGTCCCCCAGTGGGGGTCAGTGTGTGTGTGGAACCGTACCCTAGTGAGGGTCAGTGTGTGTGGGATCATCACCCAGTGAGGGCCAGTGTGTGGGTTGAACCTTCCCCCAGTGGGGGTCAGTGTGTGTGTGGAACCGTCCCCTAGTGAGGGTCAGTGTGTGAGGGTCCATCCCCCAGTGAGGGCCAGTGTATGTGTGTGTGGACCGTGTCCCAGTGAGGGTCAGTGTGTGTGTGGGACTGTCCCCCAGTGAGTGTAAGTGTGTGTGTGGGTCTGTCCCCCAGTGAGGGCCAGTGTATGTGTGTGCGGGTCCATCCCCCAGTGAGGGTCAGTGTGTGTGGGGGACCGTCCCTCTGTGAGGGTCAGTGTGTGTGTGGGACCGTCCCTTTGTGAGGGTCAGTGTGTGTGTGGGACTGTCCAGTGAGGGTCAGTGTGTGTGGGACTGTCCCCCAGTGAGGGTCAGTGTGTGTGTGGGACTGTCCAGTGAGGGTCAGTGTGTGTGTGGGACCGTCCCCCAGTGAGGGTCAGAGTGTGTGTGGGTCGGCCCAGTGAGGGTCAGTGTGTGTGTGGTACTGTCCCCCAGTGAAGGTCAGTGTGTGTGTGGGACCGTCCCCCTGTGAGGGTCAGTGTGTGTGTGGGACTGTCCCTCAGTGAGGGCCAGTGTGTGTGTGTGGGACTGTCCCCCAGTGAGGATCAGTGTGTGTGTGGGACCGTCCTCCAGTGAGGATCAGTCTGAGTGTGTGCCTGTCTCCCAGTGAGGGCCAGTGTGTGTGTGAAACCGTCCCCCAGTGAGGGTCAGTGTGTGTGTCGGTCTGTCCCCCAGTGGGGGTCAGTGTGTGTGTGGAACCGTCCCCTAGTGAGGGTCAGTGTGTGAGGGTCCATCCCCCAGTTAGGGCCAGTGTATGTGTGTGTGGGACCGTGTCCCAGTGAGGGTCAGTGTGTGTGTGGGACTGTCCCCCAGTGACTGTCAGTGTGTGTGTGGGTCTGTCCCCCAGTGAGGGCCAGTGTATGTGTGTGCGGGTCCATCCCCCAGTGAGGGTCAGTGTGTGTGGGGGACCGTCCCTCTGTGAGGGTCAGTGTGTGTGTGGGACCGTCCCTTTGTGAGGGTCAGTGTGTGTGTGGGACTGTCCAGTGAGGGTCAGTGTGTGTGGGACTGTTCCCCAGTGAGGGTCAGTGTGAGTGTGGGACTGTCTCCCAGTGAGGGCCAGTGTGTGTGTGAAACCGTCCCCCAGTGAGTGTCAGAGTGTGTGTGTGTGTGTGTGTGTGTGTGGGACCGTGTCCCAGTGAGGGTCAGTGTGTGTGTGGGTCTGTCCCCCACTGAAGGTCAGTGTGTGTGTGTGGGACCGTGTCCCAGTGAGGGTCAGTGTGAGTGTGGGACTGTCTCCCAGTGAGGGCCAGTGTGTGTGTGAAACCGTCCCCCAGTGAGTGTCAGAGTGTGTGTGTGTGTGTGTGGGACCGTGTCCCAGTGAGGGTCAGTGTGTGTGTGGGATTGTCCCCCAGTGAAGGCCAGTGTGTGTGTGGGACCGTGTCCCAGTGAGGGTCAGTGTGTGTGTGGGACTGTCCCCCAGTGAGGGTCAGTGTGTGTGTGGGACCGTGTCCCAGTGAGGGTCAGTGTGTGTGTGGGATCATCACCCAGTGAGGGCCAGTGTATGTGTTGAACCTTCCCCCAGTGAGGGTCAGTGTGTGTGTGGGTCTGTCCCCCAGTGAAGGTTAGTGTGTGTGTGTGTGTGGGACCGTGTCCCAGTGAGGGTCAGTGTGAGTGTGGGACTGTCTCCCAGTGAGGGCCAGTGTGTGTGTGGTACAGTCACCCTGTGAGGGTCAATGTGACTGTGGGACTGTCTCCCAGTGAGGGCCAGTTTGTGTGTGAAACCGTCCCCCAGTGAGTGTCAGTGTGTGAGGGTCCATCCCCCAGTTAGGGCCAGTGTATGTGTGTGTGGGACCGTGTCCCAGTGAGGGTCAGTGTGTGTGTGGGACTGTCCCCCAGTGACTGTCAGTGTGTGTGTGGGTCTGTCCCCCAGTGAGGGCCAGTGTATGTGTGTGCGGGTCCATCCCCCAGTGAGGGTCAGTGTGTGTGGGGGACCGTCCCTCTGTGAGGGTCAGTGTGTGTGTGGGACCGTCCCTTTGTGAGGGTCAGTGTGTGTGTGGGACTGTCCAGTGAGGGTCAGTGTGTGTGGGACTGTTCCCCAGTGAGGGTCAGTGTGAGTGTGGGACTGTCTCCCAGTGAGGGCCAGTGTGTGTGTGAAACCGTCCCCCAGTGAGTGTCAGAGTGTGTGTGTGTGTGTGTGGGACCGTGTCCCAGTGAGGGTCAGTGTGTGTGTGGGACTGTCCCCCACTGAAGGCCAGTGTGTGTGTGGAACCGTCCCCTAGTGAGTGTCAGTGTGTGTGTGGAACAGTACCCTAGTGAGGGTCAGTGTGTGTGGGTCCATCCCCCAGTGAGGGTCAGAGTGTGTGTGGGACCGTGTCCCAGTGAGGGTCAGTGTGTGAGTGGGACTGTCCCCCAGTGAGGGTCAGTGTGTGTGTGGGACCGTGTCCCAGTGAGGGTCAGTGTGTGTGTCGGTCTGTCCCCCAGTGGGGGTCAGTGTGTGTGTGGAACCGTACCCTAGTGAGGGTCAGTGTGTGTGGGATCATCACCCAGTGAGGGCCAGTGTGTGGGTTGAACCTTCCCCCAGTGGGGGTCAGTGTGTGTGTGGAACCGTCCCCTAGTGAGGGTCAGTGTGTGAGGGTCCATCCCCCAGTGAGGGCCAGTGTATGTGTGTGTGGACCGTGTCCCAGTGAGGGTCAGTGTGTGTGTGGGACTGTCCCCCAGTGAGTGTAAGTGTGTGTGTGGGTCTGTCCCCCAGTGAGGGCCAGTGTATGTGTGTGCGGGTCCATCCCCCAGTGAGGGTCAGTGTGTGTGGGGGACCGTCCCTCTGTGAGGGTCAGTGTGTGTGTGGGACCGTCCCTTTGTGAGGGTCAGTGTGTGCGTGGGACTGTCCAGTGAGGGTCAGTGTGTGTGGGACTGTCCCCCAGTGAGGGTCAGTGTGTGTGTGGGACTGTCCAGTGAGGGTCAGTGTGTGTGTGGGACCGTCCCCCAGTGAGGGTCAGAGTGTGTGTGGGTCGGCCCAGTGAGGGTCAGTGTGTGTGTGGTACTGTCCCCCAGTGAAGGTCAGTGTGTGTGTGGGACCGTCCCCCTGTGAGGGTCAGTGTGTGTGTGGGACTGTCCCTCAGTGAGGGCCAGTGTGTGTGTGTGGGACTGTCCCCCAGTGAGGATCAGTGTGTGTGTGGGACCGTCCCCCAGTGAGGATCAGTCTGAGTGTGTGCCTGTCTCCCAGTGAGGGCCAGTGTGTGTGTGAAACCGTCCCCCAGTGAGGGTCAGTGTGTGTGTCGGTCTGTCCCCCAGTGGGGGTCAGTGTGTGTGTGGAACCGTCCCCTAGTGAGGGTCAGTGTGTGAGGGTCCATCCCCCAGTTAGGGCCAGTGTATGTGTGTGTGGGACCGTGTCCCAGTGAGGGTCAGTGTGTGTGTGGGACTGTCCCGCAGTGACTGTCAGTGTGTGTGTGGGTCTGTCCCCCAGTGAGGGCCAGTGTATGTGTGTGCGGGTCCATCCCCCAGTGAGGGTCAGTGTGTGTGGGGGACCGTCCCTCTGTGAGGGTCAGTGTGTGTGTGGGACCGTCCCTTTGTGAGGGTCAGTGTGTGTGTGGGACTGTCCAGTGAGGGTCAGTGTGTGTGGGACTGTTCCCCAGTGAGGGTCAGTGTGAGTGTGGGACTGTCTCCCAGTGAGGGCCAGTGTGTGTGTGAAACCGTCCCCCAGTGAGTGTCAGAGTGTGTGTGTGTGTGTGTGGGACCGTGTCCCAGTGAGGGTCAGTGTGTGTGTGGGACTGTCCCCCACTGAAGGCCAGTGTGTGTGTGGGACCGTCCCCCTGTGAGGGTCAGTGTGTGAGGGTCCATCCCCCAGTGAGGGCCAGTGTATGTGTGTGTGGACCGTGTCCCAGTGAGGGTCAGTGTGTGTGTGGGACTGTCCCCCAGTGAGTGTAAGTGTGTGTGTGGGTCTGTCCCCCAGTGAGGGCCAGTGTATGTGTGTGCGGGTCCATCCCCCAGTGAGGGTCAGTGTGTGTGGGGGACCGTCCCTCTGTGAGGGTCAGTGTGTGTGTGGGACCGTCCCTTTGTGAGGGTCTATGTGTGTGTGGGACTGTCCAGTGAGGGTCAGTGTTTGTGGGACTGTCCCCCAGTGAGGGTCAGTGTGTGTGTGGGACTGTCCAGTGAGGGTCAGTGTGTGTGTGGGACCGTCCCCCAGTGAGGGTCAGTGTGTGTGTGGGTCGGCCCAGTGAGGGTCAGTGTGTGTGTGGTACTGTCCCCCAGTGAAGGTCAGTGTGTGTGTGGGACCGTCCCCCTGTGAGGGTCAGTGTGTGTGTGGGACTGTCCCTCAGTGAGGGCCAGTGTGTGTGTGTGGGACTGTCCCCCAGTGAGGATCAGTGTGTGTGTGGGACCGTCCCCCAGTGAGGGTCAGTCTGAGTGTGTGACTGTCTCCCAGTGAGGGCCAGTGTGTGTGTGAAACCGTCCCCCAGTGAGGGTCAGTGTGTGTGTGGAACCGTACCCTAGTGAGGGTCAGTGTGTGTGGGTCCATCCCCCAGTGAGGGTCAGAGTGTGTGTGGGATCATCACCCAGTGAGTGCCAGTGTGTGGGTTGAACCTCCCCCTGTGAGGGTCAGTGTGTGTGTGGGACCGTCCCTCTGTGAGGGCCAGTGTGTGTGTGCGACTGTCCCCCAGTGATGCTCAGTGTGTGTGTGTGGGACCGTGTCCCACTGAGGGTCAGTGTGAGTGTGGGACTGTCTCCAGTGATGGCCAGTGTGTGTGTGGAACAGTCCCCCAGTGAGGGTCAGTGTGAGTGTGGGACTGTCTCCCAGTGAGGGCCAGTGTGTGTGTGAAACCGTCCCCCAGTGAGTGTCAGAGTGTGTGTGTGTGTGTGTGGGACCGTGTCCCAGTGAGGGTCAGTGTGTGTGTGGGACTGTCCCCCACTGAAGGCCAGTGTGTGTGTGGAACCGTCCCCTAGTGAGTGTCAGTGTGTGTGTGGAACAGTACCCTAGTGAGGGTCAGTGTGTGTGGGTCCATCCCCCAGTGAGGGTCAGAGTGTGTGTGGGACCGTGTCCCAGTGAGGGTCAGTGTGTGAGTGGGACTGTCCCCCAGTGAGGGTCAGTGTGTGTGTGGGACCGTGTCCCAGTGAGGGTCAGTGTGTGTGTCGGTCTGTCCCCCAGTGGGGGTCAGTGTGTGTGTGGAACCGTACCCTAGTGAGGGTCAGTGTGTGTGGGATCATCACCCAGTGAGGGCCAGTGTGTGGGTTGAACCTTCCCCCAGTGGGGGTCAGTGTGTGTGTGCAACCGTCCCCTAGTGAGGGTCAGTGTGTGAGGGTCCATCCCCCAGTGAGGGCCAGTGTATGTGTGTGTGGACCGTGTCCCAGTGAGGGTCAGTGTGTGTGTTGGTCTGTCCCCCAGTGAGGGCCAGTGTATGTGTGTGCGGGTCCATCCCCCAGTGAGGGTCAGTGTGTGTGGGGGACCGTCCCTCTGTGAGGGTCAGTGTGTGTGTGGGACCGTCCCTTTGTGAGGGTCAGTGTGTGTGTGGGACTGTCCAGTGAGGGTCAGTGTGTGTGGGACTGTCCCCCAGTGAGGGTCAGTGTGTGTGTGGGACTGTCCAGTGAGGGTCAGTGTGTGTGTGGGACCGTCCCCCAGTGAGGGTCAGAGTGTGTGTGGGTCGGCCCAGTGAGGGTCAGTGTGTGTGTGGTACTGTCCCCCTGTGAGGGTCAGTGTGTGTGTGGGACCGTCCCCCTGTGAGGGTCAGTGTGTGTGTGGGACTGTCCCTCAGTGAGGGCCAGTGTGTGTGTGTGGGACTGTCCCCCAGTGAGGATCAGTGTGTGTGTGGGACCGTCCCCCAGTGAGGATCAGTCTGAGTGTGTGACTGTCTCCCAGTGAGGGCCAGTGTGTGTGTGAAACCGTCCCCCAGTGAGGGTCAGTGTTTTGTGTGTGGGACCGTGTCCCATTGAGGGTCAGTGTGAGTGTGGGACTGTCTAAGTTTCGGCCAGTGTGTGTGTGGAACTGTCCCCCAGTGAGGGTCAGTGTGAGTGTGGGACTGTCTCCCAGTGAGGGCCAGTGTGTGTGTGAAACCGTCCCCCAGTGAGGGTCAGTGTGTGTGTCGGTCTGTCCCCCAGTGGGGGTCAGTGTGTGTGTGGAACCGTCCCCTAGTGAGGGTCAGTGTGTGAGGGTCCATCCCCCAGTTAGGGCCAATGTATGTGTGTGTGGGACCGTGTCCCAGTGAGGGTCAGTGTGTGTGTGGGACTGTCCCCCAGTGACTGTCAGTGTGTGTGTGGGTCTGTCCCCCAGTGAGGGCCAGTGTATGTGTGTGCGGGTCCATCCCCCAGTGAGGGTCAGTGTGTGTGGGGGACCGTCCCTCTGTGAGGGTCAGTGTGTGTGTGGGACCGTCCCTTTGTGAGGGTCAGTGTGTGTGTGGGACTGTCCAGTGAGGGTCAGTGTGTGTGGGACTGTTCCCCAGTGAGGGTCAGTGTGTGTGTGGGACTGTCCAGAGAGGGTCAGTGTGTGTGTGGGACCGTCCCCCAGTGAGGGTCAGAGTGTGTGTGGGTCTGCCCAGTGAGGGTCAGTGTGTGTGTGGGACTGTCCCCCAGTGAAGGTCAGTGTGTGTGTGGGACTGTCCCCCTGTGAGGGTCAGTGTGTGTGTGGGACTGTCCCCCAGTGAGGGCCAGTGTGTGTGTGGAACAGTCCCCCAGTGAGGGTCAGTGTGAGTGTGGGACTGTCTCCCAGTGATGGCCAGTGTGTGTGTGGAACAGTCCCCCAGTGAGGGTCAGTGTGAGTGTGGGACTGTCTCCCAGTGAGGGCCAGTGTGTGTGTGAAACCGTCCCCCAGTGAGTGTCAGAGTGTGTGTGTGTGTGTGTGGGACCGTGTCCCAGTGAGGGTCAGTGTGTGTGTGGGACTGTCCCCCACTGAAGGCCAGTGTGTGTGTGGAACCGTCCCCTAGTGAGTGTCAGTGTGTGTGTGGAACAGTACCCTAGTGAGGGTCAGTGTGTGTGGGTCCATCCCCCAGTGAGGGTCAGAGTGTGTGTGGGACCGTGTCCCAGTGAGGGTCAGTGTGTGAGTGGGACTGTCCCCCAGTGAGGGTCAGTGTGTGTGTGGGACCGTGTCCCAGTGAGGGTCAGTGTGTGTGTCGGTCTGTCCCCCAGTGGGGATCAGTGTGTGTGTGGAACCGTACCCTAGTGAGGGTCAGTGTGTGTGGGATCATCACCCAGTGAGGGCCAGTGTGTGGGTTGAACCTTCCCCCAGTGGGGGTCAGTGTGTGTGTGGAACCGTCCCCCAGTGAGGGCCAGCGTGTGTGTGAAACCGTCCCCCAGTGAGTGTCAGAGTGTGTGTGTGTGTGTGTGGGACCGTGTCCCAGTGAGGGTCAGTGTGTGTGTGGGACTGTCCCCCACTGAAGGCCAGTGTGTGTGTGGAACCGTCCCCTAGTGAGTGTCAGTGTGTGTGTGGAACAGTACCCTAGTGAGGGTCAGTGTGTGTGGGTCCATCCCCCAGTGAGGGTCAGAGTGTGTGTGGGACCGTGTCCCAGTGAGGGTCAGTGTGTGAGTGGGACTGTCCCCCAGTGAGGGTCAGTGTGTGTGTGGGACCGTGTCCCAGTGAGGGTCAGTGTGTGTGTCGGTCTGTCCCCCAGTGGGGGTCAGTGTGTGTGTGGAACCGTACCCTAGTGAGGGTCAGTGTGTGTGGGATCATCACCCAGTGAGGGCCAGTGTGTGGGTTGAACCTTCCCCCAGTGAGGGTCAGTGTGTGAGGGTCCATCCCCCAGTGAGGGCCAGTGTATGTGTGTGTGGACCGTGTCCCAGTGAGGGTCAGTGTGTGTGTGGGACTGTCCCCCAGTGAGTGTAAGTGTGTGTGTGGGTCTGTCCCCCAGTGAGGGCCAGTGTATGTGTGTGCGGGTCCATCCCCCAGTGAGGGTCAGTGTGTGTGGGGGACCGTCCCTCTGTGAGGGTCAGTGTGTGTGTGGGACCGTCCCTTTGTGAGGGTCAGTGTGTGTGTGGGACTGTCCAGTGAGGGTCAGTGTGTGTGGGACTGTCCCCCAGTGAGGGTCAGTGTGTGTGTGGGACTGTCCAGTGAGGGTCAGTGTGTGTGTGGGACCGTCCCCCAGTGAGGGTCAGAGTGTGTGTGGGTCGGCCCAGTGAGGGTCAGTGTGTGTGTGGTACTGTCCCCCAGTGAAGGTCAGTGTGTGTGTGGGACCGTCCCCCTGTGAGGGTCAGTGTGTGTGTGGGACTGTCCCTCAGTGAGGGCCAGTGTGTGTGTGTGGGACTGTCCCCCAGTGAGGATCAGTGTGTGTGTGGGACCGTCCCCCAGTGAGGGTCAGTCTGAGTGTGTGACTGTCTCCCAGCGAGGGCCAGTGTGTGTGTGAAACCGTCCCCCAGTGAGGGTCAGTGTGTGTGTGGAACCGTACCCTAGTGAGGGTCAGTGTGTGTGGGTCCATCCCCCAGTGAGGGTCAGAGTGTGTGTGGGATCATCACCCAGTGAGTGCCAGTGTGTGGGTTGAACCTCCCCCTGTGAGGGTCAGTGTGTGTGTGGGACCGTCCCTCTGTGAGGGCCAGTGTGTGTGTGCGACTGTCCCCCAGTGATGCTCAGTGTGTGTGTGTGGGACCGTGTCCCACTGAGGGTCAGTGTGAGTGTGGGACTGTCTCCCAGTGATGGCCAGTGTGTGTGTGGAACAGTCCCCCAGTGAGGGTCAGTGTGAGTGTGGGACTGTCTCCCAGTGAGGGCCAGTGTGTGTGTGAAACCGTCCCCCAGTGAGTGTCAGAGTGTGTGTGTGTGTGTGTGGGACCGTGTCCCAGTGAGGGTCAGTGTGTGTGTGGAACAGTACCCTAGTGAGGGTCAGTGTGTGTGGGTCCATCCCCCAGTGAGGGTCAGAGTGTGTGTGGGACCGTGTCCCAGTGAGGGTCAGTGTGTGAGTGGGACTGTCCCCCAGTGAGGGTCAGTGTGTGTGTGGGACCGTGTCCCAGTGAGGGTCAGTGTGTGTGTGGGACCGTGTCCCAGTGAGGGTCAGTGTGTGAGTGGGACTGTCCCCCAGTGAGGGTCAGTGTGTGTGTGGGACCGTGTCCCAGTGAGGGTCAGTGTGTGTGTCGGTCTGTCCCCCAGTGGGGGTCAGTGTGTGTGTGGAACCGTACCCTAGTGAGGGTCAGTGTGTGTGGGATCATCACCCAGTGAGGGCCAGTGTGTGGGTTGAACCTTCCCCCAGTGGGGGTCAGTGTGTGTGTGGAACCGTCCCCTAGTGAGGGTCAGTGTGTGAGGGTCCATCCCCCAGTGAGGGCCAGTGTATGTGTGTGTGGACCGTGTCCCAGTGAGGGTCAGTGTGTGTGTGGGACTGTCCCCCAGTGAGTGTAAGTGTGTGTGTGGGTCTGTCCCCCAGTGAGGGCCAGTGTATGTGTGTGCGGGTCCATCCCCCAGTGAGGGTCAGTGTATGTGTGTGCGGGTCCATCCCCCAGTGAGGGTCAGTGTGTGTGGGGGACCGTCCCTCTGTGAGGGTCAGTGTGTGTGTGGGACCGTCCCTTTGTGAGGGTCAGTGTGTGTGTGGGACTGTCCAGTGAGGGTCAGTGTGTGTGGGACTGTCCCCCAGTGAGGGTCAGTGTGTGTGTGGGACTGTCCAGTGAGGGTCAGTGTGTGTGTGTGGGACCGTCCCCCAGTGAGGGGTCAGAGTGTGTGTGGGTCGGCCCAGTGAGGGTCAGTGTGTGTGTGGTACTGTCCCCAGTGAAGGTCAGTGTGTGTGTGGGACCGTCCCCCTGTGAGGGTCAGTGTGTGTGTGGGACTGTCCCTCAGTGAGGGCCAGTGTGTGTGTGTGGGACTGTCCCCCAGTGAGGATCAGTGTGTGTGTGGGACCGTCCCCCCAGTGAGGATCAGTCTGAGTGTGTGACTGTCTCCCAGTGAGGGCCAGTGTGTGTGTGAAACCGTCCCCCAGTGAGGGTCAGTGTTTTGTGTGTGGGACCGTGTCCCATTGAGGGTCAGTGTGTGTGTGGAACTGTCCCCCAGTGAGGGTCAGTGTGAGTGTGGGACTGTCTCCCAGTGAGGGCCAGTGTGTGTGTGAAACCGTCCCCCAGTGAGGGTCAGTGTGTGTGTGGGACCGTGTCCCAGTGAGGGTCAGTGTGAGTGTGGGGACTGTCCCCCAGTGGGGGTCAGTGTGTGTGTGGAACCGTCCCCTACTGAGGGTCAGTGTTTGAGGGTCCATCCCACAGTGAGGGCCAGTGTATGTGTGTGTGGGACCGTGTCCCAGTGAGGGTCAGTGTGTGTGTGGGACTGTCCCCCAGTGACTGTCAGTGTGTGTGTGGGTCTGTCCCCCAGTGAGGGCCAGTGTATGTGTGTGCGGGTCCATCCCCCAGTGAGGGTCAGTGTGTGTGGGGACCGTCCCTCTGTGAGGGTCAGAGTGTGTGTGGGACCGTCCCTTTGTGAGGGTCAGTGTGTGTGTGGGACTGTCCAGTGAGGGTCAGTGTGTGTGGGACTGTCCCCCAGTGAGGGTCAGTGTGTGGGTTGAACCTCCCCCTGTGAGGGTCAGTGTGTGTGTGGGACCGTCCCTCTGTGAGGGCCAGTGTGTGTGTGCGACTGTCCCCCAGTGATGCTCAGTGTGTGTGTGTGGGACCGTGTCCCACTGAGGGTCAGTGTGAGTGTGGGACTGTCTCCCAGTGATGGCCAGTGTGTGTGTGGAACAGTCCCCCAGTGAGGGTCAGTGTGTGTGTGGGACTGTCCCTCAGTGAGGGCCAGTGTTTGTGTGTGGGACTGTCCCCCAGTGAGGATCAGTGTGTGTGTGGGACCGTCCCCCAGTGAGGGTCAGTCTGAGTGTGTGACTGTCTCCCAGTGAGGGCCAGTGTGTGTGTGAAACCGTCCCCCAGTGAGGGTCAGTGTGTGTGTGGAACCGTACCCTAGTGAGGGTCAGTGTGTGTGGGTCCATCCCCCAGTGAGGGTCAGAGTGTGTGTGGGATCATCACCCAGTGAGTGCCAGTGTGTGGGTTGAACCTCCCCCTGTGAGGGTCAGTGTGTGTGTGGGACCGTCCCTCTGTGAGGGCCAGTGTGTGTGTGCGACTGTCCCCCAGTGATGCTCAGTGTGTGTGTGTGGGACCGTGTCCCACTGAGGGTCAGTGTGAGTGTGGGACTGTCTCCCAGTGATGGCCAGTGTGTGTGTGGAACAGTCCCCCAGTGAGGGTCAGTGTGAGTGTGGGACTGTCTCCCAGTGAGGGCCAGTGTGTGTGTGAAACCGTCCCCCAGTGAGTGTCAGAGTGTGTGTGTGTGTGTGTGGGACCGTGTCCCAGTGAGGGTCAGTGTGTGTGTGGGACTGTCCCCCACTGAAGGCCAGTGTGTGTGTGGAACCGTCCCCTAGTGAGTGTCAGTGTGTGTGTGGAACAGTACCCTAGTGAGGGTCAGTGTGTGTGGGTCCATCCCCCAGTGAGGGTCAGAGTGTGTGTGGGACCGTGTCCCAGTGAGGGTCAGTGTGTGAGTGGGACTGTCCCCCAGTGAGGGTCAGTGTGTGTGTGGGACCGTGTCCCAGTGAGGGTCAGTGTGTGTGTCGGTCTGTCCCCCAGTGTGGGTCAGTGTGTGTGTGGAACCGTACCCTAGTGAGGGTCAGTGTGTGTGGGATCATCACCCAGTGAGGGCCAGTTTGTGGGTTGAACCTTCCCCCAGTGGGGGTCAGTGTGTGTGTGGAACCGTCCCCTAGTGAGGGTCAGTGTGTGAGGGTCCATCCCCCAGTGAGGGCCAGTGTATGTGTGTGTGGACCGTGTCCCAGTGAGGGTCAGTGTGTGTGTTGGACTGTCCCCCAGTGAGTGTAAGTGTGTGTGTGGGTCTGTCCCCCAGTGAGGGCCAGTGTATGTGTGTGCGGGTCCATCCCCCAGTGAGGGTCAGTGTGTGTGGGGGACCGTCCCTCTGTGAGGGTCAGTGTGTGTGTGGGACCGTCCCTTTGTGAGGGTCAGTGTGTGTGTGGGACTGTCCAGTGAGGGTCAGTGTGTGTGGGACTGTCCCCCAGTGAGGGTCAGTGTGTGTGTGGGACTGTCCAGTGAGGGTCAGTGTGTGTGTGGGACCGTCCCCCAGTGAGGGTCAGAGTGTGTGTGGGTCGGCCCAGTGAGGGTCAGTGTGTGTGTGGTACTGTCCCCCAGTGAAGGTCAGTGTGTGTGTGGGACCGTCCCCCTGTGAGGGTCAGTGTGTGTGTGGGACTGTCCCTCAGTGAGGGCCAGTGTGTGTGTGTGGGACTGTCCCCCAGTGAGGATCAGTGTGTGTGTGGGACCGTCCCCCAGTGAGGATCAGTCTGAGTGTGTGACTGTCTCCCAGTGAGGGCCAGTGTGTGTGTGAAACCGTCCTCCAGTGAGGGTCAGTGTTTTGTGTGTGGGACCGTGTCCCATTGAGGGTCAGTGTGAGTGTGGGACTGTCTAAGTTTCGGCCAGTGTGTGTGTGGAACTGTCCCCCAGTGAGGGTCAGTGTGAGTGTGGGACTGTCTCCCAGTGAGGGCCAGTGTGTGTGTGAAACCGTCCCCCAGTGAGGGTCAGTGTGTGTGTGGGACCGTGTCCCAGTGAGGGTCAGTGTGAGTGTGGGACTGTCCCCCAGTGGGGGTCAGTGTGTGTGTGGAACCGTCCCCTAGTGAGGGTCAGTGTGTGAGGGTCCATCCCCCAGTGAGGGCCAGTGTATGTGTGTGTGGGACCGTGTCCCAGTGAGGGTCAGTGTGTGTGTGGGACTGTCCCCCAGTGACTGTCAGTGTGTGTGTGGGTCTGTCCCCCAGTGAGGGCCAGTGTATGTGTGTGCGGGTCCATCCCCCAGTGAGGGTCAGTGTGTGTGGGGGACCGTCCCTCTGTGAGGGTCAGTGTGTGTGTGGGACCGTCCCTTTGTGAGGGTCAGTGTGTGTGTGGGACTGTCCAGTGAGGGTCAGTGTGTGTGGGACTGTTCCCCAGTGAGGGTCAGTGTGTGTGTGGGACTGTCCAGAGAGGGTCAGTGTGTGTGTGGGACCGTCCCCCAGTGAGGGTCAGAGTGTGTGTGGGTCTGCCCAGTGAGGGTCAGTGTGTGTGTGGGTCTGTCCCCCAGTGAAGGTCAGTGTGTGTGTGGGACCGTCCCCCAGGGAGGGTCAGTGTGTGTGTGGGACTGTCCCCCAGTGAGGGCCAGTGTGTGTGTGTGGGACTGTCCCCCAGTGAGGATCAGTGTGTGTGTGGGACCGTCCCCCAGTGAGGGTCAGTCTGAGTGTGTGACTGTCTCCCAGTGAGGGCCAGTGTGTGTGTGAAACCGTCCCCCAGTGAGGGTCAGTGTTTTGTGTGTGGAACCGTACCCTAGTGAGGGTCAGTGTGTGTGGGATCATCACCCAGTGAGGGCCAGTGTGTGGGTTGAACCTTCCCCCAGTGGGGGTCAGTGTGTGTGTGGAACCGTCCCCTAGTGAGGGTCAGTGTGTGAGGGTCCATCCCACAGTGAGGGCCAGTGTATGTGTGTGTGGGACCGTCCCTTTGTGAGGGTCAGTGTGTGTGTGGGACTGTCCCCCGGTGAGTGTAAGTGTGTGTGTGGGTCTGTCCCCCAGTGAGGGCCAGTGTATGTGTGTGCGGGTCCATCCCCCAGTGAGGGTCAGTGTGTGTGGGGGACCGTCCCTCTGTGAGGGTCAGTGTGTGTGTGGGACCGTCCCTTTGTGAGGGTCAGTGTGTGTGTGGGACTGTCCAGTGAGGGTCAGTGTGTGTGGGACTGTCCCCCAGTGAGGGTCAGTGTGTGTGTGGGACTGTCCAGTGAGGGTCAGTGTGTGTGTGGGACCGTCCCCCAGTGAGGGTCAGAGTGTGTGTGGGTCGGCCCAGTGAGGGTCAGTGTGTGTGTGGTACTGTCCCCCAGTGAAGGTCAGTGTGTGTGTGGGACCGTCCCCCTGTGAGGGTCAGTGTGTGTGTGGGACTGTCCCTCAGTGAGGGCCAGTGTGTGTGTGTGTGGGACTGTCCCCCAGTGAGGATCAGTGTGTGTGTGGGACAGTCCCCCAGTGAGGATCAGTCTGAGTGTGTGACTGTCTCCCAGTGAGGGCCAGTGTGTGTGTGAAACCGTCCCCCAGTGAGGGTCAGTGTGTGTGTCGGTCTGTCCCCCAGTGGGGGTCAGTGTGTGTGTGGAACGGTCCCCTAGTGAGGGTCAGTGTGTGAGGGTCCATCCCCCAGTGAGGGCCAGTGTATGTGTGTGTGGGACCGTGTCCCAGTGAGGGTCAGTGTGTGTGTGGGACTGTCCCCCAGTGACTGTCAGTGTGTGTGTGGGTCTGTCCCCCAGTGAGGGCCAGTGTATGTGTGTGCGGGTCCATCCCCCAGTGAGGGTCAGTGTGTGTGGGGGACCGTCCCTCTGTGAGGGTCAGTGTGTGTGTGGGACCGTCCCTTTGTGAGGGTCAGTGTGTGTGTGGGACTGTCCAGTGAGGGTCAGTGTGTGTGGGACTGTTCCCCAGTGAGGGTCAGTGTGTGTGTGGGACTGTCCAGAGAGGGTCAGTGTGTGTGTGGGACCGTCCCCCAGTGAGGGTCAGAGTGTGTGTGGGTCTGCCCAGTGAGGGTCAGTGTGTGTGTGGGACTGTCCCCCAGTGAAGGTCAGTGTGTGTGTGGGACCGTCCCCCTGTGAGGGTCAGTGTGTGTGTGGGACTGTCCCCCAGTGAGGGCCAGTGTGTGTGTGTGGGACTGTCCCCCAGTGAGGATCAGTGTGTGTGTGGGACCGTCCCCCAGTGAGGGTCAGTCTGAGTGTGTGACTGTCTCCCAGTGAGGGCCAGTGTGTGTGTGAAACCGTCCCCCAGTGAGGGTCAGTGTTTTGTGTGTGGGACCGTGTCCCATTGAGGGTCAGTGTGAGTGTGGGACTGTCTAAGTTTCGGCCAGTGTGTGTGTGGAACTGTCCCCCAGTGAGGGTCAGTGTGAGTGTGGGACTGTCTCCCAGTGAGGGCCAGTGTGTGTGTGAAACCGTCCCCCAGTGAGGGTCAGAGTGTGTGTGGGATCATCACCCAGTGAGGGCCAGTGTATGTGTTGAACCTTCCCCCAGTGAGGGTCAGTGTGTGTGTGGGTCTGTCCCCCAGTGAAGGTCAGTGTGTGTGTGTGGGACCGTGTCCCAGTGAGGGTCAGTGTGAGTGTGGGACTGTCTCCCAGTGATGGCCAGTGTGTGTGTGGAACAGTCCCCCAGTGAGGGTCAGTGTGAGTGTGGGACTGTCTCCCAGTGAGGGCCAGTGTGTGTGTGAAACCGTCCCCCAGTGAGTGTCAGAGTGTGTGTGTGTGTGTGTGGGACCGTGTCCCAGTGAGGGTCAGTGTGTGTGTGGAACTGTCCCCCACTGAAGGCCAGTGTGTGTGTGGAACCGTCCTCTAGTGAGTATCAGTGTGTGTGTGGAACAGTACCCTAGTGAGGGTCAGTGTGTGTGGGTCCATCCCCCAGTGAGGGTCAGAGTGTGTGTGGGACCGTGTCCCAGTGAGGGTCAGTGTGTGAGTGGGACTGTCCCCCAGTGAGGGTCAGTGTGTGTGTGGGACCGTGTCCCGGTGAGGGTCAGTGTGTGTGTCGGTCTGTCCCCCAGTGGGGGTCAGTGTGTGTGTGGAACCGTACCCTAGTAAGGGTCAGTGTGTGTGGGATCATCACCCAGTGAGGGCCAGTGTGTGGGTTGAACCTTCCCCCAGTGGGGGTCAGTGTGTGTGTGGAACCGTCCCCTAGTGAGGGTCAGTGTGTGAGGGTCCATCCCCCAGTGAGGGCCAGTGTATGTGTGTGTGGACCGTGTCCCAGTGAGGGTCAGTGTGTGTGTGGGACTGTCCCCCAGTGAGTGTAAGTGTGTGTGTGGGTCTGTCCCCCAGTGAGGGCCAGTGTATGTGTGTGCGGGTCCATCCCCCAGTGAGGGTCAGTGTGTGGGGGGGACCGTCCCTCTGTGAGGGTCAGTGTGTGTGTGGGACTGTCCCTTTGTGAGGGTCAGTGTGTGTGTGGGACTGTCCAGTGAGGGTCAGTGTGTGTGGGACTGTCCCCCAGTGAGGGTCAGTGTGTGTGTGGGACTGTCCAGTGAGGGTCAGTGTGTGTGTGGGACCGTCCCCCAGTGAGGGTCAGAGTGTGTGTGGGTCGGCCCAGTGAGGGTCAGTGTGTGTGTGTGGTACTGTCCCCCAGTGAAGGTCAGTGTGTGTGTGGGACCGTCCCCCTGTGAGGGTCAGTGTGTGTGTGGGACTGTCCCTCAGTGAGGGCCAGTGTGTGTGTGTGGGACTGTCCCCCAGTGAGGATCAGTGTGTGTGTGGGACCGTCCCCCAGTGAGGGTCAGTCTGAGTGTGTGACTGTCTCCCAGTGAGGGCCAGTGTGTGTGTGAAACCGTCCCCCAGTGAGGGTCAGTGTGTGTGTGGAACCGTACCCTAGTGAGGGTCAGTGTGTGTGGGTCCATCCCCCAGTGAGGGTCAGAGTGTGTGTGGGATCATCACCCAGTGAGTGCCAGTGTGTGGGTTGAACCTCCCCCTGTGAGGGTCAGTGTGTGTGTGGGACCGTCCCTCTGTGAGGGCCAGTGTGTGTGTGCGACTGTCCCCCAGTGATGCTCAGTGTGTGTTGGGACCGTGTCCCAGTGAGGGTCAGTGTGTGTGTGGGATCATCACCCAGTGAGGGCCAGTGTATGTGTTGAACCTTCCCCCAGTGAGGGTCAGTGTGTGTGTGTGTCTGTCCCCCAGTGAAGGTCAGTGTGTGAGTGTGTGGGACCGTGTCCCAGTCAGGGTCAGTGTGAGTGTGGGACTCTCTCCCAGTGAGGGCCAGTGTGTGTGTGGTACAGTCCCCCAGTGAGGGTCAGTGTGACTGTGGGACTGTCTCCCAGTGAGGGCCAGTGTGTGTGTGAAACCGTCCCCCAGTGAGTGTCAGTGTGTGTGTGTGTGGGTCCGTGTCCCAGTGAGGGTCAGTGTGTGTGTGGGACTGTCCCCCAGTGAAGGCCAGTGTGTGTGCGGAACCGTCCCCTAGTGAGTGTCAGTGTGTGTGTGGAACCGTACCCTGGTGAGGGTCAGTGTGTGTGGGTCCATCCCCCAGTGAGGGTCAGAGTGTGTGTGGGACCGTGTCCCAGTGAGGGTCAGTGTGTGTGTGTGGGTCCGTCCCCCAGTGAGGGTCAGTGTGTGTGTGGAACCGTCCCCTAGTGAGGGTCTGTGTGTATGTGGGACTGTCCCCCAGTGATGGTCAGTGTGTGTGTGGGTCCATCCCCCAGTGAGGGTCAGAGTGTGTCTGGGATCATCACCCAGTGAGGGCCAGTGTATGTGTTGAACCTTCCCCCAGTGAGGGTCAGTGTGTGTGTGGGTCTGTCCCCCAGTGAAGGTCAGTGTGTGTGTGTGGGACCGTGTCCCAGTGAGGGTCAGTGTGAGTGTGGGACTGTCTCCCAGTGATGGCCAGTGTGTGTGTGGAACAGTCCCCCAGTGAGGGTCAGTGTGAGTGTGGGACTGTCTCCCAGTGAGGGCCAGTGTGTGTGTGAAACCGTCCCCCAGTGAGTGTCAGAGTGTGCGTGTGTGTGTGTGGGACCGTGTCCCAGTGAGGGTCAGTGTGTGTGTGGGACTGTCCCCCAGTGAAGGCCAGTGTGTGTGTGGAACCGTCCCCTAGTGAGTGTCAGTGTGTGTGTGGATCAGTACCCTAGTGAGGGTCAGTGTGTGTGGGTCCATCCCCCAGTGAGGGTCAGAGTGTGTGTGGGACCGTGTCCCAGTGAGGGTCAGTGTGTGTGTGGGACTGTCCCCCAGTGAGGGTCAGTGTGTGTGTGGGACCGTGTCCCAGTGAGGGTCAGTGTGTGTGTCGGTCTGTCCCCCAGTGGGGGTCAGTGTGTGTGTGGAACCGTACCCTAGTGAGGGTCAGTGTGTGTGGGATCATCACCCAGTGAGGGCCAGTGTGTGGGTTGAACCTTCCCCCAGTGAGCGTCAGTGTGTGTGTGGGTCTGTCCCCCAGTGAAGGTCAGTGTGTGTGTGTGTGGGACCGTGTCCCAGTGAGGGTCAGTGTGAGTGTGGGACTGTCTCCTAGTGAGGGTCAGTGTGTGTGTGGGACCGTGTCCCAGTGAGGGTCAGTGTGTGTGTCGGTCTGTCCCCCAGTGGGGGTCAGTGTGTGTGTGGAACCGTCCCCTAGTGAGGGTCAGTGTGTGGGGGTCCATCCCCTAGTGAGGGCCAGTGTATGTGTGTGTGGGACCGTGTCCCAGTGAGTGTCAGTATGTGTGTGGGACTGTCCCCCAGTGAGTGTCAGTGTGTGTGTGGGTCTGTCCCCCAGTGAGGGCCAGTGTATGTGTGTGCGGGTCCATCCCCCAGTGAGGGTCAGTGTGTGTGGGGGACCGTCCCTCTGTGAGGGTCAGTGTGTGTGTGCGACCGTCCCTTTGTGAAGGTCAGTGTGTGTGTGGGACTGTCCAGTGAGGGTCAGTGTGTGTGGGACTGTCCCCCAGTGAGGGTCAGTGTGTGTGTGGACTGTCCAGTGAGGGTCAGTGTGTGTGTGGGACCGTCCCCCAGTGAGGGTCAGAGTGTGTGTGGGTCTGCCCAGTGAGGGTCAGTGTGTGTGTGGGACTGTCCCCCAGTGAAGGTCAGTGTGTGTGTGGGACCGTCCCCCTGTGAGGGTCAGTGTGTGTGTGGGACTGTCACTCAGTGAGGGTCAGTGTTTTTTGTGTGGGACCGTGTCCCATTGAGGGTCAGTGTGAGTGTGGGACTGTCTAAGTTTCGGCCAGTGTGTGTGTGGAACTGTCCCCCAGTGAGGGTCAGTGTGTGTGGGGGACCGTCCCCCTGTGAGGGTCAGTGTGTGTGTGGGACCGTCCCTCTGTGAGGGTCAGTGTGTGTGTGGGACTGTCCAGTGAGGGTCAGTGTGTGAGGGACTGTCCCCCAGTGAGTGTCAGTGTGTGTGTGGGACTGTCCAGTGAGGGTCAGTGTGTCTGTGGGACCGTCCCCCAGTGAGGGACAGTGTGTGTGTGGAACCGTCCCCTAGTGAGGGTCAGTGTGTGTGTGGGACTGTCCCCCAGTGAGGGTCAGTGTGTGTGTGGGACCGTGTCCCAGTGGGGGTCAGTGTGTGTGTGGGTCCATCCCCCAGTGAGGGTCAGAGTGTGTGTGGGATCATCACCCAGTGAGTGCCAGTGTGTGGGTTGAACCTTCCCCCAGTGAGGGTCAGTGTGTGTGTGGGTCTGTCCCCCAGTGAGGGTCAGTGTGTGTGTGGGTCCGTTCCCCCATTGAGGGTCAGTGTGTGTGTGGAACCGTCCCCTAGTGAGGGTCAGTGTGTGTGTGGGACTGTCCCCCAGTGAGGGTCAGTGTGTGTGTGGGACCCTGTCCCAGTGAGGGTCAGTGTGTGTGTCGGTCTGTCCCCCAGTGGGGGCCAGTGTGTGTGTGGAACCGTCCCCTGGTGAGGGTCAGTGTGTGAGGGACCATCCCCCAGTGAGGGCCAGTGTATGTGTCTGTGGGACCGTGTCCCAGTGAGGGTCAGTGTGTGTGTGGGACTGTCCCCCAGTGAGTGTCAGTGTGTGTGTGGGTTGTCCCCCAGTGAGGGCCAGTGTATGTGTGTGCGGGTCCATCCCCCAGTGAGGGTCAGTGTGTGTGGGGGACCGTCCCTCTGTGAGGGTCAGTGTGTGTGTGGGACCGTCCCTTTCTGAGGGTCAGTGTGTGTGTGGGACTGTCCAGTGAGGGTCAGTGTGTGTGGGACTGTCCCCCAGTGAAGGTCAGTGTGTGTGTGGGACTGTCCAGTGAGGGTCAGTGTGTGTGTGGGACCGTCCCCCAGTGAGGGTCAGAGTGTGTGTGGGTCTGCCCAGTGAGGGTCAGTGTGTGTGTGGGACTGTCCCCCAGTGAGGGTCAGTGTGTGTGTGGGACTGTCCCTCAGTGAGGGCCAGTGTGTGTGTGTGTGACTGTCCCCCAGTGAGGATCAGTGTGTGTGTGAAACCGTCCCCCAGTGAGGGTCAGTTTGAGTGTGTGACTGTCTCCCAGTGAGGGCCATTGTGTGTGTGGGTCCTTCCCCCAGTGAGGGTCAGTGTGTGTGTGGGATCATCATCCAGTGAGGGCCAGTGTGAGTGTGGGACTGTCCCTCAGTGAAGGTCAGTGTGTGTGTGTGTGACAGTGTCCCAGTGAGGGTCAGTGTGAGTGTGGGACTGTCTCCCAGTGAGGGCCAGTGTGTGTGTGGTACAGTCCCCCAGTGAGGGTCAGTGTGACTGTGGGACTGTCTCCCCGTGAGGGACAGTGTGTGTGTGAAACCGTCCCCCAGTGAGTGTCAGTGTGTGTGTGTGTGGGACCGTGTCCCAGTGAGGGTCAGTGTGTGTGTGGGACTGTCCCCCAGTGAAGGCCAGTGTGTGTGCGGAACCGTCCCCTAGTGAGTGTCAGTGTGTGTGTGGAACCGTACCCTGGTGAGGGTCAGTGTGTGTGGGTCCATCCCCCAGTGATGGTCAGAGTGTGTGTGGGACCGTGTCCCAGTGAGGGTCAGTGTGTGTGTGGGTCCGTCCCCCAGTGTGGGTCAGTGTGTGTGTGGAACCGTCACCTAGTGAGGGTCAGTGTGTGTGTGGGACTGTCCCCCAGTGATGGTCAGTGTGTGTGTGGGTCCATCCCCCAGTGAGGGTCAGAGTGTGTGTGGGATCATCACCCAGTGAGGGCCAGTGTATGTGTTGAACCTTCCCCCAGTGGGGGTCAGTGTGTGTGTGGGTCTGTCCCCCAGTGAAGGTCAGTGTGTGTGTGTGGGACCGTGTCCCAGTGAGGGTCAGTGTGAGTGTGGGACTGTCTCCCAGTGATGGCCAGTGTGTGTGTGGAACAGTCCCCCAGTGAGGGTCAGTGTGAGTGTGGGACTGTCTCCCAGTGAGGGCAAGTGTGTGTGTGAAACCGTCCCCCAGTGAGTGTCAGAGTGTGCGTGTGTGTGTGTGGGACCGTGTCCCAGTGAGGGTCAGTGTGTGTGTGGGACTGTCCCCCAGTGAAGGCCAGTGTGTGTGTGGAACCGTCCCCTAGTGAGTGTCAGTGTGTGTGTGGAACTGTCCCTCAGTGAGGGCCAGTGTGTGTGTGTGGGACTGTCCCCCAGTGAGGGCCAGTGTATGTGTGTGTGGGACCGTGTCCCAGTGAGGGTCAGTGTGTGTGTGGGACTGTCCCCCAGTGAGTGTCAGTGTGTGTGTGGGTCTGTCCCCCAGTGAGGGCCAGTGTATGTGTGTGCGGGTCCATCCCCCAGTGAGGGTCAGTGTGTGTGGGGGACCGTCCCTCTGTGAGGGTCAGTGTGTGTGTGGGACCGTCCCTTTGTGAGGGTCAGTGTGTGTGTGGGACTGTCCAGTGAGGGTCAGTGTGTGTGGGACTGTCCCCCAGTGAGGGTCAGTGTGTGTGTGGGACTGTCCAGTGAGGGTCAGTGTGTGTGTGGGACAGTCCCCCAGTGAGGGTCAGAGTGTGTGTGGGACCGTCCCCCAGTGAGGGTCAGAGTGTGTGTGGGTCTGCCCAGTGAGGGTCAGTGTGTGTGTGGGACTGTCCCCCAGTGAAGGTCAGTGTGTGTGTGGGACCGTCCCCCAGTGAGGGTCAGTGTGTGTGTGGGACCGTCCCTCAGTGAGGGCCAGTGTGTGTGTGTGGGACTGTCCCTCAGTGAGGGCCAGTGTGTGTGTGTGGGACTGTCCCCCAGTGAGGATCAGTGTGTGTGTGGGACCGTCCCCCAGTGAGGGTCAGTCTGAGTGTGTGACTGTCTCCCAGTGAGGGCCAGTGTGTGTGTGAAACCGTCCCCTAGTGAGGGTCAGTGTGTGAGGGTCCATCCCCCAGTGAGGGCCAGTGTATGTGTGTGTGGACCGTGTCCCAGTGAGGGTCAGTGTGTGTGTGGGACTGTCCCCCAGTGAGTGTAAGTGTGTGTGTGGGTCTGTCCCCCAGTGAGGGCCAGTGTATGTGTGTGCGGGTCCATCCCCCAGTGAGGGTCAGTGTTTGTGGGGGACCGTCCCTCTGTGAGGGTCAGTGTGTGTGTGGGACCGTCCCTTTGTGAGGGTCAGTGTGTGTGTGGGACTGTCCAGTGAGGGTCAGTGTGTGTGGGACTGTCCCCCAGTGAGGGTCAGTGTGTGTGTGGGACTGTCCAGTGAGGGTCAGTGTGTGTGTGGGACCGTCCCCCAGTGAGGGTCAGAGTGTGTGTGGGTCGGCCCAGTGAGGGTCAGTGTGTGTGTGTGGTACTGTCCCCCAGTGAAGGTCAGTGTGTGTGTGGGACCGTCCCCCTGTGAGGGTCAGTGTGTGTGTGGGACTGTCCCTCAGTGAGGGCCAGTGTGTGTGTGTGGGACTGTCCCCCAGTGAGGATCAGTGTGTGTGTGGGACCGTCCCCCAGTGAGGGTCAGTCTGAGTGTGTGACTGTCTCCCAGTGATGGCCAGTGTGTGTGTGAAACCGTCCCCCAGTGAGGGTCAGTGTGTGTGTGGAACCGTACCCTAGTGAGGGTCAGTGTGTGTGGGTCCATCCCCCAGTGAGGGTCAGAGTGTGTGTGGGATCATCACCCAGTGAGTGCCAGTGTGTGGGTTGAACCTCCCCCTGTGAGGGTCAGTGTGTGTGTGGGACCGTCCCTCTGTGAGGGCCAGTGTGTGTGTGCGACTGTCCCCCAGTGATGCTCAGTGTGTGTTGGGACCGTGTCCCAGTGAGGGTCAGTGTGTGTGTGGGATCATCACCCAGTGAGGGCCAGTGTATGTGTTGAACCTTCCCCCAGTGAGGGTCAGTGTGTGTGTGTGTCTGTCCCCCAGTGAAGGTCAGTGTGTGTGTGTGGGACCGTGTCCCAGTCAGGGTCAGTGTGAGTGTGGGACTGTCTCCCAGTGAGGGCCAGTGTGTGTGTGGTACAGTCCCCCAGTGAGGGTCAGTGTGACTGTGGGACTGTCTCCCCGTGAGGGCCAGTGTGTGTGTGAAACCGTCCCCCAGTGAGTGTCAGTGTGTGTGTGTGTGGGTCCGTGTCCCAGTGAGGGTCAGTGTGTGTGTGGGACTGTCCCCCAGTGAAGGCCAGTGTGTGTGCGGAACCGTCCCCTAGTGAGTGTCAGTGTGTGTGTGGAACCGTACCCTGGTGAGGGTCAGTGTGTGTGGGTCCATCCCCCAGTGAGGGTCAGAGTGTGTGTGGGACCGTGTCCCAGTGAGGGTCAGTGTGTGTGTGTGGGTCCGTCCCCCAGTGAGGGTCAGTGTGTGTGTGGAACCGTCCCCTAGTGAGGGTCTGTGTGTATGTGGGACTGTCCCCCAGTGATGGTCAGTGTGTGTGTGGGTCCATCCCCCAGTGAGGGTCAGAGTGTGTCTGGGATCATCACCCAGTGAGGGCCAGTGTATGTGTTGAACCTTCCCCCAGTGAGGCTCAGTGTGTGTGTGGGTCTGTCCCCCAGTGAAGGTCAGTGTGTGTGTGTGGGACCGTGTCCCAGTGAGGGTCAGTGTGAGTGTGGGACTGTCTCCCAGTGATGGCCAGTGTGTGTGTGGAACAGTCCCCCAGTGAGGGTCAGTGTGAGTGTGGGACTGTCTCCCAGTGAGGGCCAGTGTGTGTGTGAAACCGTCCCCCAGTGAGTGTCAGAGTGTGCGTGTGTGTGTGTGGGACCGTGTCCCAGTGAGGGTCAGTGTGTGTGTGGGACTGTCCCCCAGTGAAGGCCAGTGTGTGTGTGGAACCGTCCCCTAGTGAGTGTCAGTGTGTGTGTGGATCAGTACCCTAGTGAGGGTCAGTGTGTGTGGGTCCATCCCCCAGTGAGGGTCAGAGTGTGTGTGGGACCGTGTCCCAGTGAGGGTCAGTGTGTGTGTGGGACTGTCCCCCAGTGAGGGTCAGTGTGTGTGTGGGACCGTGTCCCAGTGAGGGTCAGTGTGTGTGTCGGTCTGTCCCCCAGTGGGGGTCAGTGTGTGTGTGGAACCGTACCCTAGTGAGGGTCAGTGTGTGTGGGATCATCACCCAGTGAGGGCCAGTGTGTGGGTTGAACCTTCCCCCAGTGAGCGTCAGTGTGTGTGTGGGTCTGTCCCCCAGTGAAGGTCAGTGTGTGTGTGTGTGGGACCGTGTCCCAGTGAGGGTCAGTGTGAGTGTGGGACTGTCTCCTAGTGAGGGTCAGTGTGTGTGTGGGACCGTGTCCCAGTGAGGGTCAGTGTGTGTGTCGGTCTGTCCCCCAGTGGGGGTCAGTGTGTGTGTGGAACCGTCCCCTAGTGAGGGTCAGTGTGTGGGGGTCCATCCCCTAGTGAGGGCCAGTGTATGTGTGTGTGGGACCGTGTCCCAGTGAGTGTCAGTATGTGTGTGGGACTGTCCCCCAGTGAGTGTCAGTGTGTGTGTGGGTCTGTCCCCCAGTGAGGGCCAGTGTATGTGTGTGCGGGTCCATCCCCCAGTGAGGGTCAGTGTGTGTGGGGGACCGTCCCTCTGTGAGGGTCAGTGTGTGTGTGCGACCGTCCCTTTGTGAAGGTCAGTGTGTGTGTGGGACTGTCCAGTGAGGGTCAGTGTGTGTGGGACTGTCCCCCAGTGAGGGTCAGTGTGTATGTGGACTGTCCAGTGAGGGTCAGTGTGTGTGTGGGACCGTCCCCCAGTGAGGGTCAGAGTGTGTGTGGGTCTGCCCAGTGAGGGTCAGTGTGTGTGTGGGACTGTCCCCCAGTGAAGGTCAGTGTGTGTGTGGGACCGTCCCCCTGTGAGGGTCAGTGTGTGTGTGGGACTGTCACTCAGTGAGGGCCAGTGTGTGTGTGTGGGACTGTCCCCCAGTGAGGATCAGTATGTGTGTGGGACCGTCCCCCAGTGAGGGTCAGTCTGAGTGTGTGACTGTCTCCCAGTGAGGGCCAGTGTGTGTGTGAAACCGTCCCCCAGTGAGGGTCAGTGTTTTTTGTGTGGGACCGTGTCCCATTGAGGGTCAGTGTGAGTGTGGGACTGTCTAAGTTTCGGCCAGTGTGTGTGTGGAACTGTCCCCCAGTGAGGGTCAGTGTGTGTGGGGGACCGTCCCCCTGTGAGGGTCAGTGTGTGTGTGGGACCGTCCCTCTGTGAGGGTCAGTGTGTGTGTGGGACTGTCCAGTGAGGGTCAGTGTGTGAGGGACTGTCCCCCAGTGAGTGTCAGTGTGTGTGTGGGACTGTCCAGTGAGGGTCAGTGTGTCTGTGGGACCGTCCCCCAGTGAGGGACAGTGTGTGTGTGGAACCGTCCCCTAGTGAGGGTCAGTGTGTGTGTGGGACTGTCCCCCAGTGAGGGTCAGTGTGTGTGTGGGACCGTGTCCCAGTGGGGGTCAGTGTGTGTGTGGGTCCATCCCCCAGTGAGGGTCAGAGTGTGTGTGGGATCATCACCCAGTGAGTGCCAGTGTGTGGGTTGAACCTTCCCCCAGTGAGGGTCAGTGTGTGTGTGGGTCTGTCCCCCAGTGAGGGTCAGTGTGTGTGTGGGTCCGTTCCCCCATTGAGGGTCAGTGTGTGTGTGGAACCGTCCCCTAGTGAGGGTCAGTGTGTGTGTGGGACTGTCCCCCAGTGAGGGTCAGTGTGTGTGTGGGACCCTGTCCCAGTGAGGGTCAGTGTGTGTGTCGGTCTGTCCCCCAGTGGGGGCCAGTGTGTGTGTGGAACCGTCCCCTGGTGAGGGTCAGTGTGTGAGGGACCATCCCCCAGTGAGGGCCAGTGTATGTGTGTGTGGGACCGTGTCCCAGTGAGGGTCAGTGTGTGTGTGGGACTGTCCCCAGTGAGTGTCAGTGTGTGTGTGGGTTGTCCCCCAGTGAGGGCCAGTGTATGTGTGTGCGGGTCCATCCCCCAGTGAGGGTCAGTGTGTGTGGGGGACCGTCCTCTGTGAGGGTCAGTGTGTGTGTGGGACCGTCCCTTTCTGAGGGTCAGTGTGTGTGTGGGACTGTCCAGTGAGGGTCAGTGTGTGTGGGACTGTCCCCCAGTGAAGGTCAGTGTGTGTGTGGGACTGTCCAGTGAGGGTCAGTGTGTGTGTGGGACCGTCCCCCAGTGAGGGTCAGAGTGTGTGTGGGTCTGCCCAGTGAGGGTCAGTGTGTGTGTGGGACTGTCCCCCAGTGAGGGTCAGTGTGTGTGTGGGACTGTCCCTCAGTGAGGGCCAGTGTGTGTGTGTGTGTGACTGTCCCCCAGTGAGGATCAGTGTGTGTGTGAAACCGTCCCCCAGTGAGGGTCAGTTTGAGTGTGTGACTGTCTCCCAGTGAGGGCCATTGTGTGTGTGGGTCCTTCCCCAGTGAGGGTCAGTGTGTGTGTGGGATCATCATCCAGTGAGGGCCAGTGTGAGTGTGGGACTGTCCCTCAGTGAAGGTCAGTGTGTGTGTGTGTGTGGGACAGTGTCCCAGTGAGGGTCAGTGTGAGTGTGGGACTGTCTCCCAGTGAGGGCCAGTGTGTGTGTGGTACAGTCCCCCAGTGAGGGTCAGTGTGACTGTGGGACTGTCTCCCCGTGAGGGCCAGTGTGTGTGTGAAACCGTCCCCCAGTGAGTGTCAGTGTGTGTGTGTGTGGGACCGTGTCCCAGTGAGGGTCAGTGTGTGTGTGGGACTGTCCCCCAGTGAAGGCCAGTGTGTGTGCGGAACCGTCCCCTAGTGAGTGTCAGTGTGTGTGTGGAACCGTACCCTGGTGAGGGTCAGTGTGTGTGGGTCCATCCCCCAGTGATGGTCAGAGTGTGTGTGGGACCGTGTCCCAGTGAGGGTCAGTGTGTGTGTGGGTCCGTCCCCCAGTGTGGGTCAGTGTGTGTGTGGAACCGTCACCTAGTGAGGGTCAGTGTGTGTGTGGGACTGTCCCCCAGTGATGGTCAGTGTGTGTGTGGGTCCATCCCCCAGTGAGGGTCAGAGTGTGTGTGGGATCATCACCCAGTGAGGGCCAGTGTATGTGTTGAACCTTCCCCCAGTGGGGGTCAGTGTGTGTGTGGGTCTGTCCCCCAGTGAAGGTCAGTGTGTGTGTGTGGGACCGTGTCCCAGTGAGGGTCAGTGTGAGTGTGGGACTGTCTCCCAGTGATGGCCAGTGTGTGTGTGGAACAGTCCCCCAGTGAGGGTCAGTGTGAGTGTGGGACTGTCTCCCAGTGAGGGCAAGTGTGTGTGTGAAACCGTCCCCCAGTGAGTGTCAGAGTGTGCGTGTGTGTGTGTGGGACCGTGTCCCAGTGAGGGTCAGTGTGTGTGTGGGACTGTCCCCCAGTGAAGGCCAGTGTGTGTGTGGAACCGTCCCCTAGTGAGTGTCAGTGTGTGTGTGGAACTGTCCCTCAGTGAGGGCCAGTGTGTGTGTGTGGGACTGTCCCCCAGTGAGGGCCAGTGTATGTGTGTGTGGGACCGTGTCCCAGTGAGGGTCAGTGTGTGTGTGGGACTGTCCCCCAGTGAGTGTCAGTGTGTGTGTGGGTCTGTCCCCCAGTGAGGGCCAGTGTATGTGTGTGCGGGTCCATCCCCCAGTGAGGGTCAGTGTGTGTGGGGGACCGTCCCTCTGTGAGGGTCAGTGTGTGTGTGGGACCGTCCCTTTGTGAGGGTCAGTGTGTGTGTGGGACTGTCCAGTGAGGGTCAGTGTGTGTGGGACTGTCCCCCAGTGAGGGTCAGTGTGTGTGTGGGACTGTCCAGTGAGGGTCAGTGTGTGTGTGGGACAGTCCCCCAGTGAGGGTCAGAGTGTGTGTGGGACCGTCCCCCAGTGAGGGTCAGAGTGTGTGTGGGTCTGCCCAGTGAGGGTCAGTGTGTGTGTGGGACTGTCCCCCAGTGAAGGTCAGTGTGTGTGTGGGACCGTCCCCCAGTGAGGGTCAGTGTGTGTGTGGGACCGTCCCTCAGTGAGGGCCAGTGTGTGTGTGTGGGACTGTCCCTCAGTGAGGGCCAGTGTGTGTGTGTGGGACTGTCCCCCAGTGAGTGTCAGTGTGTGTGTGGGTCTGTCCCCCAGTGAGGGCCAGTGTATGTGTGTGCGGGTCCATCCCCCAGTGAGGGTCAGTGTGTGTGGGGGACCGTCCCTCTGTGAGGGTCAGTGTGTGTGTGGGACCGTCCCTTTGTGAGGGTCAGTGTGTGTGTGGGACTGTCCAGTGAGGGTCAGTGTGTGTGGGACTGTCCCCCAGTGAGGGTCAGTGTGTGTGTGGGACTGTCCAGTGAGGGTCAGTGTGTGTGTGGGACAGTCCCCCAGTGAGGGTCAGAGTGTGTGTGGGACCGTCCCCCAGTGAGGGTCAGAGTGTGTGTGGGTCTGCCCAGTGAGGGTCAGTGTGTGTGTGGGACTGTCCCCCAGTGAAGGTCAGTGTGTGTGTGGGACCGTCCCCCAGTGAGGGTCAGTGTGTGTGTGGGACCGTCCCTCAGTGAGGGCCAGTGTGTGTGTGTGGGACTGTCCCTCAGTGAGGGCCAGTGTGTGTGTGTGGGACTGTCCCCCAGTGAGGATCAGTGTGTGTGTGGGACCGTCCCCCAGTGAGGGCCAGTGTGTGTGTGAAACCGTCCCCCAGTGAGGGTCAGTGTTTTGTGTGTGGGACCGTGTCCCATTGAGGGTCAGTGTGAGTGTGGGACTGTCTAAGTTTCGGCCAGTGTGTGTGTGGAACTGTCCCCCAGTGAGGGTCAGTGTGAGTGTGGGACTGTCTCCCAGTGAGGGCCAGTGTGTGTGTGAAACCGTCCCCCAGTGAGGGTCAGTGTGTGTGTGGGACTGCCCCCCAGTGAGGTCAGTGTGTGTGTGGGTCTGTCCCCCAGTGAGGGCCAGTGTATGTGTGTGTGGGTCCATCCCCCAGTGAGGGTCAGTGTGTGTGGGGGACCGTCCCCCTGTGAGGGTCAGTGTGTGTGTGGGACTGTCCCTCTGTGAGGGTCAGTGTGTGTGTGGGACTGTCCAGTGAGGGTCAGTGTGTGAGGGACTGTCCCCCAGTGAGTGTCAGTGTGTGTGTGGGACTGTCCAGTGAGGGTCAGTGTGTGTGTGGGACTGTCCCCTAGTGAGGGTCAGTGTGTGTGGGACTGTCCCCCAGTGAGGGTCAGTGTGTGTGTGGGACTGTCCAGTGAGGGACAGTGTGTGTGTGGGACCGTCCCCCAGTGAGGGTCAGAGTGTGTGTGGGTCTGCCCAGTGAGGGTCAGTGTGTGTGTGGGACTGTCCCCCAGTGAGAGTCAGTGTGTGTGTGGGTCTGTCCCCCAGTGAGGGCCAGTGTATGTGTGTGCGGGTCCATCCCCCAGTGAGGGTCAGTGTGTGTGGGGGACCGTCCCTCTGTGAGGGTCAGTGTGTGTGTGGGACCGTCCCTTTGTGAGGGTCAGTGTGTGTGTGGGACTGTCCAGTGAGGGTCAGTGTGTGTGGGACTGTCCCCCAGTGAGGGTCAGTGTGTGTGTGGGACTGTCCAGTGAGGGTCAGTGTGTGTGTGGGACCGTCCCCCAGTGAGGGTCAGAGTGTGTGTGGGACCGTACCCCAGTGAGGGTCAGAGTGTGTGTGGGTCTGCCCAGTGAGGGTCAGTGTGTGTGTGGGACTGTCCCCCAGTGAAGGTCAGTGTGTGTGTGGGACCGTCCCCCAGTGAGGGTCAGTGTGTGTGTGGGACCGTCCCTCAGTGAGGGCCAGTGTGTGTGTGTGGGACTGTCCCTCAGTGAGGGCCAGTGTGTGTGTCTGGGACTGTCCCCCAGTGAGGATCAGTGTGTGTGTGGGACCGTCCCCCAGTGAGGGTCAGTCTGAGTGTGTGACTGTCTCCCAGTGAGGGCCAGTGTGTGTGTGAAACCGTCCCCCAGTGAGGGTCAGTGTTTTGTGTGTGGGACCGTGTCCCATTGAGGGTCAGTGTGAGTGTGGGACTGTCTAAGTTTCGGCCAGTGTGTGTGTGGAACTGTCCCCCAGTGAGGGTCAGTGTGAGTGTGGGACTGTCTCCCAGTGAGGGCCAGTGTGTGTGTGAAACCGTCCCCCAGTGAGGGTCAGTGTGTGTGTGGGACCGTGTCCCAGTGAGGGTCAGAGTGTGTGTGGGATCATCACCCAGTGAGGGCCAGTGTGTCTGTTGAACCTTCCCCCAGTGAGGGTCAGTGTGTGTGTGGGACTGTCCCCCAGTGAGGTCAGTGTGTGTGTGGGTCTGTCCCCCAGTGAGGGCCAGTGTATGTGTGTGTGGGTCCATCCCCCAGTGAGGGTCAGTGTGTGTGGGGGACCGTCCCCCTGTGAGGGTCAGTGTGTGTGTGGGACCGTCCCTCTGTGAGGGTCAGTGTGTGTGTGGGACTGTCCAGTGAGGGTCAGTGTGTGAGGGACTGTCCCCCAGTGAGTGTCAGTGTGTGTGTGGGACTGTCCAGTGAGGGTCAGTGTGTGTGTGGGACTGTCCCCCAGTGAGGGTCAGTGTGTGTGGGACTGTCCCCCAGTGAGGGTCAGTGTGTGTGTGGGACTGTCCAGTGAGGGTCAGTGTGTGTTTGGGACCGTCCCCCAGTGAGGGTCAGAGTGTGTGTGGGTCTGCCCAGTGAGGGTCAGTGTGTGTGTGGGACTGTCCCCCAGTGAAGGTCAGTGTGTGTGTGGGACCGTCCCCCAGTGAGGGTCAGTGTGTGTGTGGGACTGTCCCTCAGTGAGGGCCAGTGTGTGTGTGTGGGACTGTCCCCCAGTGAGGATCAGTGTGTGTGGGACCGTCCCCCAGTGAGGGTCAGTCTGAGTGTGTGACTGTCTCCCCGTCAGGGCCAGTGTGTGTGTGAAACCGTCCCCCAGTGAGGGTCAGTGTTTTGTGTGTGGGACCGTGTCCCATTGAGGGTCAGTGTGAGTGTGGGACTGTCTAAGTTTCGGCCAGTGTGTGTGTGGAACTGTCCCCCAGTGAGGGTCAGTGTGAGTGTGGGACTGTCTCCCAGTGAGGGCCAGTGTGTGTGTGAAACCGTCCCCCAGTGAGGGTCAGTGTGTGTGTGGGACCGTGTCCCAGAGAGGGTCAGTGTGAGTGTGGGACTGTCTCCCAGTGAGGGCCAGTGTGTGTGTGAAACCGTCCCCCAGTGAGGGTCAGTGTGTGTGTGGGACCGTGTCCCAGTGAGGGTCAGAGTGTGTGTGGGATCATCACCCAGTGAGGGCCAGTGTGTCTGTTGAACCTTCCCCCAGTGTGGGTCAGTGTGTGTGTGGGACTGTCCCCCAGTGAGGTCAGTGTGTGTGTGGGTCTGTCCCCCAGTGAGGGCCAGTGTATGTGTGTGTGGGTCCATCCCCCAGTGAGGGTCAGTGTGTGTGGGGGACCGTCCCCCTGTGAGGGTCAGTGTGTGTGTGGGACCGTCCCTCTGTGAGGGTCAGTGTGTGTGTGGGACTGTCCAGTGAGGGTCAGTGTGTGAGGGACTGTCCCCCAGTGAGTGTCAGTGTGTGTGTGGGACTGTCCAGTGAGGGTCAGTGTGTGTGTGGGACTGTCCCCCAGTGAGGGTCAGTGTGTGTGTGGGACCGAGTCCCAGTGAGGGTCAGTGTGTGTGTCGGTCTGTCCCCCAGTAGGGGTTAGTGTGTGTGTGGGACTGTCCCCCAGTCAGGTCAGTGTGTGTGTGGGTCTGTCCCCCAGTGAGGGCCAGTGTATGTGTGTGCGGGTCCATCCCCCAGTGAGGGTCAGTGTGTGTGGGGGACCGTCCCCCTGTGAGGGTCAGTGTGTGTGTGGGACCGTCCCTCTGTGAGGGTCAGTGTGTGTGTGGGACTGTCCAGTGAGGGTCAGTGTGTGAGGGACTGTCCCCCAGTGAGTGTCAGTGTGTGTGTGGGACTGTCCAGTGAGGGTCAGTGTGTGTGTGGGACTGTCCCCCAGTGAGGGTCAGTGTGTGTGTGGGACCATGTCCCAGTGAGGGTCAGTGTGTGTGTCGGTCTGTCCCCCAGTGGGGGTTAGTGTGTGTGTGGAACCGTCCCCTAGTGAGGGTCAGTGTGTGTGTGGAACCGTACCCTAGTGAGGGTCAGTGTGTGTGGGTCCATCCCCCAGTGAGGGTCAGAGTGTGTGTGGGTCCATCCCCCAGTGAGGGTCAGAGTGTGTGTGGGATCATCACCCAGTGAGGGCCAGTGTATGTGTTGAACCTTCCCCCAGTGAGGGTCAGTGTGTGTGTTGGTCTGTCCCCCAGTGAAGGTCAGTGTGTGTGTGTGGGACCGTGTCCCAGTGAGGGTCAGTGTGAGTGTGGGACTGTCTCACAGTGATGGCCAGTGTGTGTGTGGAACAGTCCCCCAGTGAGGGTCAGTGTGAGTGTGGGACTGTCTCCCAGTGAGGGCCAGTGTGTGTGTGAAACCGTCCCCCAGTGAGTGTCAGAGTGTGCGTGTGTGTGTGTGGGACCGTGTCCCAGTGAGGGTCAGTGTGTGTGTGGGACTGTCCCCCAGTGAAGGCCAGTGTGTGTGTGGAACCGTCCCCTAGTGAGTGTCAGTGTGTGTGTGGAACTGGCCCTCAGTGAGGGCCAGTGTGTGTGTGTGGGACTGTCCCCCAGTGAGGGCCAGTGTATGTGTGTGTGGGACCGTGTCCCAGTGAGGGTCAGTGTGTGTGTGGGACTGTCCCCCAGTGAGTGTCAGTGTGTGTGTGGGTCTGTCCCCCAGTGAGGGCCAGTGTATGTGTGTGCGGGTCCATCCCCCAGTGAGGGTCAGTGTGTGTGGGGGACCGTCCTTCTGTGAGTGTCAGTGTGTGTGTGGGACCGTCCCTTTGTGAGGGTCAGTGTGTGTGTGGGACTGTCCAGTGAGGGTCAGTGTGTGTGGGACTGTCCCACAGTGAGGGTCAGTGTGTGTGTGGGACTGTCCAGTGAGGGTCAGTGTGTGTGTGTGACCGTCCCCCAGTGAGGGTCAGAGTGTGTGTGGGTCTGCCCAGTGAGGGTCAGTGTGTGTGTGGGACTGTCCCCCAGTGAAGGTCAGTGTGTGTGTGGGACCGTCCCCCAGTGAGGGTCAGTGTGTGTGTGGGACCGTCCCTCAGTGAGGGCCAGTGTGTGTGTGTGGGACTGTCCCCCAGTGAGTGTCAGTGTGTGTGTGGGACTGTCCCCCCGTGAGGATCAGTGTGTGTGTGGGACCGTCCCCCAGTGAGGGTCAGTCTGAGTGTGTGACTGTCTCCCAGTGAGGGCCAGTGTGTGTGTGAAACCGTCCCCCAGTGAGGGTCAGTGTTTTGTGTGTGGGACCCTGTCCCATTGAGGGTCAGTGTGAGTGTGGGACTGTCTACGTTTCGGCCAGTGTGTGTGTGGAACTGTCCCCCAGTGAGGGTCAGTGTGAGTGTGGGACTGTCTCCCAGTGAGGGCCAGTGTGTGTGTGAAACCGTCCCCCAGTGAGGGTCAGTGTGTGTGTGGGACCGTGTCCCAGTGAGGGTCAGAGTGTGTGTGGGATCATCACCCAGTGAGGGCCAGTGCGTCTGTTGAACCTTCCCCCAGTGAGGGTCAGTGTGTGTGTGGGACTGTCCCCCAGTGAGGTCAGTGTGTGTGTGGGTCTGTCCCCCAGTGGGGGCCAGTGTGTGTGTGGAACCGTCCCCTGGTGAGGGTCAGTGTGTGAGGGACCATCCCCCAGTGAGGGCCAGTGTATGTGTGTGTGGGACCGTGTCCCAGTGAGGGTCAGTGTGTGTGTGGGACTGTCCCCCAGTGAGTGTCAGTGTGTGTGTGGGTTGTCCCCCAGTGAGGGCCAGTGTATGTGTGTGCGGGTCCATCCCCCAGTGAGGGTCAGTGTGTGTGGGGGACCGTCCCTCTGTGAGGGTCAGTGTGTGTGTGGGACCGTCCCTTTCTGAGGGTCAGTGTGTGTGTGGGACTGTCCAGTGAGGGTCAGTGTGTGTGGGACTGTCCCCCAGTGAAGGTCAGTGTGTGTGTGGGACTGTCCAGTGAGGGTCAGTGTGTGTGTGGGACCGTCCCCCAGTGAGGGTCAGAGTGTGTGTGGGTCTGCCCAGTGAGGGTCAGTGTGTGTGTGGGACTGTCCCCCAGTGAGGGTCAGTGTGTGTGTGGGACTGTCCCGCAGTGAGGGCCAGTGTGTGTGTGTGTGACTGTCCCCCAGTGAGGATCAGTGTGTGTGTGAAACCGTCCCCCAGTGAGGGTCAGTTTGAGTGTGTGACTGTCTCCCAGTGAGGGCCATTGTGTGTGTGGGTCCTTCCCCCAGTGAGGGTCAGTGTGTGTGTGGGATCATCATCCAGTGAGGGCCAGTGTGAGTGTGGGACTGTCCCTCAGTGAAGGTCAGTGTGTGTGTGTGTGTGTGGGACAGTGTCCCAGTGAGGGTCAGTGTGAGTGTGGGACTGTCTCCCAGTGAGGGCCAGTGTGTGTGTGGTACAGTCCCCCAGTGAGGGTCAGTGTGACTGTGGGACTGTCTCCCCGTGAGGGCCAGTGTGTGTGTGAAACCGTCCCCCAGTGAGTGTCAGTGTGTGTGTGTGTGGGACCGTGTCCCAGTGAGGGTCAGTGTGTGTGTGGGACTGTCCCCCAGTGAAGGCCAGTGTGTGTGCGGAACCGTCCCCTAGTGAGTGTCAGTGTGTGTGTGGAACCGTACCCTGGTGAGGGTCAGTGTGTGTGGGTCCATCCCCCAGTGATGGTCAGAGTGTGTGTGGGACCGTGTCCCAGTGAGGGTCAGTGTGTGTGTGGGTCCGTCCCCCAGTGTGGGTCAGTGTGTGTGTGGAACCGTCACCTAGTGAGGGTCAGTGTGTGTGTGGGACTGTCCCCCAGTGATGGTCAGTGTGTGTGTGGGTCCATCCCCCAGTGAGGGTCAGAGTGTGTGTGGGATCATCACCCAGTGAGGGCCAGTGTATGTGTTGAACCTTCCCCCAGTGGGGGTCAGTGTGTGTGTGGGTCTGTCCCCCAGTGAAGGTCAGTGTGTGTGTGTGGGACCGTGTCCCAGTGAGGGTCAGTGTGAGTGTGGGACTGTCTCCCAGTGATGGCCAGTGTGTGTGTGGAACAGTCCCCCAGTGAGGGTCAGTGTGAGTGTGGGACTGTCTCCCAGTGAGGGCAAGTGTGTGTGTGAAACCGTCCCCCAGTGAGTGTCAGAGTGTGCGTGTGTGTGTGTGGGACCGTGTCCCAGTGAGGGTCAGTGTGTGTGTGGGACTGTCCCCCAGTGAAGGCCAGTGTGTGTGTGGAACCGTCCCCTAGTGAGTGTCAGTGTGTGTGTGGAACTGTCCCTCAGTGAGGGCCAGTGTGTGTGTGTGGGACTGTCCCCCAGTGAGGGCCAGTGTATGTGTGTGTGGGACCGTGTCCCAGTGAGGGTCAGTGTGTGTGTGTGGGACTGTCCCCCAGTGAGTGTCAGTGTGTGTGTGGGTCTGTCCCCCAGTTAGGGCCAGTGTATGTGTGTGCGGGTCCATCCCCCAGTGAGGGTCAGTGTGTGTGGGGGACCGTCCCTCTGTGAGGGTCAGTGTGTGTGTGGGACCGTCCCTTTGTGAGGGTCAGTGTGTGTGTGGGACTGTCCAGTGAGGGTCAGTGTGTGTGGGACTGTCCCCCAGTGAGGGTCAGTGTGTGTGTGGGACTGTCCAGTGAGGGTCAGTGTGTGTGTGGGACAGTCCACCAGTGAGGGTCAGAGTGTGTGTGGGACCGTCCCCCAGTGAGGGTCAGAGTGTGTGTGGGTCTGCCCAGTGAGGGTCAGTGTGTGTGTGGGACTGTCCCCCAGTGAAGGTCAGTGTGTGTGTGGGACCGTCCCCCAGTGAGGGTCAGTGTGTGTGTGGGACCGTCCCTCAGTGAGGGCCAGTGTGTGTGTGTGAGACTGTCCCTCAGTGAGGGCCAGTGTGTGTGTGTGGGACTGTCCCCCAGTGAGGATCAGTGTGTGTGTGGGACCGTCCCCCAGTGAGGGTCAGTCTGAGTGTGTGACTGTCTCCCAGTGAGGGCCAGTGTGTGTGTGAAACCGTCCCCCAGTGAGGGTCAGTGTTTTGTGTGTGGGACCGTGTCCCATTGAGGGTCAGTGTGAGTGTGGGACTGTCTAAGTTTCGGCCAGTGTGTGTGTGGTACTGTCCCCCAGTGAGGGTCAGTGTGAGTGTGGGACTGTCTCCCAGTGAGGGCCAGTGTGTGTGTGAAACCGTCCCCCAGTGAGGGTCAGTGTGTGTGTGGGACCGTGTCCCAGTGAGGGTCAGAGTGTGTGTGGGATCATCACCCAGTGAGGGCCAGTGTGTCTGTTGAACCTTCCCCAGTGAGGGTCAGTGTGTGTGTGGGACTGTCCCCCAGTGAGGTCAGTGTGTGTGTGGGTCTGTCCCCCAGTGAGGGCCAGTGTATGTGTGTGTGGGTCCATCCCCCAGTGAGGGTCAGTGTGTGTGGGGGACCGTCCCCCTGTGAGGGTCAGTGTGTGTGTGGGACCGTCCCTCTGTGAGGGTCAGTGTGTGTGTGGGACTGTCCAGTGAGGGTCAGTGTGTGAGGGACTGTCCCCCAGTGAGGGTCAGTGTGTGTGTGGGACTGTCCAGTGAGGGTCAGTGTGTGTGTGGGACTGTCCCCCAGTGAGGGTCAGTGTGTGTGGGACTGTCCCCCAGTGAGGGTCAGTGTGTGTGTGGGACTGTCCAGTGAGGGACAGTGTGTGTGTGGGACCGTCCCCCAGTGAGGGTCAGAGTGTGTTTGTGGGTTCTGCCAGTGAGGGTCAGTGTGTGTGGTGGGACTGTCCCCCAGTGAGTGTCAGTGTGTGTGTGGGTCTGTCCCCAGTGAGGGCCAGTGTATGTGTGTGCGGGTCCATCCCCCAGTGAGGGTCAGTGTGTGTGGGGGGACCGTCCCTCTGTGAGGGTCAGTGTGTGTGTGGGACCGTCCCCTTTGTGAGGGTCAGTGTGTGTGTGGGACTGTCCAGTGAGGGTCAGTGTGTGTGGGGACTGTCCCCCAGTGAGGGTCAGTGTGTGTGTGGGACTGTCCAGTGAGGGTCAGTGTGTGTGTGGGACCGTCCCCCAGTGAGGGTCAGAGTGTGTGTGGGACCGTCCCCAGTGAGGGTCAGAGTGTGTGTGGGTCTGCCAGTGGAGGGTCAGTGTGTGTGTGGGACTGTCCCCCAGTGAAGGTCAGTGTGTGTGTGGGACCGTCCCCCAGTGAGGGTCAGTGTGTGTGTGGGACCGTCCCTCAGTGAGGGCCAGTGTGTGTGGTGTGGGACTGTCCCTCAGTGAGGGCCAGTGTGTGTGTGTGGGACTGTCCCCCCAGTGAGGATCAGTGTGTGTGTGGGACCGTCCCCCAGTGAGGGTCAGTCTGAGTGTGTGACTGTCTCCCAGTGAGGGCCAGTGTGTGTGTGAAACCGTCCCCCAGTGAGGGTCAGTGTTTTGTGTGTGGGACCGTGTCCCATTGAGGGTCAGTGTGAGTGTGGGACTGTCTAAGTTTCGGCCAGTGTGTGTGTGGAACTGTCCCCAGTGAGGGTCAGTGTGAGTGTGGGACTGTCTCCCAGTGAGGGCCAGTGTGTGTGTGAAACCGTCCCCCAGTGAGGGTCAGTGTGTGTGTGGGACCGTGTCCCAGTGAGGGTCAGAGTGTGTGTGGGATCATCACCCAGTGAGGGCCAGTGTGTCTGTTGAACCTTCCCCCAATGAGGGTCAGTGTGTGTGTGGGACTGTCCCCCAGTGAGGTCAGTGTGTGTGTGGGTCTGTCCCCCAGTGAGGGCCAGTGTATGTGTGTGTGGGTCCATCCCCCAGTGAGGGTCAGTGTGTGTGGGGGACCGTCCCCCTGTGAGGGTCAGTGTGTGTGTGGGACCGTCCCTCTGTGAGGGTCAGTGTGTGTGTGGGACTGTCCAGTGAGGGTCAGTGTATGAGGGACTGTCCCCCAGTGAGTGTCAGTGTGTGTGTGGGACTGTCCAGTGAGGGTCAGTGTGTGTGTGGGACTGTCCCCCAGTGAGGGTCAGTGTGTGTGGGACTGTCCCCCAGTGAGGGTCAGTGTGTGTGTGGGACTGTCCAGTGAGGGTCAGTGTGTGTTTGGGACGGTCCCCCAGTGAGGGTCAGAGTGTGTGTGGGTCTGCCCAGTGAGGGTCAGTGTGTGTGTGGGACTGTCCCCCAGTGAAGGTCAGTGTGTGTGTGGGACCGTCCCCCAGTGAGGGTCAGTGTGTGTGTGGGACCGTCCCTCAGTTAGGGCCAGTGTGTGTGTGTGGGACTGTCCCCCAGTGAGGATCAGTGTGTGTGGGACCGTCCCCCAGTGAGGGTCAGTCTGAGTGTGTGACTGTCTCCCCGTCAGGGCCAGTGTGTGTGTGAAACCGTCCCCCAGTGAGGGTCAGTGTTTTGTGTGTGGGACCGTGTCCCATTGAGGGTCAGTGTGAGTGTGGGACTGTCTAAGTTTCGGCCAGTGTGTGTGTGGAACTGTCCCCCAGTGAGGGTCAGTGTGAGTGTGGGACTGTCTCCCAGTGAGGGCCAGTGTGTGTGTGAAACCGTCCCCCAGTGAGGGTCAGTGTGTGTGTGGGACCGTGTCCCAGTGAGGGTCAGTGTGAGTGTGGGACTGTCTCCCAGTGAGGGCCAGTGTGTGTGTGAAACCGTCCCCCAGTGAGGGTCAGTGTGTGTGTGGGACCGTGTCCCAGTGAGGGTCAGAGTGTGTGTGGGATCATCACCCAGTGAGGGCCAGTGTGTCTGTTGAACCTTCCCCCAGTGTGGGTCAGTGTGTGTGTGGGACTGTCCCCCAGTGAGGTCAGTGTGTGTGTGGGTCTGTCCCCCAGTGAGGGCCAGTGTATGTGTGTGTGGGTCCATCCCCCAGTGAGGGTCAGTGTGTGTGGGGGACCGTCCCCCTGTGAGGGTCAGTGTGTGTGTGGGACCGTCCCTCTGTGAGGGTCAGTGTGTGTGTGGGACTGTCCAGTGAGGGTCAGTGTGTGAGGGACTGTCCCCCAGTGAGGGTCAGTGTGTGTGTGGGACTGTCCCCCAGTGAGGGTCAGTGTGTGTGTGGGACCGAGTCCCAGTGAGGGTCAGTGTGTGTGTCGGTCTGTCCCCCAGTAGGGGTTAGTGTGTGTGTGGGACTGTCCCCCAGTCAGGTCAGTGTGTGTGTGGGTCTGTCCCCCAGTGAGGGCCAGTGTATGTGTGTGCGGGTCCATCCCCCAGTGAGGGTCAGTGTGTGTGGGGGACCGTCCCCCTGTGAGGGTCAGTGTGTGTGTGGGACCGTCCCTCTGTGAGGGTCAGTGTGTGTGTGGGACTGTCCAGTGAGGGTCAGTGTGTGAGGGACTGTCCCCCAGTGAGTGTCAGTGTGTGTGTGGGACTGTCCAGTGAGGGTCAGTGTGTGTGTGGGACTGTCCCCCAGTGAGGGTCAGTGTGTGTGTGGGACCGTGTCCCAGTGAGGGTCAGTGTGTGTGTCGGTCTGTCCCCCAGTGGGGGTTAGTGTGTGTGTGGAACCGTCCCCTAGTGAGGGTCAGTGTGTGTGTGGAACCGTACCCTAGTGAGGGTCAGTGTGTGTGGGTCCATCCCCCAGTGAGGGTCAGAGTGTGTGTGGGTCCATCCCCCAGTGAGGGTCAGAGTGTGTGTGGGATCATCACCCAGTGAGGGCCAGTGTATGTGTTGAACCTTCCCCCAGTGAGGGTCAGTGTGTGTGTTGGTCTGTCCCCCAGTGAAGGTCAGTGTGTGTGTGTGGGACCGTGTCCCAGTGAGGGTCAGTGTGAGTGTGGGACTGTCTCACAGTGATGGCCAGTGTGTGTGTGGAACAGTCCCCCAGTGAGGGTCAGTGTGAGTGTGGGACTGTCTCCCAGTGAGGGCCAGTGTGTGTGTGAAACCGTCCCCCAGTGAGTGTCAGAGTGTGCGTGTGTGTGTGTGGGACCGTGTCCCAGTGAGGGTCAGTGTGTGTGTGGGACTGTCCCCCAGTGAAGGCCAGTGTGTGTGTGGAACCGTCCCCTAGTGAGTGTCAGTGTGTGTGTGGAACTGGCCCTCAGTGAGGGCCAGTGTGTGTGTGTGGGACTGTCCCCCAGTGAGGGCCAGTGTATGTGTGTGTGGGACCGTGTCCCAGTGAGGGTCAGTGTGTGTGTGGGACTGTCCCCCAGTGAGTGTCAGTGTGTGTGTGGGTCTGTCCCCCAGTGAGGGCCAGTGTATGTGTGTGCGGGTCCATCCCCCAGTGAGGGTCAGTGTGTGTGGGGGACCGTCCTTCTGTGAGTGTCAGTGTGTGTGTGGGACCGTCCCTTTGTGAGGGTCAGTGTGTGTGTGGGACTGTCCAGTGAGGGTCAGTGTGTGTGGGACTGTCCCACAGTGAGGGTCAGTGTGTGTGTGAGACTGTCCAGTGAGGGTCAGTGTGTGTGTGTGACCGTCCCCCAGTGAGGGTCAGAGTGTGTGTGGGTCTGCCCAGTGAGGGTCAGTGTGTGTGTGGGACTGTCCCCCAGTGAAGGTCAGTGTGTGTGTGGGACCGTCCCCCAGTGAGGGTCAGTGTGTGTGTGGGACCGTCCCTCAGTGAGGGCCAGTGTGTGTGTGTGGGACTGTCCCCCAGTGAGTGTCAGTGTGTGTGTGGGACTGTCCCCCAGTGAGGATCAGTGTGTGTGTGGGACCGTCCCCCAGTGAGGGTCAGTCTGAGTGTGTGACTGTCTCCCAGTGAGGGCCAGTGTGTGTGTGAAACCGTCCCCCAGTGAGGGTCAGTGTTTTGTGTGTGGGACCGTGTCCCATTGAGGGTCAGTGTGAGTGTGGGACTGTCTAAGTTTCGGCCAGTGTGTGTGTGGAACTGTCCCCCAGTGAGGGTCAGTGTGAGTGTGGGACTGTCTCCCAGTGAGGGCCAGTGTGTGTGTGAAACCGTCCCCCAGTGAGGGTCAGTGTGTGTGTGGGACCGTGTCCCAGTGAGGGTCAGAGTGTGTGTGGGACTGTCCCCCAGTGAGGGCCAGTGTATGTGTGTGTGGGTCCATCCCCCAGTGAGGGTCAGTGTGTGTGGGGGACCGTCCCCCTGTAAGGGTCAGTGTGTGTGTGGGACCGTCCCTCTGTGAGGGTCAGTGTGTGTGTGGGACTGTCCAGTGAGGGTCAGTGTGTGAGGGACTGTCCCCCAGTGAGTGTCAGTGTGTGTGTGGGACTGTCCAGTGAGGGTCAGTGTGTGTGTGGGACTGTCCCCCAGTGAGGGTCAGTGTGTGTGGGACTGTCCCCCAGTGAGGGTCAGTGTGTGTGTGGGACTGTCCCCCAGTGAGGGTCAGTGTGTGTGTGGGACTGTCCAGTGAGGGTCAGTGTGTGTGTGGGACCGTCCCCCAGTGAGGGTCAGAGTGTGTGTGGGACTGTCCAGTGAGGGTCAGTGTGTGTGTGGGACTGTCCCCCAGTGAGGGTCAGTGTGTGTGTGGGACCGAGTCCCAGTGAGGGTCAGTGTGTGTGTCGGTCTGTCCCCCAGTAGGGGTTAGTGTGTGTGTGGGACTGTCCCCCAGTCAGGTCAGTGTGTGTGTGGGTCTGTCCCCCAGTGAGGGCCAGTGTATGTGTGTGCGGGTCCATCCCCCAGTGAGGGTCAGTGTGTGTGGGGGACCGTCCCCCTGTGAGGGTCAGTGTGTGTGTGGGACCGTCCCTCTGTGAGGGTCAGTGTGTGTGTGGGACTGTCCAGTGAGGGTCAGTGTGTGAGGGACTGTCCCCCAGTGAGTGTCAGTGTGTGTGTGGGACTGTCCAGTGAGGGTCAGTGTGTGTGTGGGACTGTCCCCCAGTGAGGGTCAGTGTGTGTGTGGGACCGTGTCCCAGTGAGGGTCAGTGTGTGTGTCGGTCTGTCCCCCAGTGGGGGTTAGTGTGTGTGTGGAACCGTCCCCTAGTGAGGGTCAGTGTGTGTGTGGAACCGTACCCTAGTGAGGGTCAGTGTGTGTGGGTCCATCCCCCAGTGAGGGTCAGAGTGTGTGTGGGTCCATCCCCCAGTGAGGGTCAGAGTGTGTGTGGGATCATCATCCAGTGAGGGCCAGTGTATGTGTTGAACCTTCCCCCAGTGAGGGTCAGTGTGTGTGTTGGTCTGTCCCCCAGTGAAGGTCAGTGTGTGTGTGTGGGACCGTGTCCCAGTGAGGGTCAGTGTGAGTGTGGGACTGTCTCACAGTGATGGCCAGTGTGTGTGTGGAACAGTCCCCCAGTGAGGGTCAGTGTGAGTGTGGGACTGTCTCCCAGTGAGGGCCAGTGTGTGTGTGAAACCGTCCCCCAGTGAGTGTCAGAGTGTGCGTGTGTGTGTGTGGGACCGTGTCCCAGTGAGGGTCAGTGTGTGTGTGGGACTGTCCCCCAGTGAAGGCCAGTGTGTGTGTGGAACCGTCCCCTAGTGAGTGTCAGTGTGTGTGTGGAACTGGCCCTCAGTGAGGGCCAGTGTGTGTGTGTGGGACTGTCCCCCAGTGAGGGCCAGTGTATGTGTGTGTGGGACCGTGTCCCAGTGAGGGTCAGTGTGTGTGTGGACTGTCCCCCAGTGAGTGTCAGTGTGTGTGTGGGTCTGTCCCCCAGTGAGGGCCAGTGTATGTGTGTGCGGGTCCATCCCCCAGTGAGGGTCAGTGTGTGTGGGGGACCGTCCTTCTGTGAGTGTCAGTGTGTGTGTGGGACCGTCCCTTTGTGAGGGTCAGTGTGTGTGTGGGACTGTCCAGTGAGGGTCAGTGTGTGTGGGACTGTCCCACAGTGAGGGTCAGTGTGTGTGTGAGACTGTCCAGTGAGGGTCAGTGTGTGTGTGTGACCGTCCCCCAGTGAGGGTCAGAGTGTGTGTGGGTCTGCCCAGTGAGGGTCAGTGTGTGTGTGGGACTGTCCCCCAGTGAAGGTCAGTGTGTGTGTGGGACCGTCCCCCAGTGAGGGTCAGTGTGTGTGTGGGACCGTCCCTCAGTGAGGGCCAGTGTGTGTGTGTGGGACTGTCCCCCAGTGAGTGTCAGTGTGTGTGTGGGACTGTCCCCCAGTGAGGATCAGTGTGTGTGTGGGACTGTCCCCCAGTGAGGGCCAGTGTATGTGTGTGTGGGACCGTGTCCCAGTGAGGGTCAGTGTGTGTGTGGGACTGTCCCCCAGTGAGTGTCAGTGTGTGTGTGGGTCTGTCCCCCAGTGAGGGCCAGTGTATGTGTGTGCGGGTCCATCCCCCAGTGAGGGTCAGTGTGTGTGGGGGACCGTCCTTCTGTGAGTGTCAGTGTGTGTGTGGGACCGTCCCTTTGTGAGGGTCAGTGTGTGTGTGGGACTGTCCAGTGAGGGTCAGTGTGTGTGGGACTGTCCCACAGTGAGGGTCAGTGTGTGTGTGAGACTGTCCAGTGAGGGTCAGTGTGTGTGTGTGACCGTCCCCCAGTGAGGGTCAGAGTGTGTGTGGGTCTGCCCAGTGAGGGTCAGTGTGTGTGTGGGACTGTCCCCCAGTGAAGGTCAGTGTGTGTGTGGGACCGTCCCCCAGTGAGGGTCAGTGTGTGTGTGGGACCGTCCCTCAGTGAGGATCAGTGTGTGTGTGGGACCGTCCCCCAGTGAGGGTCAGTCTGAGTGTGTGACTGTCTCCCAGTGAGGGCCAGTGTGTGTGTGAAACCGTCCCCCAGTGAGGGTCAGTGTTTTGTGTGTGGGACCGTGTCCCATTGAGGGTCAGTGTGAGTGTGGGACTGTCTAAGTTTCGGCCAGTGTGTGTGTGGAACTGTCCCCCAGTGAGGGTCAGTGTGAGTGTGGGACTGTCTCCCAGTGAGGGCCAGTGTGTGTGTGAAACCGTCCCCCAGTGAGGGTCAGTGTGTGTGTGGGACCGTGTCCCAGTGAGGGTCAGAGTGTGTGTGGGATCATCACCCAGTGAGGGCCAGTGCGTCTGTTGAACCTTCCCCCAGTGAGGGTCAGTGTGTGTGTGGGACTGTCCCCCAGTGAGGTCAGTGTGTGTGTGGGTCTGTCCCCCAGTGAGGGCCAGTGTATGTGTGTGTGGGTCCATCCCCCAGTGAGGGTCAGTGTGTGTGGGGGACCGTCCCCCTGTGAGGGTCAGTGTGTGTGTGGGACCGTCCCTCTGTGAGGGTCAGTGTGTGTGTGGGACTGTCCAGTGAGGGTCAGTGTGTGAGGGACTGTCCCCCAGTGAGTGTCAGTGTGTGTGTACTGTCCAGTGAGGGTCAGTGTGTGTGTGGGACTGTCCCCCAGTGAGGGTCAGTGTGTGTGGGACTGTCCCCCAGTGAGGGTCAGTGTGTGTGTGGGACTGTCCCCCAGTGAGGGTCAGTGTGTGTGTGGGACTGTCCAGTGAGGGTCAGTGTGTGTGTGGGACCGTCCCCCAGTGAGGGTCAGATTGTGTGTGGGTCTGCCCAGTGAGGGTCAGTGTGTGTGTGGGACTGTCCCCCAGTGAAGGTCAGTGTGTGTGTGGGACCGTCCCCCAGTGAGGGTCAGTGTGTGTGTGGGACTGTCGCTCAGTGAGGGCCAGTGTGTGTGTGTGGGACTGTCCCCCAGTGAGGATCAGTGTGTGTGGGACCGTCCCCCAGTGAGGGTCAGTCTGAGTGTGTGACTGTCTCCCAGTGAGGGCCAGTGTGTGTGTGAAACCGTCCCCCAGTGAGGGTCAGTGTTTTGTGTGTGGGACCGTGTCCCATTGAGGGTCAGTGTGAGTGTGGGACTGTCTAAGTTTCGGCCAGTGTGTGTGTGGAACTGTCCCCCCAGTGAGGGTCAGTGTGAGTGTGGGACTGTCTCCCAGTGAGGGCCAGTGTGTGTGTGAAACCGTCCCCCAGTGAGGGTCAGTGTGTGTGTGGGACCGTGTCCCAGTGAGGGTCAGAGTGTGTGTGGGATCATCACCCAGTGAGGGCCAGTGTGTCTGTTGAACCTTCCCCCAGTGAGGGTCAGTGTGTGTGTGGGACTGTCCCCCAGTGAGGGTCAGTGTGTGTGTGGGTCTGTCCCCCAGTGAAGGTCAGTGTGTGTGTGTGGGACCGTGCCCCAGTGAGGGTCAGTGTGAGTGTGGGACTGTCTCCCAGTGATGGCCAGTGTGTGTGTGGAACAGTCCCCCAGTGAGGGTCAGTGTGAGTGTGGGACTGTCTCCCAGTGAGGGCCAGTGTGTGTGTGAAACCGTCCCCCAGTGAGTGTCAGAGTGTGCGTGTGTGTGTGTGGGACCGTGTCCCAGTGAGGGTCAGTGTGTGTGTGGGACTGTCCCCCAGTGAAGGCCAGTGTGTGTGTTGAACCGTCCCCTAGTGAGTGTCAGTGTGTGTGCGGATCAGTACCCTATTGAGGGTCAGTGTGTGTGGGTCCATCCACCAGTGAGGGTCAGAGTGTGTGTGGGACGGGTCCCAGTGAGGGTCAGTGTGTGTGTGGGACTGTCCCCCAGTGAGGGTCAGTGTGTGTGTGGGACCATGTCCCAGTGAGGGTCAGTGTGTGTGTCGGTCTGTCCCCCAGTGGGGGTCAGTGTGTGTGTGGAACCGTACCCTAGTGAGGGTCAGTGTGTGTGGGATCATCACCCAGTGAGGGCCAGTGTGTGGGTTGAACCTTCCCCCAGTGAGCGTCAGTGTGTGTGTGGGTCTGTCCCCCAGTGAGGGTCAGTGTGTGTGTCGGTCTGTCCCCCAGTGGGGGTCAGTGTGTGTGTGGAACCGTCCCCTAGTGAGGGTCAGTGTGTGGGGGTCCATCCCCTAGTGAGGGCCAGTGTATGTGTGTGTGGGACCGTTGTCCCAGTGAGGGTCAGTATGTGTGTGGGACTGTCCCCCAGTGAGTGTCAGTGTGTGTGTGGGTCTGTCCCCCAGTGAGGGCCAGTGTATGTGTGTGCGGGTCCATCCCCCAGTGAGGGTCAGTGTGTGTGGGGGACCGTCCCTCTGTGAGGGTCAGTGTGTGTGTGCGACCGTCCCTTTGTGAAGGACAGTGTGTGTGTGGGACTGTCCAGTGAGGGGTCAGTGTGTGTGGGACTGTCCCCCAGTGAGGGTCAGTGTGTGTGTGGACTGTCCAGTGAGGGTCAGTGTGTGTGTGGGACCGTCCCCCAGTGAGGGTCAGAGTGTGTGTGGGTCTGCCCAGTGAGGGTCAGTGTGTGTGTGGGACTGTCCCCCAGTGAAGGTCAGTGTGTGTGTGGGGACCGTCCCCCTGTGAGGGTCAGTGTGTGTGTGAGACTGTCACTCAGTGAGGGCCAGTGTGTGTGTGTGGGACTGTCCCCCAGTGAGGATCAGTATGTGTGTGGGACCGTCCCCCAGTGATAGTCAGTCTGAGTGTGTGACTGTCTCCCAGTGAGGGCCAGTGTGTGTGTGAAACCGTCCCCCAGTGAGGGTCAGTGTTTTTTGTGTGGGACCGTGTCCCATTGAGGGTCAGTGTGAGTGTGGGGACTGTCTAAGTTTCGGCCAGTGTGTGTGTGGAACTGTCCCCCAGTGAGGGTCAGTGTGTGTGTGTGTGGGACCGTGTCCCAGTGGGGGTCAGTGTGTGTGTGGGTCCATCCCCCAGTGAGGGTCAGAGTGTGTGTGGGATCATCACCCAGTGAGTGCCAGTGTGTGGGTTGAACCTTCCCCCAGTGAGGGTTAGTGTGTGTGTGGGTCTGTCCCCCAGTGAGTGTCAGTGTGTGTGTGGGTCCGTTCCCCCATTGAGGGTCAGTGTGTGTGTGGAACCGTCCCCTAGTGAGGGTCAGTGTGTGTGTGGGACTGTCACCCAGTGAGGGTCGGTGTTTGTGTGGGACCCTGTCCCAGTGAGGGTCAGTGTGTGTGTCGGTCTGTCCCCCAGTGGGGGCCTGTGTGTGTGTGGAACCGTCCCCTAGTGAGGGTCAGTGTGTGAGGGTCCATCCCCCAGTGAGGGCCAGTGTATGTGTGTGTGGGACCGTGTCCCAGTGAGGGTCAGTGTGTGTGTGGGACTGTCCCCCAGTGAGTGTCAGTGTGTGTGTGGGTTGTCCCCCAGTGAGGGCCAGTGTATGTGTGTGCGGGTCCATCCCCCAGTGAGGGTCAGTGTGTGTGGGGGACCGTCCCTCTGTGAGGGTCAGTGTGTGTGTGGGACCGTCCCTTTGTGAGGGTCAGTGTGTGTGTGGGACTGTCCAGTGAGGGTCAGTGTGTGTGGGACTGTCCCCCAGTGAAGGTCAGTGTGTGTGTGGGACTGTCCAGTGAGGGTCAGTGTGTGTGTGGGACCGTCCCCCAGTGAGGGTCAGAGTGTGTGTGGGTCTGCCCAGTGAGGGTCAGTGTGTGTGTGGGACTGTCCCCCAGTGAGGGTCAGTGTGTGTGTGGGACTGTCCCTCAGTGAGGGCCAGTGTGTGTGTGTGTGTGACTGTCCCCCAGTGAGGATCAGTGTGTGTGTGAAACCGTCCCCCAGTGAGGGTCAGTTGAGTGTGTGACTGTCTCCCAGTGAGGGCCATTGTGTGTGTGGGTCCTTCCCCCAGTGAGGGTCAGTGCGTGTGTGGGAACGTCCCCCAGTGAGGGTCAGTGTGTGTGTGGGTCTGTCCCCCAGTGAGGGCCAGTGTATGTGTGTGTGGGGTCCATCCCCAGTGAGGGTCAGTGTGTGTGTGGGACCGTGTCCCAGTGAGGGTCAGTGTGTGTGTCGGTCTGTCCCCCAGTAGGGGTCAGTGTGTGTGTGGGACTGTCCAGTGAGGGTCAGTGTGTGAGGGGACTGTCCCCCAGTGAGTGTCAGTGTGTGTGTGGGACTGTCCAGTGAGGGTCAGTGTGTGTGTGGGACTGTCCCCCAGTGAGGGTCAGTGTGTGTGTGGGACCGTGTCCCAGTGAGGGTCAGTGTGTGTGTCGGTCTGTCCCCCAGTAGGGGTTAGTGTGTGTGTGGGACTGTCCCCCAGTCAGGTCAGTGTGTGTGGGGGACCGTCCCCCTGTGAGGGTCAGTGTGTGTGTGGGACCGTCCCTCTGTGAGGGTCAGTGTGTGTGTGGGACTGTCCAGTGAGGGTCAGTGTGTGAGGGACTGTCCCCCAGTGAGTGTCAGTGTGTGTGTGGGACTGTCCAGTGAGGGTCAGTGTGTGTGTGGGACTGTCCCCCAGTGAGGGTCAGTGTGTGTGTGGGACCGTGTCCCAGTGAGGGTCAGTGTGTGTGTCGGTCTGTCCCCCAGTGGGGGTTAGTGTGTGTGTGGAACCGTCCCCTAGTGAGGGTCAGTGTGTGTGTGGAACCGTACCCTAGTGAGGGTCAGTGTGTGTGGGTCCATCCCCCAGTGAGGGTCAGAGTGTGTGTGGGTCCATCCCCCAGTGAGGGTCAGAGTGTGTGTGGGATCATCACCCAGTGAGGGCCAGTGTATGTGTTGAACCTTCCCCCAGTGAGGGTCAGTGTGTGTGTGGGTCTGTCCCCCAGTGAAGGTCAGTGTGTGTGTGTGGGACCGTGTCCCAGTGAGGGTCAGTGTGAGTGTGGGACTGTCTCACAGTGATGGCCAGTGTGTGTGTGGAACAGTCCCCCAGTGAGGGTCAGTGTGAGTGTGGGACTGTCTCCCAGTGAGGGCCAGTGTGTGTGTGAAACCGTCCCCCAGTGAGTGTCAGAGTGTGCATGTGTGTGTGTGGGACCGTGTCCCAGTGAGGGTCAGTGTGTGTGTGGGACTGTCCCCCAGTGAAGCCCAGTGTGTGTGTGGAACCGTCCCCTAGTGAGTGTCAGTGTGTGTGTGGAACTGTCCCTCAGTGAGGGCCAGTGTGTGTGTGTGGGACTGTCCCCCAGTGAGGATCAGTGTGTGTGGGACCGTCCCCCAGTGAGGGTCAGTCTGAGTGTGTGACTGTCTCCCAGTGAGGGCCAGTGTGTGTGTGAAACCGTCCCCCAGTGAGGGTCAGTGTTTTGTGTGTGCGGGTCCATCCCCCAGTGAGGGTCAGTGTGTGTGGGGGACCGTCCTTCTGTGAGTGTCAGTGTGTGTGTGGGACCGTCCCTTTGTGAGGGTCAGTGTGTGTGTGGGACTGTCCAGTGAGGGTCAGTGTGTGTGGGACTGTCCCACAGTGAGGGTCAGTGTGTGTGTGGGACTGTCCAGTGAGGGTCAGTGTGTGTGTGTGACCGTCCCCCAGTGAGGGTCAGAGTGTGTGTGGGTCTGCCCAGTGAGGGTCAGTGTGTGTGTGGGACTGTCCCCCAGTGAAGGTCAGTGTGTGTGTGGGACCGTCCCCCAGTGAGGGTCAGTGTGTGTGTGGGACCGTCCCTCAGTGAGGGCCAGTGTGTGTGTGTGGGACTGTCCCCCAGTGAGTGTCAGTGTGTGTGTGGTACTGTCCCCCAGTGAGGATCAGTGTGTGTGTGGGGACCGTCCCCCAGTGAGGGTCAGTCTGAGTGTGTGACTGTCTCCCAGTGAGGGCCAGTGTGTGTGTGAAACCGTCCCCCAGTGAGGGTCAGTGTTTTGTGTGTGGGACTGTGTCCCGACTGTGTCCCATTGAGGGTCAGTGTGAGTGTGGGACTGTCTAAGTTTCGGCCAGTGTGTGTGTGGAACTGTCCCCCAGTGAGGGTCAGTGTGAGTGTGGGACTGTCTCCCAGTGAGGGTCAGTGTGTGTGTGAAACCGTCCCCCAGTGAGGGTCAGTGTGTGTGTGGGACCGTGTCCCAGTGAGGGTCAGAGTGTGTGTGGGATCATCACCCAGTGAGGGCCAGTGTGTCTGTTGAACCTTCCCCAGTGAGGGTCAGTGTGTGTGTGGGACTGTCCCCCAGTGAGGTCAGTGTGTGTGTGGGTCTGTCCCCCAGTGAGGGCCAGTGTATGTGTGTGTGGGTCCATCCCCCAGTGAGGGTCAGTGTGTGTGGGGGACCGTCCCCCTGTGAGGGTCAGTGTGTGTGTGGGACCGTCCCTCTGTGAGGGTCAGTGTGTGTGTGGGACTGTCCAGTGAGGGTCAGTGTGTGAGGGACTGTCCCCCAGTGAGTGTCAGTGTGTGTGTGGGACTGTCCAGTGAGGGTCAGTGTGTGTGTGGGACTGTCCCCCAGTGAGGGTCAGTGTGTGTGGGACTGTCCCCCAGTGAGGGTCAGTGTGTGTGTGGGACTGTCCAGTGAGGGTCAGTGTGTGTGTGGGACCGTCCCCCAGTGAGGGTCAGAGTGTGTGTGGGTCTGCCCAGTGAGGGTCAGTGTGTGTGTGGGACCGTCCCCCAGTGAGGGTCAGTCTGAGTGTGTGACTGTCTCCCAGTGAGGGCCAGTGTGTGTGTGAAACCGTCCCCCAGTGAGGGTCAGTGTTTTGTGTGTGGGACTGTGTCCCATTGAGGGTCAGTGTGAGTGTGGGACTGTCTAAGTTTCGGCCAGTGTGTGTGTGGAACTGTCCCCCAGTGAGGGTCAGTGTGAGTGTGGGACTGTCTCCCAGTGAGGGCCAGTGTGTGTGTGAAACCGTCCCCCAGTGAGGGTCAGTGTGTGTGTGGGACCGTGTCCCAGTGAGGGTCAGAGTGTGTGTGGGATCATCACCCAGTGAGGGCCAGTGTGTCTGTTGAACCTTCCCCCAGTGAGGGTCAGTGTGTGTGTGGGACTGTCCCCCAGTGAGGTCAGTGTGTGTGTGGGTCTGTCCCCCAGTGAGGGCCAGTGTATGTGTGTGTGGGTCCATCCCCCAGTGAGGGTCAGTGTGTGTGGGGGACCGTCCCCCTGTGAGGGTCAGTGTGTGTGTGGGACCGTCCCTCTGTGAGGGTCAGTGTGTGTGTGGGACTGTCCAGTGAGGGTCAGTGTGTGAGGGACTGTCCCCAGTGAGTGTCAGTGTGTGTGTGGGACTGTCCATTGAGGGTCAGTGTGTGTGTGGGACTGTCCCCCAGTGAGGGTCAGTGTGTGTGGGACTGTCCCCCAGTGAGGGTCAGTGTGTGTGTGGGACTGTCCAGTGAGGGTCAGTGTGTGTGTGGGACCGTCCCCCAGTGAGGGTCAGAGTGTGTGTGGGTCTGCCCAGTGAGGGTCAGTGTGTGTGTGGGACTGTCCCCCAGTGAAGGTCAGTGTGTGTGTGGGACCGTCCCCAGTGAGGGTCAGTGTGTGTGTGGGACTGTCCCTCAGTGAGGGCCAGTGTGTGTGTGTGGGACTGTCCCCCAGTGAGGATCAGTGTGTGTGGGACCGTCCCCCAGTGAGGGTCAGTCTGAGTGTGTGACTGTCTCCCAGTGAGGGCCAGTGTGTGTGTGAAACCGTCCCCCAGTGAGGGTCAGTGTTTTGTGTGTGGGACCGTGTCCCATTGAGGGTCAGTGTGAGTGTGGGACTGTCTAAGTTTCGGCCAGTGTGTGTGTGGAACTGTCCCCCAGTGAGGGTCAGTGTGAGTGTGGGACTGTCTCCCAGTGAGGGCCAGTGTGTGTGTGAAACCGTCCCCAGTGAGGGTCAGTGTGTGTGTGGGACCGTGTCCCAGTGAGGGTCAGAGTGTGTGTGGGATCATCACCCAGTGAGGGCCAGTGTGTCTGTTGAACCTTCCCCCAGTGAGGGTCAGTGTGTGTGTGGGACTGTCCCCCAGTGAGGGTCAGTGTGTGTGTGGGTCTGTCCCCCAGTGAAGGTCAGTGTGTGTGTGTGGGACCGTGTCCCAGTGAGGGTCAGTGTGAGTGTGGGACTGTCTCCCAGTGATGGCCAGTGTGTGTGTGGAACAGTCCCCCAGTGAGGGTCAGTGTGAGTGTGGGACTGTCTCCCAGTGAGGGCCAGTGTGTGTGTGAAACCGTCCCCCAGTGAGTGTCAGAGTGTGCGTGTGTGTGTGTGGGACCGTGTCCCAGTGAGGGTCAGTGTGTGTGTGGGACTGTCCCCCAGTGAAGGCCAGTGTGTGTGTGGAACCGTCCCCTAGTGAGTGTCAGTGTGTGTGTGGATCAGTACCCTAGTGAGGGTCAGTGTGTGTGGGTCCATCCACCAGTGAGGGTCAGAGTGTGTGTGGGACCGTGTCCCAGTGAGGGTCAGTGTGTGTGTGGGACTGTCCCCCAGTGAGGGTCAGTGTGTGTGTGGGACCGTGTCCCAGTGAGGGTCAGTGTGTGTGTCGGTCTGTCCCCCAGTGGGGGTCAGTGTGTGTGTGGAACCGTACCCTAGTGAGGGTCAGTGTGTGTGGGATCATCACCCAGTGAGGGCCAGTGTGTGGGTTGAACCTTCCCCCAGTGAGCGTCAGTGTGTGTGTGGGTCTGTCCCCCAGTGAAGGTCAGTGTGTGTGTGTGTGGGACCGTGTCCAGTGAGGGTCAGTGTGAGTGTGGGACTGTCCCCCAGTGGGGGTCAGTGTGTGTGTGGAACCGTCCCCTAGTGAGGGTCAGTGTGTGGGGGTCCATCCCCTAGTGAGGGCCAGTGTATGTGTGAGTGGGACCGTGTCCCAGTGAGGGTCAGTATGTGTGTGGGACTGTCCCCCAGTGAGTGTCAGTGTGTGTGTGGGTCTGTCCCCCAGTGAGGGCCAGTGTATGTGTGTGCGGGTCCATCCCCCAGTGAGGGTCAGTGTGTGTGGGGGACCGTCCCTCTGTGAGGGTCAGTGTGTGTGTGCGACCGTCCCTTTGTGAAGGTCAGTGTGTGTGTGGACTGTCCAGTGAGGGTCAGTGTGTGTGTGGGACCGTCCCCCAGTGAGGGTCAGAGTGTGTGTGGGTCTGCCCGGTCAGTGTGTGTGTGGGACTGTCCCCCAGTGAGTGTCAGTGTGTGTGTGGGACTGTCCCTCAGTGAGGGCCAGTGTGTGTGTGTGGGACTGTCCCCCAGTGAGGATCAGTGTGTGTGGGACCGTCCCCCAGTGAGGGTCAGTCTGAGTGTGTGACTGTCTCCCAGTGAGGGCCAGTGTGTGTGTGAAACCGTCCCCCAGTGAGGGTCAGTGTTTTGTGTGTGCGGGTCCATCCCCCAGTGAGGGTCAGTGTGTGTGGGGGACCGTCCTTCTGTGAGTGTCAGTGTGTGTGTGGGACCGTCCCTTTGTGAGGGTCAGTGTGTGTGTGGGACTGTCCAGTGAGGGTCAGTGTGTGTGGGACTGTCCCACAGTGAGGGTCAGTGTGTGTGTGGGACTGTCCAGTGAGGGTCAGTGTGTGTGTGTGACCGTCCCCCAGTGAGGGTCAGAGTGTGTGTGGGTCTGCCCAGTGAGGGTCAGTGTGTGTGTGGGACTGTCCCCCAGTGAAGGTCAGTGTGTGTGTGGGACCGTCCCCCAGTGAGGGTCAGTGTGTGTGTGGGACCGTCCCTCAGTGAGGGCCAGTGTGTGTGTGTGGGACTGTCCCCCAGTGAGTGTCAGTGTGTGTGTGGTACTGTCCCCCAGTGAGGATCAGTGTGTGTGTGGGACCGTCCCCCAGTGAGGGTCAGTCTGAGTGTGTGACTGTCTCCCAGTGAGGGCCAGTGTGTGTGTGAAACCGTCCCCCAGTGAGGGTCAGTGTTTTGTCTGTGGGACTGTGTCCCATTGAGGGTCAGTGTGAGTGTGGGACTGTCTAAGTTTCGGCCAGTGTGTGTGTGGAACTGTCCCCCAGTGAGGGTCAGTGTGAGTGTGGGACTGTCTCCCAGTGAGGGCCAGTGTGTGTGTGAAAACCGTCCCCCAGTGAGGGTCAGTGTGTGTGTGGGACCGTGTCCCAGTGAGGGTCAGAGTGTGTGTGGGATCATCACCCAGTGAGGGCCAGTGTGTCTGTTGAACCTTCCCCCAGTGAGGGTCAGTGTGTGTGTGGGACTGTCCCCCAGTGAGGTCAGTGTGTGTGTGGGTCTGTCCCCCAGTGAGGGCCAGTGTATGTGTGTGTGGGTCCATCCCCCAGTGAGGGTCAGTGTGTGTGGGGGACCGTCCCCCTGTGAGGGTCAGTGTGTGTGTGGGACCGTCCCTCTGTGAGGGTCAGTGTGTGTGTGGGACTGTCCAGTGAGGGTCAGTGTGTGAGGGACTGTCCCCCAGTGAGTGTCAGTGTGTGTGTGGGACTGTCCAGTGAGGGTCAGTGTGTGTGTGGGACTGTCCCCCAGTGAGGGGTCAGTGTGTGTGGGGACTGTCCCCCAGTGAGGGTCAGTGTGTGTGTGGGACTGTCCAGTGAGGGTCAGTGTGTGTGTGGGACCGTCCCCCAGTGAGGGTCAGAGTGTGTGTGGGTCTGCCCAGTGAGGGTCAGTGTGTGTGTGGGACTGTCCCCCAGTGAAGGTCAGTGTGTGTGTGGGACCGTCCCCCAGTGAGGGTCAGTGTGTGTGTGGGACTGTCCCTCAGTGAGGGCCAGTGTGTGTGTGTGGGACTGTCCCCCAGTGAGGATCAGTGTGTGTGGGACCGTCCCCCAGTGAGGGTCAGTGTGAGTGTGGGACTGTCTAAGTTTCGGCCAGTGTGTGTGTGGAACTGTCCCCCAGTGAGGGTCAGTGTGAGTGTGGGACTGTCTCCCAGTGAGGGCCAGTGTGTGTGTGAAACCGTCCCCCAGTGAGGGTCAGTGTGTGTGTGGGACCGTGTCCCAGTGAGGGTCAGAGTGTGTGTGGGATCATCACCCAGTGAGGGCCAGTGTGTCTGTTGAACCTTCCCCCAGTGAGGGTCAGTGTGTGTGTGGGACTGTCCCCCAGTGAGGGTCAGTGTGTGTGTGGGTCTGTCCCCCAGTGAAGGTCAGTGTGTGTGTGTGGGACCGTGTCCCAGTGAGGGTCAGTGTGAGTGTGGGACTGTCTCCAGTGATGGCCAGTGTGTGTGTGGAACAGTCCCCCCAGTGAGGGTCAGTGTGAGTGTGGGACTGTCTCCCAGTGAGGGCCAGTGTGTGTGTGAAACCGTCCCCCAGTGAGTGTCAGAGTGTGCGTGTGTGTGTGTGGGACCGTGTCCCAGTGAGGGTCAGTGTGTGTGTGGGACTGTCCCCCAGTGAAGGCCAGTGTGTGTGTGGAACCGTCCCCTAGTGAGTGTCAGTGTGTGTGTGGATCAGTACCCTAGTGAGGGTCAGTGTGTGTGGGTCCATCCACCAGTGAGGGTCAGAGTGTGTGTGGGACCGTGTCCCAGTGAGGGTCAGTGTGTGTGTGGGACTGTCCCCCAGTGAGGGTCAGTGTGTGTGTGGGACCGTGTCCCAGTGAGGGTCAGTGTGTGTGTCGGTCTGTCCCCCAGTGGGGGTCAGTGTGTGTGTGGAACCGTACCCTAGTGAGGGTCAGTGTGTGTGGGATCATCACCCAGTGAGGGCCAGTGTGTGGGTTGAACCTTCCCCCAGTGAGCGTCAGTGTGTGTGTGGGTCTGTCCCCCAGTGAAGGTCAGTGTGTGTGTGTGTGGGACCGTGTCCCAGTGAGGGTCAGTGTGAGTGTGGGACTGTCCCCCAGTGGGGGTCAGTGTGTGTGTGGAACCGTCCCCTAGTGAGGGTCAGTGTGTGGGGGTCCATCCCCTAGTGAGGGCCAGTGTATGTGTGAGTGGGACCGTGTCCCAGTGAGGGTCAGTATGTGTGTGGGACTGTCCCCCAGTGAGTGTCAGTGTGTGTGTGGGTCTGTCCCCCAGTGAGGGCCAGTGTATGTGTGTGCGGGTCCATCCCCCAGTGAGGGTCAGTGTGTGTGGGGGACCGTCCCTCTGTGAGGGTCAGTGTGTGTGTGCGACCGTCCCTTTGTGAAGGTCAGTGTGTGTGTGGGACTGTCCAGTGAGGGTCAGTGTGTGTGGGACTGTCCCCCAGTGAGGGTCAGTGTGTGTGTGGACTGTCCAGTGAGGGTCAGTGTGTGTGTGGGACCGTCCCCCAGTGAGGGTCAGAGTGTGTGTGGGTCTGCCCAGTGAGGGTCAGTGTGTGTGTGGGACTGTCCCCCAGTGAAGGTCAGTGTGTGTGTGGGACCGTCCCCCTGTGAGGGTCAGTGTGTGTGTGGGACTGTCACTCAGTGAGGGCCAGTGTGTGTGTGTGGGACTGTCCCCCAGTGAGGATCAGTATGTGTGTGGGACCGTCCCCCAGTGATAGTCAGTCTGAGTGTGTGACTGTCTCCCAGTGAGGGCCAGTGTGTGTGTGAAACCGTCCCCCAGTGAGGGTCAGTGTTTTTTGTGTGGGACCGTGTCCCATTGAGGGTCAGTGTGAGTGTGGGACTGTCTAAGTTTCGGCCAGTGTGTGTGTGGAACTGTGCCCCAGTGAGGGTCAGTGTGTGTGGGGGACCGTCCCCCTGTGAGGGTCAGTGTGTGTGTGGGACCGTCCCTCTGTGAGGGTCAGTGTGTGTGTGGGACTGTCCAGTGAGGGTCAGTGTGTGAGGGACTGTCCCCCAGTGAGTGTCAGTGTGTGTGTGGGACTGTCCAGTGAGGGTCAGTGTGTGTGTGGGACCGTCCCCCAGTGAGGGACAGTGTGTGTGTGGAACCGTCCCCTAGTGAGGGTCAGTGTGTGTGTGGGACTGTCCCCCAGTGAGGGTCAGTGTGTGTGTGGGACCGTGTCCCAGTGGGGGTCAGTGTGTGTGTGGGTCCATCCCCCAGTGAGGGTCAGAGTGTGTGTGGGATCATCACCCAGTGAGTGCCAGTGTGTGGGTTGAACCTTCCCCCAGTGAGGGTTAGTGTGTGTGTGGGTCTGCCCCCAGTGAGTGTCAGTGTGTGTGTGGGTCCGTTCCCCCATTGAGGGTCAGTGTGTGTGTGGAACCGTCCCCTAGTGAGGGTCAGTGTGTGTGTGGGACTGTCACCCAGTGAGGGTCGGTGTGTGTGTGGGACCCTGTCCCAGTGAGGGTCAGTGTGTGTGTCGGTCTGTCCCCCAGTGGGGGCCAGTGTGTGTGTGGAACCGTCCCCTAGTGAGGGTCAGTGTGTGAGGGTACATCCCCCAGTGAGGGCCAGTGTATGTGTGTGTGGGACCGTGTCCCAGTGAGGGTCAGTGTGTGTGTGGGACTGTCCCCCAGTGAGTGTCAGTGTGTGTGTGGGTTGTCCCCCAGTGAGGGCCAGTGTATGTGTGTGCGGGTCCATCCCCCAGTGAGGGTCAGTGTGTGCGGGGGACCGTCCCTCTGTGAGGGTCAGTGTGTGTGTGGGACCGTCCCTTTGTGAGGGTCAGTGTGTGTGTGGGACTGTCCAGTGAGGGTCAGTGTGTGTGGGACTGTCCCCCAGTGAAGGTCAGTGTGTGTGTGGGACTGTCCAGTGAGGGTCAGTGTGTGTGTGGGACCGTCCCCCAGTGAGGGTCAGAGTGTGTGTGGGTCTGCCCAGTGAGGGTCAGTGTGTGTGTGGGACTGTCCCCCAGTGAGGGTCAGTGTGTGTGTGGGACTGTCCCTCAGTGAGGGCCAGTGTGTGTGTGTGTGTGACTGTCCCCCAGTGAGGATCAGTGTGTGTGTGAAACCGTCCCCCAGTGAGGGTCAGTTTGAGTGTGTGACTGTCTCCCAGTGAGGGCCATTGTGTGTGTGGGTCCTTCCCCCAGTGAGGGTCAGTGCGTGTGTGGGAACGTCCCCCAGTGAGGGTCAGTGCGTGTGTGCGTACGTCCCCCAGTGAGGGTCAGTGTGTGTGTGGAACCATCCCCTAGTGAGGGTCAGTGTGTGTGTGCGACTGTCCCCCAGTGATGCTCAGTGTGTGTGTGGGACCGTGTCCCAGTGAGGGTCAGTGTGTGTGTGGGATCATCAGCCAGTGAGGGCCAGTGTATGTGTTGAACCTTCCCCCAGTGAGGGTCAGTGTGTGTGTCGGTCTGTCCCTCAGTGAAGGTCAGTGTGTGTGTGTGTGTGGGACAGTGTCCCAGTGAGGGTCAGTGTGAGTGTGGGACTGTCTCCCAGTGAGGGCCAGTGTGTGTGTGGTACAGTCCCCCAGTGAGGGTCAGTGTGACTGTGGGACTGTCTCCCAGTGAGGGCCAGTGTGTGTGTGAAACCGTCCCCCAGTGAGTGTCAGTGTGTGTGTGTGTGGGACCGTGTCCCAGTGAGGGTCAGTGTGTGTGTGGGACTGTCCCCCAGTGAAGGCCAGTGTGTGTGCGGAACCGTCCCCTAGTGAGTGTCAGTGTGTGTGTGGAACCGTACCCTGGTGAGGGTCAGTGTGTGTGGGTCCATCCCCCAGTGATGGTCAGAGTGTGTGTGGGACCGTGTCCCAGTGAGGGTCAGTGTGTGTGTGGGTCCGTCCCCCAGTGTGGGTCAGTGTGTGTGTGGAACCGTCCCCTTGTGAGGGTCAGTGTGTGTGTGGGACTGTCCCCCAGTGATGGTCAGTGTGTGTGTGGGTCCATCCCCCAGTGAGAGTCAGAGTGTGTGTGGGATCATCACCCAGTGAGGGCCAGTGTATGTGTTGAACCTTCCCCCAGTGAGGGTCAGTGTGTGTGTGGGTCTGTCCCCCAGTGAAGGTCAGTGTGTGTGTGTGGGACCGTGTCCCAGTGAGGGTCAGTGTGAGTGTGGGACTGTCTCCCAGTGATGGCCAGTGTGTGTGTGGAACAGTCCCCCAGTGAGGGTCAGTGTGAGTGTGGGACTGTCTCCCAGTGAGGGCAAGTGTGTGTGTGAAACTGTCCCCCAGTGAGTGTCAGAGTGTGCGTGTGTGTGTGTGGGACCGTGTCCCAGTGAGGGTCAGTGTGTGTGTGGGACTGTCCCCCAGTGAAGGCCAGTGCGTGTGTGGAACCGTCCCCTAGTGAGTGTCAGTGTGTGTGTGGAACTGTCCCTCAGTGAGGGCCAGTGTGTGTGTGTGGGTTTGTCCCCCAGTGAGGGCCAGTGTATGTGTGTGTGGGACCGTGTCCCAGTGAGGGTCAGTGTGTGTGTGGGACTGTCCCCCAGTGAGTGTCAGTGTGTGTGTGGGTCTGTCCCCCAGTGAGGGCCAGTGTATGTGTGTGCGGGTCCATCCCCCAGTGAGGGTCAGTGTGTGTGGGGGACTGTCCCTCTGTGAGGGTCAGTGTGTGTGGGACCGTCCCTTTGTGAGGGTCAGTGTGTGTGTGGGACTGTCCAGTGAGGGTCAGTGTGTGTGGGACTGTCCCCCAGTGAGGGTCAGTGTGTGTGTGGGACTGTCCAGTGAGGGTCAGTGTGTGTGTGGGACCGTCCCCCAGTGAGGGTCAGACTGTGTGTGGGTCTGCCCAGTGAGGGTCAGTGTGTGTGTGGGACTGTCCCCCAGTGAAGGTCAGTGTGTGTGTGGGACCGTCCCTCAGTGAGGGCCAGTGTGTGTGTGTGGGACTGTCCCCCAGTGAGGATCAGTGTGTGTGTGGAACTGTCCCCCAGTGAGGGTCAGAGTGTGTGTGGGATCATCACCCAGTGAGGGCCAGTGTGTCTGTTGAACCTTCCCCCAGTGAGGGTCAGTGTGTGTGTGGGACTGTCCCCCAGTGAGGTCAGTGTGTGTGTGGGTCTGTCCCCCAGTGAGGGCCAGTGTATGTGTGTGTGGGTCCATCCCCCAGTGAGGGTCAGTGTGTGTGGGGGACCGTCCCCCTGTGAGGGTCAGTGTGTGTGTGGGACCGTCCCTCTGTGAGGGTCAGTGTGTGTGTGGGACTGTCCAGTGAGGGTCAGTGTGTGAGGGACTGTCCCCCAGTGAGGGTCAGTGTGTGTGTGGGACTGTCCCCCAGTGAGGGTCAGTGTGTGTGGGACTGTCCCCCAGTGAGGGTCAGTGTGTGTGTGGGACTGTCCAGTGAGGGTCAGTGTGTGTGTGCGACCGTCCCCCAGTGAGGGTCAGAGTGTGTGCGGGTCTGCCCAGTGAAGGTCAGTGTGTGTGTGGGACCGTCACCCAGTGAGGGTCAGTGTGTGTGTGGGACTGTCCCTCAGTGAGGGCCAGTGTGTGTGTGTGGGACTGTCCCCCAGTGAGGATCAGTGTGTGTGGGACCGTCCCCCAGTGAGGGTCAGTCTGAGTGTGTGACTGTCTCCCCGTGAGGGCCAGTGTGTGTGTGAAACCGTCCCCCAGTGAGGGTCAGTGTTTTGTGTGTGGGACCGTGTCCCATTTAGGGTCAGTGTGAGTGTGGGACTGTCTCCCAGTGAGGGCCAGTGTGAGTGTGGGACTGTCTCCCAGTGAGGGCCAGTGTGTGTGTGAAACCGTCCCCCAGTGAGGGTCAGTGTGTGTGTGGGACCGTGTCCCAGTGAGGGTCAGTGTGAGTGTGGGACTGTCTCCCAGTGAGGGCCAGTGTGTGTGTGAAACCGTCCCCCAGTGAGGGTCAGTGTGTGTGTGGGACCGTGTCCCAGTGAGGGTCAGAGTGTGTGTGGGATCATCACCCAGTGAGGGCCAGTGTGTCTGTTGAACCTTCCCCCTGTGAGGGTCAGTGTGTGTGTGGGACTGTCCCCCAGTGAGGTCAGTGTGTGTGTGGGTCTGTCCCCCAGTGAGGGCCAGTGTATGTGTGTGTGGGTCCATCCCCCAGTGAGGGTCAGTGTGTGTGGGGGACCGTCCCCCTGTGAGGGTCAGTGTGTGTGTGGGACCGTCCCTCTGTGAGGGTCAGTGTGTGTGTGGGACTGTCCAGTGAGGGTCAGTGTGTGAGGGACTGTCCCCCAGTGAGTGTCAGTGTGTGTGTGGGACTGTCCAGTGAGGGTCAGTGTGTGTGTGGGACTGTCCCCCAGTGAGGGTCAGTGTGTGTGTGGGACCGTGTCCCAGTGAGGGTCAGTGTGTGTGTCGGTCTGTCCCCCAGTGGGGGTTAGTGTGTGTGTGGAACCGTCCCCTAGTGAGGGTCAGTGTGTGTGTGGAACCGTACCCTAGTGAGGGTCAGTGTGTGTGGGTCCATCCCCCAGTGTGGGTCAGAGTGTGTGTGGGTCCATCCCCCAGTGAGGGTCAGAGTGTGTGTGGGATCATCACCCAGTGAGGGCCAGTGTATGTGTTGAACCTTCCCCCAGTGAGGGTCAGTGTGTGTGTGGGTCTGTCCCCCAGTGAAGGTCAGTGTGTGTGTGTGGGACCGTGTCCCGGTGAGGGTCAGTGTGAGTGTGGGACTGTCTCCCAGTGATGGCCAGTGTGTTTGTGGAACAGTCCCCCAGTGAGGGTCAGTGTGAGTGTGGGACTGTCTCCCAGTGAAGGTCAGTGTGTGTGTGGAACCGTCCCCTAGTGAATGTCAGTGTGTGTGTGGAACTGTCCCTCAGTGAGGGCCAGTGTGTGTGTGTGGGACTGTCGCCCAGTGAGGGCCAGTGTATGTGTGTGTGGGACCGTGTCCCAGTGAGGGTCAGTGTGTGTGTGGGACTGTCCCCCAGTGAGTGTCAGTGTGTGTGTGGGTCTGTCCCCCAGTGAGGGCCAGTGTATGTGTGTGCGGGTCCATCCCCCAGTGAGGGTCAGTGTGTGTGGGGGACCGTCCCTCTGTGAGGGTCAGTGTGTGTGTGGGACCGTCCCCCAGTGAGGGTCAGTGTGTGTGTGGGACTGTCCCTCAGTGAGGGCCAGTGTGTGCTTGTGGGACTGTCCCCCAGTGAGGATCAGTGTGTGTGTGAAACCGTCCCCCAGTGAGGGTCAGTGTGAGTGTGTGACTGTCTCCCAGTGAGGGCCAGTGTGTGTGTGAAACCGTCCCCCAGTGAGGGTCAGTGTTTTGTGTGTGGGACCGTGTCCCATTGAGGGTCAGTGTGTGTGTGGAACTGTCCCCCAGTGAGGGTCAGTGTGAGTGTGGGACCGTGTCCCAGTGAGGTTCAGAGTGTGTGTGGGATCATCACCCAGTGAGGGCCAGTGTGTGTGTTGAACCTTCCCCCAGTGAGGGTCAGTGTGTGTGTGGGACTGTCCCCCAGTGAGGTCAGTGTGTGTGTGGGTCTGTCCCCCAGTGAGGGCCAGTGTATGTGTGTGTGGGTCCATCCCCCAGTGAGGGTCAGTGTGTGTGGGGGATCGTCCCCCTGTGAGTGTCAGAGTGTGTGGGACCGTCCTTCTGTGAGGGTCAGTGTGTGTGTGGGACTGTCCAGTGAGGGTCAGTGTGTGAGGGACTGTCCCCCAGTGAGTGTCAGTGTGTGTGTGGGACTGTGCAGTGAGGGTCAGTGTTAGTGTGTGACTGTCTCCCAGTGAGGGCCAGTGTGTGTGTGAAACCGTCCCCCAGTGAGGGTCAGTGTTTTGTGTGTGGGACCGTGTCCCATTGAGGGTCAGTGTGAGTGTGGGACTGTCTAAGTTTCGGCCAGTGTGTGTGTGGAACTGTCCCCCAGTGAGGGTCAGTGTGAGTGTGGAACCATCCCCTAGTGAGGGTCAGTGTGTGTGTGGAACCGTACCCAAGTGAGGGTCAGTGTGTGTGGGTCCATCCCCCAGTGAGGGTCAGAGTGTGTGTGGGATCATCACCCAGTGAGGGCCAGTGTGTGTGTGGAACAGTCCCCCAGTGAGGGTCAGTGTGTGTGTGGGACCGTGTCCCAGTGAGGGTCAGTGTGTGTGTCGGTCTGTCCCCCAGTGGGGGTTAGTGTGTGTGTGGAACCGTCCCCTAGTGAGGGTCAGTGTGTGTGTGGAACCGTACCCTAGTGAGGGTCAGTGTGTGTGGGTCCATCCCCCAGTGAGGGTCAGAGTGTGTGTGGGATCATCACCCAGTGAGTGCCAGTGTGTGGGTTGAACCTTCCCCCAGTGAGGGTCAGTGTGTGTGTGGGTCTGTCCCCCAGTGAGGGTCAGTGTGTGTGTGGGTCCGTTCCCCCATTGAGGGTCAGTGTGTGTGTGGAACCGTCCCCTAGTGAGCGTCAGTGTGTGTGTGGGACTGTCCCCCAGTGAGGGTCAGTGTGTGTGTGGGACCGTCCCCCAGTGAGGGTCAGAGTGTGTGTGGGTCTGCCCAGTCAGGGTCAGTGTGTGTGTGGGACTGTCCCCCAGTGAGGGTCAGTGTGTGTGTGGGTCCGTCCCCCAGTGAGGGTCAGTGTGTGTGTGGGACTGTCCCTCAGTGAGGGCCAGTGTGTGCTTGTGGGACTGTCCCCCAGTGAGGATCAGTGTGTGTGTGAAACCGTCCCCCAGTGAGGGTCATTGTGAGTGTGTGACTGTCTCCCAGTGAGGGCCAGTGTGTGTGTGAAACCGTCCCCCAGTGAGGGTCAGTGTTTTGTGTGTGGGACCGTGTCCCATTGAGGGTCAGTGTGAGTGTGGGACTGTCTAAGTTTCGGCCAGTGTGTGTGTGGAACTGTCCCCCAGTGAGGGTGAGTGTGAGTGTGGGACCGTGTCCCAGTGAGGGTCAGAGTGTGTGTGGGATCATCTCCCAGTGAGGGCCAGTGTGTGTGTGAAACCGTCCCCCAGTGAGGGTCAGTGTGAGTGTGGAACCATCCCCTAGTGAGGGTCAGTGTGTGTGTGGAACCGTACCCAAGTGAGGGTCAGTGTGTGTGGGTCCATCCCCCAGTGAGGGTCAGAGTGTGTGTGGGATCATCACCCAGTGAGGGCCAGTGTGTGGGTTGAACCTTCCCCCAGTGAGGGTCAGTGTGTGTGTGGGTCTGTCCCCCAGTGAAGGTCAGTGTGTGTGTGTGGGACCGTGTCCCAGTGACGGTCAGTGTGAGTGTGGGACTGTCTCCCAGTGAGGGCCAGTGTGTGTGTGGAACAGTCCCCCAGTGAGTGTCAGTGTGTGTGTGGGACTGTCCCCCAGTGAGTGTCAGTGTGTGTGTGAAACCATCCCCCAGTGAGTGTCAGTGTTTGTGTGTGTGGGACCGTGTCCCAGTGAGGGTCAGTGTGAGTGTGGGACTGTCTCCCAGTGAGGGCCAGTGTGAGTGTGGAACCATCCCCTAGTGAGGGTCAGTGTGTGTGTGGAACCGTACCCAAGTGAGGGTCAGTGTGTGTGGGTCCATCCCCCAGTGAGGGTCAGAGTGTGTGTGGGATCATCACCCAGTGAGGGCCAGTGTGTGGGTTGAACCTTCCCCCAGTGAGGGTCAGTGTGTGTGTGGGTCTGTCCCCCAGTGAAGGTCAGTGTGTGTGTGTGGGACCGTGTCCCAGTGAGGGTCAGTGTGAGTGTGGGACTGTCTCCCAGTGAGGGCCAGTGTGTGTGTGGAACAGTCCCCTAGTGAGTGTCAGTGTGACTGTGGGACTGTCCCCCAGTGAGGGCCAGTGTGTGTGTGAAATCATCCCCCAGTGAGTGTCAGTGTTTGTGTGTGTGGGACCGTGTCCCAGTGAGGGTCAGTGTGTGTGTCGATCTGTCCCCCAGTGGGGGTCAGTGTGTGTGTGGAACCGTACCCTAGTGAGGGTCAGTGTGTGTGGGTCCATCCCCCAGTGAGGGTCAGAGTGTGTGTGGGACCGTGTCCCAGTGAGGGTCAGTGTGTGTGTGGGACTGTCCCCAAGTGAGGGTCAGTGTGTGTGTGGGACCGTGTCCCAGTGAGGGTCAGTGTGTGTGTCGGTCTGTCCCCCAGTGGGGGTCAGTGTGTGTGTGGAACCGTACCCTAGTGAGGGTCAGTGTGTGTGGGATCGTCACCCAGTGAGGGCCAGTGTGTGGGTTGAACCTTCCCCCAGTGAGGGTCAGTGTGTGTGTGGGTCTGTCCCCCAGTGAGGGTCAGTGTGTGTGTGTGGGACCGTGTCCCAGTGAGGGTCAGTGTGAGTGTGGGACTGTCTCTCAGTGAGGGCCAGTGTGTGTGTGGAACCGTCCCCCAGAGAGGGTCAGTGTGTGTGTGGGTCCTTCCCCATTGAGGGTCAGTGTGTGTGTGGGTCCGTCCCCCATTGAGGGTCAGTGTGAGTGTGGAACCGTCCCCTAGTGAGGGTCAGTGTGTGTGTGGGACCGTTCCCCCAGTGAGGGTCAGTGTTTGTGTGGAACTGTCCCCCAGTGAGGGTCAGTGCGTGTGTGGGAACGTGTCCCAGTGAGGGTCAGTGTGTGTGTGGGACCGTGTCCCAGTGAGGTTCAGTGTGTGGGATCATCACCCAGTGAGGGCCAGTGTGTGGGTTGAACCTTCCCCCAGTGAGGGTCAGTGTGTGTGTGGGACTGTCCCCAGTGAGGTCAGTGTGTGTGTGGGTCTGTCCCCCAGTGAGGGCCAGTGTATGTGTGTGTGGGTCCATCCCCCAGTGAGGGTCAGTGTGCGTGGGGGACCGTCCCCCTGTGAGGGTCAGTGTGTGTGTGGGACCGTCCCTCTGTGAGGGTCAGTGTGTGTGTGGGACTGTCCAGTGAGGGTCAGTGTATGAGGGACTGTCCCCCAGTGAGTGTCAGTGTGTGTGTGGGACTGTCCAGTGAGGGTCAGTGTGTGTGTGGGACAGTCCCCCAGTGAGGGACAGTGTGTGTGTGGAACCGTCCCCTAGTGAGGGTCAGTGTGTGTGTCGGTCTGTCCCCCAGTGGGGGTCAGTGTGTGTGTGGGACCGTCCCCTAGTGAGGGTCAGTGTGTGTGTGGAACCGTACCCTAGTGAGGGTCAGTGTGTGTGGGTCCATCCCCCAGTGAGGGTCAGAGTGTGTGTGGGATCATCACCCAGTGAGGGCCAGTGTGTGGGTTCAACCTTCCCCCAGTGAGGGTCAGTGTGTGTGTCGGTCTGTCCCCCAGTGAAGGTCAGTGTGTGTGTGTGGGACCGTGTCCCAGTGAGGGTCAGTGTGAGTGTGGGACTGTCTCCTAGTGAGGGCCAGTGTGTGTGTGGAACAGTCCCCCAGTGAGGGTCAGTGTGAGTGTGGGACTGTCTCCCAGTGAGGGCCAGTGTGTGTGTGAAACCGTCCCCCAGTGAGTGTCAGGGTGTGTGGGGGTCCGTCCCCCAGTGAGGGTCAGTGTGTGTGTGGAACCGTCCCCTAGTGAGGGTCAGTGTGTGTGTGGGACTGTCCCCCAGTGATGGTCAGTGTGTGTGTTGGACCGTCTCCCAGTGAGGGTCAGTGTGTGTGGGTCCATCCCCCAGTGAGGGTCAGTGTGTGTGTGGGACCGTGTCCCAGTGAGGGTCAGAGTTTGTGTGGGATCATCACCCAGTGAGGGCCAGTGTGTGTGTTGAACCTTCCCCCATTGAGGGTCAGTGTGTGTGTGTGGGTCTGTCCCGCAGTGAGGGTCAGTGTGTGTGTGTGGGACCGTCCCCCAGTGAGGGTCAGTGTGTGTGGGACCGTCCCACAGTGAAGGTCAGTGTGCGTGTGTGTGTGTGGGACCATCCCCCAGTGAGGGTCAGTGTGTGTGTGGGTCTGTCCCCCAGTGAGAGTCAGTGTGTGTGGAACTGTCTCCCAGTGAGGGTCAGTGTGTGTGTGGGACTGTCCCCCAGTGGGGGTCAGTGTGTGTGTGGGACTGTCCCCCAGTGAGGTCAGTGTGTGTGTGGGTCTGTCCCCCAGTGAGGGCCAGTGTATGTGTGTGTGGGTCCATCCCCCAGTGAGGGTCAGTGTGCGTGGGGGACCGTCCCCCTGTGAGGGTCAGTGTGTGTGTGGGACCGTCCCTCTGTGAGGGTCAGTGTGTGTGTGGGACTGTCCAGTGAGGGTCAGTGTATGAGGGACTGTCTCCCAGTGAGTGTCAGTGTGTGTGTGGGACTGTCCAGTGAGGGTCAGTGTGTGTGTGGGACAGTCCCCCAGTGAGGGTCAGTGTGTGTGTGGAACCGTCCCCTAGTGAGGGTCAGTGTGTGGGTCGGTCTGTCCCCCAGTGGGGGTCAGTGTGTGTGTGGGACCGTCCCCTAGTGAGGGTCAGTGTGTGTGTGGAACCGTACCCTAGTGAGGGTCAGTGTGTGTGGGTCCATCCGCCAGTGAGGGTCAGAGTGTGTGTGGGATCATCACCCAGTGAGGGCCAGTGTGTGGGTTCAACCTTCCCCCAGTGAGGGTCAGTGTGTGTGTCGGTCTGTCCCCCAGTGAAGGTCAGTGTGTGTGTGTGGTACCGTGTCCCAGTGAGGGTCAGTGTGAGTGTGGGACTGTCTCCCAGTGAGGGCCAGTGTGTGTGTGGAACAGTCCCCCAGTGAGGGTCAGTGTGAGTGTGGGACTGTCTCCCAGTGAGGGCCAGTGTGTGTGTGAAACCGTCCCCCAGTGAGTGTCAGTGTGTGTGGGGGTCCGTCCCCCAGTGAGGGTCAGTGTGTGTGTGGAACCGTCCCCTAGTGAGGGTCAGTGTGTGTGTGGGACTGTCCCCCAGTGATGGTCAGTGTGTGTGTTGGACCGTCTCCCAGTGAGGGTCAGTGTGTGTGGGTCCATCCCCCAGTGAGGGTCAGTGTGTGTGTGGGACCGTGTCCCAGTGAGGGTCAGAGTTTGTGTGGGATCATCACCCAGTGAGGGCCAGTGTGTGTGTTGAACCTTCCCCCATTGAGGGTCAGTGTGTGTGTGGGTCTGTCCCCCAGTGAGGGTCAGTGTGTGTGTGTGGGACCGTGTCCCAGTGAGGGTCAGTGTGAGTGTGGGACTGTCTCTCAGTGAGGGCCAGTGTGTGTGTGGAACCATCCCCCAGAGAGGGTCAGTGTGTGTGTGGGTCCTTCCCCCAGTGAGGGTCAGTGTGTGTGTGGGAACGTCCCCCTGTGAGGGTCAGTGTGTGTGTGGGTCCGTCCCCCATTGAGGGTCAGTGTGAGTGTGGAACCGTCCCCTAGTGAGGGTCAGTGTGTGTGTGGGACTGTCCCCCAGTGATGGTCAGTGTGTGTGTTGGACCGTCTCCCAGTGAGGGTCAGTGTGTGTGGGTCCATCCCCCAGTGAGGGTCAGTGTGTGTGTGGGACCGTGTCCCAGTGAGGGTCAGAGTTTGTGTGGGATCATCACCCAGTGAGGGCCAGTGTGTGTGTTGAACCTTCCCCCATTGAGGGTCAGTGTGTGTGTGTGGGTCTGTCCCCCAGTGAGGGTCAGTGTGTGTGTGTGGGACCGTCCCCCAGTGAGGGTCAGTGTGTGTGGGACCGTCCCACAGTGAAGGTCAGTGTGCGTGTGTGTGTGTGGGACCATCCCCCAGTGAGGGTCAGTGTGTGTGTGGGTCTGTCCCCCAGTGAGAGTCAGTGTGTGTGGAACTGTCTCCCAGTGAGGGTCAGTGTGTGTGTGGGACTGTCCCCCAGTGGGGGTCAGTGTGTGTGTGGGACTGTCCCCCAGTGAGGTCAGTGTGTGTGTGGGTCTGTCCCCCAGTGAGGGCCAGTGTATGTGTGTGTGGGTCCATCCCCCAGTGAGGGTCAGTGTGCGTGGGGGACCGTCCCCCTGTGAGGGTCAGTGTGTGTGTGGGACCGTCCCTCTGTGAGGGTCAGTGTGTGTGTGGGACTGTCCAGTGAGGGTCAGTGTATGAGGGACTGTCTCCCAGTGAGTGTCAGTGTGTGTGTGGGACTGTCCAGTGAGGGTCAGTGTGTGTGTGGGACAGTCCCCCAGTGAGGGTCAGTGTGTGTGTGGAACCGTCCCCTAGTGAGGGTCAGTGTGTGGGTCGGTCTGTCCCCCAGTGGGGGTCAGTGTGTGTGTGGGACCGTCCCCTAGTGAGGGTCAGTGTGTGTGTGGAACCGTACCCTAGTGAGGGTCAGTGTGTGTGGGTCCATCCCCCAGTGAGGGTCAGAGTGTGTGTGGGATCATCACCCAGTGAGGGCCAGTGTGTGGGTTCAACCTTCCCCCAGTGAGGGTCAGTGTGTGTGTCGGTCTGTCCCCCAGTGAAGGTCAGTGTGTGTGTGTGGTACCGTGTCCCAGTGAGGGTCAGTGTGAGTGTGGGACTGTCTCCCAGTGAGGGCCAGTGTGTGTGTGGAACAGTCCCCCAGTGAGGGTCAGTGTGAGTGTGGGACTGTCTCCCAGTGAGGGCCAGTGTGTGTGTGAAACCGTCCCCCAGTGAGTGTCAGTGTGTGTGGGGGTCCGTCCCCCAGTGAGGGTCAGTGTGTGTGTGGAACCGTCCCCTAGTGAGGGTCAGTGTGTGTGTGGGACTGTCCCCCAGTGATGGTCAGTGTGTGTGTTGGACCGTCTCCCAGTGAGGGTCAGTGTGTGTGGGTCCATCCCCCAGTGAGGGTCAGTGTGTGTGTGGGACCGTGTCCCAGTGAGGGTCAGAGTTTGTGTGGGATCATCACCCAGTGAGGGCCAGTGTGTGTGTTGAACCTTCCCCCATTGAGGGTCAGTGTGTGTGTGGGTCTGTCCCCCAGTGAGGGTCAGTGTGTGTGTGTGGGACCGTGTCCCAGTGAGGGTCAGTGTGAGTGTGGGACTGTCTCTCAGTGAGGGCCAGTGTGTGTGTGGAACCATCCCCCAGAGAGGGTCAGTGTGTGTGTGGGTCCTTCCCCCAGTGAGGGTCAGTGTGTGTGTGGGAACGTCCCCCTGTGAGGGTCAGTGTGTGTGTGGGTCCGTCCCCCATTGAGGGTCAGTGTGAGTGTGGAACCGTCCCCTAGTGAGGGTCAGTGTGTGTGTGGGACTGTCCCCCAGTGAGGGTCAGTGTTTGTGTGGAACTGTCCTCTAGTGAGGGCCAGTGTGTGTGGGTCCATCCCCCAGTGAGGGTCAGTGTGTGTGTGGGACCGTGTCCCAGTGAGGGTCAGTGTGTGTTTAGGACCGTGTCCCAGTGAGGGTCAGAGTGTGTGTGGGATCACCACCCAGTGAGGGCCAGTGTGTGTATTGAACCTTCCCCCAGTGAGGGTCAGTGTGTTTGTGGGTCTGTCCCCCAGTGAGGGTCAGTGTGTGTGTGTGTGTGTGGGACCGTGTCCCAGTGAGGGTTAGTGTGAGTGTGGGACTGTCTCCCAGTGAGGGCCAGTGTGTGTGCGGAACTGTCCCCCAGTGAGGGCCAGTGTGTGTGTGAAACCGTCCCCCAGTGAGGGTCAGTGTGAGTGTGTGACTGTCTCCCAGTGAGGGTCGGTGTGTGTGTGTGGGTCCGTGTCCCAGTGAGGGTCAGTGTGTGTGTCGGACTGTCCCCCAGTGAGGTCAGTGTGTGTGTGGTTCTGTCCCCCAGTGAGGGCCAGTGTATGTGTGTGTGGGTCCATCCCCCAGTGAGGGTCAGTGTGTGTGGGGGACCGTCCCCCTGTGAGGGTCAGTGTGTGTGTGGGACCGTCCCTCTGTGAGGGTCAGTGTGTGTGTGGGACTGTCCAGTGATGGTCAGTGTGTGTGTGGGACTGTCCCCCAGTGAGGGTCAGTGTGTGTGTCAGTCTGTCCCCCAGTGGGGGTCAGTGTGTGTGTGGAACCGTCCCCTAGTGAGGGTCAGTGTGTGTGTGGAACCGTACCCTAGGGAGGGTCAGTGTGTGTTGGATCATCACCCAGTGAGGACCAGTGTGTGGGTTGAACCTTCCCCCAGTGAGGGTCAGTGTGTGTGTGGGTCTGTCCCCCAGTGAAGGTCAGTGTGTGTGTGTGTGGGACCGTGTCCCAGTGAGGGTCAGTGTGAGTGTGGGACTGTCTACCAGTGAGGGCCAGTGTGTGTGTGGAACAGTCCCCCAGTGAGGGTCAGTGTGAGTGTGGGACTGTCTCCCAGTGAGGGCCAGTGTGTGTGTGAAACCGTCCCCCAGTGAGTGTCAGTGTGCGTGTGTGAGGGACCGTGTCCCAGTGAGGGTCAGTGTGTGTGTGGGACTGTCCCCCAGTGAAGGCCAGTGTGTGTGTGGAACCGTCCCCCAGTGAGGTTCAGTGAGTGTGTGTGACCGTTCCCCCAGTGGGGGTCAGTGTGTGTGTGGGTCTGTCCCCCAGTGAGGGTCAGTGTGTGTGTGTGTGGGACCGTGTCTCAGTGAGGGTCAGTGTGAATGTGGGACTGTCTCCCAGTGAGGGCCAGTGTGTGTGCGGAACTGTCCCCCAGTGAGGGCCAGTTTGTGTGTGAAACCGTCCCACAGTGAGGGTCAGTGTGAGTGTGTGACTGTCTCCCAGTGACGGCCATTGTGTGTTTGAAACCGTCCCCCAGTGAGGGTCGGTGTGTGTTTGTGGGACCATGTCCCAGTGAGGGTCAGAGTGTGTGTGGGATCATCACCCAGGGAGGGCCAGTGTGTTTGTTGAACCTTCCCCCAGTGAGGGTCAGTGTGTGTGTGGGACTGTCCCCCAGTGAGGTCAGTGTGTGTGTGGTTCTGTCCCCCAGTGAGGGCCAGTGTATGTGTGTGTGGGTCCATCCCCCAGTGAGGGTCAGTGTGTGTGGGGGACCGTCCCCCTGTGAGGGTCAGTGTGTGTGTGGGACTGTCCCTCTGTGAGGGTCAGTGTGTGTGAGGGACTGTCCAGTGAGGGTCAGTGTGTGTGTGGGACTGTCCCCCAGTGAGGGTCAGTGTGTGTGTGGGACCGTGTCCCAGTGAGGGTCAGTGTGTGTGTCAGTCTGTCCCCCAGTGGGGGTCAGTGTGTGTGTGGAAACGTCCCCTAGTGAGGGTCAGTGTGTGTGTGGAACCGTACCCTAGTGAGGGTCAGTGTGTGTTGGATCATCACCCAGTGAGGACCAGTGTGTGGGTTGAACCTTCCCCCAGTGAGGGTCAGTGTGTGTGTGGGTCTGTCCCCCAGTGAAGGTCAGTGTGTGTGTGTGGGACCGAGTCCCAGTGAGGGTCAGTGTGAGTGTGGGACTGTCTCCCAGTGAGGGCCAGTGTGTGTGTGGAACAGTCCCCCAGTGAGGGTCAGTGTGAGTGTGGGACTGTCTCCCAGTGAGGGCCAGTGTGTGTGTGAAACCGTCCCCCAGTGAGTGTCAGTGTGTGTGTGTGTGTGACCGTGACCCAGTGAGGGTCAGTGTGTGTGTGGGACTGTCCCCCAGTGAAGGCCAGTATGTGTGTGGAACCGTCCCCCAGTGAGGTTCAGTGAGTGTGTGTGACCGTTCCCCCAGTGAGGGTCAGTGTGTGTGTGGGTCCTTCCCCCAGTGAGGGTCAGTGTGTGTGTGGGAACGTCCCCCAGTGAGGGTCAGTGTGTGTGTGGGTCCGTCCCCCAGTGAGGGTCAGTGTGTGTGTGGGACTGTCCCCCAGTGATGGTCAGTGTCTGTGTGGGATCGTGTCCCAGTAAGGATCAGTGTGTGTGTCGGTCTGTCCCCCAGTGGGGGTCAGTTTGTGTGTGGAACCGTACCCTAGTGAGGGTCAGTGTGTGTGGGTCCATCCCCCAGTGAGGGTCAGTGTGTGTGTGGGACCGTGTCCCAGTGAGGGTCAGAGAGTTTTCTTTTGATAATCACCCAGTGAGGGCCAGTGTGTGTGTTGAACCTTCCCCCAGTGAGGGTCAGTGTGTGTGTGGGTCTGTCCCCCAGTGAGGGTCAGTGTGTGTGTGTGGGACCGTTTCCCAGTGAGGGTCAGTGTGAGTGTGGGACTGTCTCCCAGTGAGGGCCAGTGTGTGTGTGGAACTGTCCCCCAGTGAGGGTCAGTGTGAGTGTGGGATCATCACCCAGTGAGGGCCAGTGTGTGTGTTGAACCTTCCCCCAGTGAGGGTCAGTGTGTGTGTGTGGGACTGTCCCCCAGTGAGAGTCAGTGTGTGTGTGGGTCTGTCCCCCAGTGAGGGCCAGTGTATGTGTGTGTGGGTCCATCCCCCAGTGAGGGTCAGTGTGTGTGGGTCCATCCCCCAGTGAGGGTCAGTGTGTGTGGGGGACCGTCCCCCTGTGAGGGTCAGTGTGTGTGTGGGACCGTCCCTTTGTGAGGGTCAGTGTGTGTGTGGGACTGTCCAGTGAGGGTCAGTGTGTGTGGGACTGTCCCCCAGTGAGTGTCAGTGTGTGTGTGGGACTGTCCAGTGAGGGTCAGTGTGTGTGTGGGTCCGTCGCACAGTGAGGGTCAGTGTGTGTGTGGGACCGTCCCCCAGTGAGGGTCAGAGTGTGTGTGCGTCTTCCAGTGAGGGTCAGTGTGAGTGTCGGACTATCCCCCAGTGAGGGTCAGTATGTGTGTGGGACTGTCCCCCAGTGAGGATCAGTGTGTGTGGGACTGTACCCTAGTGAGGGTCAGTGTGTGTGTGTGACCGTCCCCCAGTGAGGGACATAGTGTGTGTGGGACCGTCCCCCAGTGAGGGTCAGTGTGTGTGTGGGACCGTCCCCCAGTGAGGATCAGTGTGTGTGTGGGACCGTCCCCCAGTGGGGGTCAGTGTGTGTGGTACTGTCCCCCAGTGAAGGCCAGTGTGTGTGTGGAACCGTCCCCCTTGAGGATCAGTGTGTGTGTGTGACCGTTTCCCCAGTGAGGGTCAGTGTGTGTGTGGGTCCGTTCCCCCATTGAGGGTCAGAGTGTGTGTGTGGAACCGTCCCCTAGTGAGGGTCAGTGTGTGTGTGGGTCTGTCCCCCAGTGAGGGTCAGTGTGCGTGTGGGACCGTGTCCCAGTGAGGGTCAGTGTGTGTGTCGGTCTGTCCCCCAGTGGGTGTCGGTGTGTGTGTGGAATCTTCCCCTAGTGAGGGTCAGTGTGTGTGGGTCCATCCCCCAGTGAGGGCCAGTGTATGTGTGTGTGGGCCCGTGTCCCAGTGAGCGTCAGTGTGTGTGTGGGACTGTCCCCCAGTGAGTGTTAGTGTGTGTGTGGGTCTGTCCCCCAGTGAGGGCCAGTGTATGTGTGTGTGGGTCCATCCCCCAGTGAGGGTCAGTGTGTGTGGGGGACCGTCCCCCTGTGAGGGTCAGAGTGTGTGTGGGACCGTCCCTCTGTGAGGGTCAGTGTGTGTGAGGGACTGTCCAGTGAGGGTCAGTGTGTGTGTGGGACTGTCCCCCAGTGAGGGTCAGTGTGTGTGTGGGACCGTGTCCCAGTGAGGGTCAGTGTGTGTGTCAGTCTGTCCCCCAGTGGGGGTCAGTGTGTGTGTGGAAACGTCCCCTAGTGAGGGTCAGTGTGTGTGTGGAACCGTACCCTAGTGAGGGTCAGTGTGTGTTGGATCATCACCCAGTGAGGACCAGTGTGTGGGTTGAACCTTCCCCCAGTGAGGGTCAGTGTGTGTGTGGGTCTGTCCCCCAGTGAAGGTCAGTGTGTGTGTGTGGGACCGTGTCCCAGTGAGGGTCAGTGTGAGTGTGGGACTGTCTCCCAGTGAGGTCCAGTGTGTGTGTGGAACAGTCCCCCAGTGAGGGTCAGTGTGAGTGTGGGACTGTCTCCCAGTGAGGGCCAGTGTGTGTGTGAAACCGTCCCCCAGTGAGTGTCAGTGTGTGTGTGTGTGTGACCGTGACCCAGTGAGGGTCAGTGTGTGTGTGGGACTGTCCCCCAGTGAAGGCCAGTATGTGTGTGGAACCGTCCCCCAGTGAGGTTCAGTGAGTGTGTGTGACCGTTCCCCCAGTGAGGGTCAGTGTGTGTGTGGGTCCTTCCCCCAGTGAGGGTCAGTGTGTGTGTGGGAACGTCCCCCAGTGAGGGTCAGTGTGTGTGTGGGAACGTCCCCCAGTGAGGGTCAGTGTGTGTGTGGGTCCGTCCCCCAGTGAGGGTCAGTGTGTGTGTGGGACTGTCCCCCAGTGATGGTCAGTGTCTGTGTGGGATCGTGTCCCAGTAAGGATCAGTGTGTGTGTCGGTCTGTCCCCCAGTGGGGGTCAGTGTGTGTGTGGAACCGTACCCTAGTGAGGGTCAGTGTGTGTGGGTCCATCCCCCAGTGAGGGTCAGTGTGTGTGTGGGACCGTGTCCCAGTGAGGGTCAGAGAGTTTTTTTTTGATAATCACCCAGTGAGGGCCAGTGTGTGTGTTGAACCTTCCCCCAGTGAGGGTCAGTGTGTGTGTGGGTCTGTCCCCCAGTGAGGGTCAGTGTGTGTGTGTGGGACAGTTTCCCAGTGAGGGCCAGTGTGTGTGTGGAACTGTCCCCCAGTGAGGGTCAGTGTGAGTGTGGGATCATCACCCAGTGAGGGCCAGTGTGTGTGTTGAACCTTCCCCCAGTGAGGGTCAGTGTGTGTGTGTGGGACTGTCCCCCAGTGAGAGTCAGTGTGTGTGTGGGTCTGTCCCCCATTGAGGGCCAGTGTATGTGTGTGTGGGTCCATCCCCCAGTGAGGGTCAGTGTGTGTGGGTCCATCCCCCAGTGAGGGTCAGTGTGTGTGGGGGACCGTCCCCCTGTGAGGGTCAGTGTGTGTGTGGGACCGTCCCTTTGTGAGGGTCAGTGTGTGTGTGGGACTGTCCAGTGAGGGTCAGTGTGTGTGGGACTGTCCCCCAGTGAGTGTCAGTGTGTGTGTGGGACTGTCCAGTGAGGGTCAGTGTGTGTGTGGGACCGTCGCCCAGTGAGGGTCAGAGTGTGTGTGCGTCTTCCAGTGAGGGTCAGTGTGTGTGTCGGACTGTCCCCCAGTGAGGGTCAGTGTGTGTGTGGGACCGTCCCCCAGTGAGGGTCAGAGTGTGTGTGCGTCTTCCAGTGAGGGTCAGTGTGTGTGTCGGACTATCCCCCAGTGAGGGTCAGTATGTGTGTGGGACTGTCCCCCAGTGAGGATCAGTGTGTGTGGGACTGTACCCTAGTGAGGGTCAGTGTGTGTGTGTGACCGTCCCCCAGTGAGGGACATAGTGTGTGTGGGACCGTCCCCCAGTGAGGGTCAGTGTGTGTGTGGGACCGTCCCCCAGTGAGGATCAGTGTGTGTGTGGGACCGTCCCCCAGTGGGGGTCAGTGTGTGTGGTACTGTCCCCCAGTGAAGGCCAGTGTGTGTGTGGAACCGTCCCCCTTGAGGATCAGTGTGTGTGTGTGACCGTTTCCCCAGTGAGGGTCAGTGTGTGTGTGGGTCCGTTCCCCCATTGAGGGTCAGAGTGTGTGTGTGGAACCGTCCCCTAGTGAGGGTCAGTGTGTGTGTGGGACTGTCCCCCAGTGAGGGTCAGTGTGCGTGTGGGACCGTGTCCCAGTGAGGGTCAGTGTGTGTGTCGGTCTGTCCCCCAGTGGGTGTCGGTGTGTGTGTGGAATCTTCCCCTAGTGAGGGTCAGTGTGTGTGGGTCCATCCCCCAGTGAGGGCCAGTGTATGTGTGTGTGGGACCGTGTCCCAGTGAGCGTCAGTGTGTGTGTGGGACTGTCCCCCAGTGAGTGTTAGTGTGTGTGTGGGTCTGTCCCCCAGTGAGGGCCAGTGTATGTGTGTGTGGGTCCATCCCCCAGTGAGGGTCAGTGTGTGTGGGGGACCGTCCCCCTGTGAGGGTCAGAGTGTGTGTGGGACCGTCCCTCTGTGAGGGTCAGTGTGTGTGAGGGACTGTCCAGTGAGGGTCAGTGTGTGTGTGGGACTGTCCCCCAGTGAGGGTCAGTGTGTGTGTGGGACCGTGTCCCAGTGAGGGTCAGTGTGTGTGTCAGTCTGTCCCCCAGTGGGGGTCAGTGTGTGTGTGGAAACGTCCCCTAGTGAGGGTCAGTGTGTGTGTGGAACCGTACCCTAGTGAGGGTCAGTGTGTGTTGGATCATCACCCAGTGAGGACCAGTGTGTGGGTTGAACCTTCCCCCAGTGAGGGTCAGTGTGTGTGTGGGTCTGTCCCCCAGTGAAGGTCAGTGTGTGTGTGTGGGACCGTGTCCCAGTGAGGGTCAGTGTGAGTGTGGGACTGTCTCCCAGTGAGGGCCAGTGTGTGTGTGGAACAGTCCCCCAGTGAGGGTCAGTGTGAGTGTGGGACTGTCTCCCAGTGAGGGCCAGTGTGTGTGTGAAACCGTCCCCCAGTGAGTGTCAGTGTGTGTGTGTGTGTGACCGTGACCCAGTGAGGGTCAGTGTGTGTGTGGGACTGTCCCCCAGTGAAGGCCAGTATGTGTGTGGAACCGTCCCCCAGTGAGGTTCAGTGAGTGTGTGTGACCGTTCCCCCAGTGAGGGTCAGTGTGTGTGTGGGTCCTTCCCCCAGTGAGGGTCAGTGTGTGTGTGGGAACGTCCCCCAGTGAGGGTCAGTGTGTGTGTGGGAACGTCCCCCAGTGAGGGTCAGTGTGTGTGTGGGTCCGTCCCCCAGTGAGGGTCAGTGTGTGTGTGGGACTGTCCCCCAGTGATGGTCAGTGTCTGTGTGGGATCGTGTCCCAGTAAGGATCAGTGTGTGTGTCGGTCTGTCCCCCAGTGGGGGTCAGTGTGTGTGTGGAACCGTACCCTAGTGAGGGTCAGTGTGTGTGGGTCCATCCCCCAGTGAGGGTCAGTGTGTGTGTGGGACCGTGTCCCAGTGAGGGTCAGAGAGTTTTTTTTTGATAATCACCCAGTGAGGGCCAGTGTGTGTGTTGAACCTTCCCCCAGTGAGGGTCAGTGTGTGTGTGGGTCTGTCCCCCAGTGAGGGTCAGTGTGTGTGTGTGGGACAGTTTCCCAGTGAGGGCCAGTGTGTGTGTGGAACTGTCCCCCAGTGAGGGTCAGTGTGAGTGTGGGATCATCACCCAGTGAGGGCCAGTGTGTGTGTTGAACCTTCCCCCAGTGAAGGTCAGTGTGTGTGTGTGGGACTGTCCCCCAGTGAGAGTCAGTGTGTGTGTGGGTCTGTCCCCCATTGAGGGCCAGTGTATGTGTGTGTGGGTCCATCCCCCAGTGAGGGTCAGTGTGTGTGGGTCCATCCCCCAGTGAGGGTCAGTGTGTGTGGGGGACCGTCCCCCTGTGAGGGTCAGTGTGTGTGTGGGACCGTCCCTTTGTGAGGGTCAGTGTGTGTGTGGGACTGTCCAGTGAGGGTCAGTGTGTGTGGGACTGTCCCCCAGTGAGTGTCAGTGTGTGTGTGGGACTGTCCAGTGAGGGTCAGTGTGTGTGTGGGACCGTCGCCCAGTGAGGGTCAGAGTGTGTGTGCGTCTTCCAGTGAGGGTCAGTGTGTGTGTCGGACTGTCCCCCAGTGAGGGTCAGTGTGTGTGTGGGACCGTCCCCCAGTGAGGGTCAGAGTGTGTGTGCGTCTTCCAGTGAGGGTCAGTGTGTGTGTCGGACTATCCCCCAGTGAGGGTCAGTATGTGTGTGGGACTGTCCCCCAGTGAGGATCAGTGTGTGTGGGACTGTACCCTAGTGAGGGTCAGTGTGTGTGTGGGACCGTCCCCCAGTGAGGGACATAGTGTGTGTGGGACCGTCCCCCAGTGAGGGTCAGTGTGTGTGTGGGACCGTCCCCCAGTGAGGATCAGTGTGTGTGTGGGACCGTCCCCCAGTGGGGGTCAGTGTGTGTGGTACTGTCCCCCAGTGAAGGCCAGTGTGTGTGTGGAACCGTCCCCCTTGAGGATCAGTGTGTGTGTGTGACCGTTTCCCCAGTGAGGGTCAGTGTGTGTGTGGGTCCGTTCCCCCATTGAGGGTCAGAGTGTGTGTGTGGAACCGTCCCCTAGTGAGGGTCAGTGTGTGTGTGGGACTGTCCCCCAGTGAGGGTCAGTGTGCGTGTGGGACCGTGTCCCAGTGAGGGTCAGTGTGTGTGTCGGTCGGTCCCCCAGTGGGTGTCAGTGTGTGTGTGGAATCTTCCCCTAGTGAGGGTCAGTGTGTGTGGGTCCATCCCCCAGTGAGGGCCAGTGTATGTGTGTGTGGGACCGTGTCCCAGTGAGCGTCAGTGTGTGTGTGGGACTGTCCCCCAGTGAGTGTTAGTGTGTGTGTGGGTCTGTCCCCCAGTGAGGGCCAGTGTATGTGTGTGCGGGTCCATCCCCCAGTGAGGGTCAGTGTGTGTGTGGGACTGTCCCCCAGTGATGGTCAGTGTCTGTGTGGGATCGTGTCCCAGTAAGGATCAGTGTGTGTGTCGGTCTGTCCCCCAGTGGGGGTCAGTGTGTGTGTGGAACCGTACCCTAGTGAGGGTCAGTGTGTGTGGGTCCATCCCCCAGTGAGGGTCAGTGTGTGTGTGGGACCGTGTCCCAGTGAGGGTCAGAGTGTTTTTTTTTGATAATCACCCAGTGAGAGCCAGTGTGTGTCTGGAACTGTCCCCCAGTGAGGGTCAGTGTGAGTGTGGGATCATCACCCAGTGAGGGCCAGTGTGTGTGTTGAACCTTCCCCCAGTGAGGGTCAGTGTGTGTGTGGGACTGTCCCCCAGTGAGAGTCAGTGTGTGTGTGGGTCTGTCCCCCAGTGAGGGCCAGTGTATGTGTGTGTGGGTCCATCCCCCAGTGAGAGTCAGTGTGTGTGGGTCCATCCCCCAGAGAGGGTCAGTGTGTGTGGGGGACCGTCCCCCTGTGAGGGTCAGTGTGTGTGTGGGACCGTCCCTTTGTGAGGGTCAGTGTGTGTGTGGGACTGTCCAGTGAGGGTCAGTGTGTGTGGGACTGTCCCCCAGTGAGTGTCAGTGTGTGTGTGGGACTGTCCAGTGAGGGTCAGTGTGTGTGTGGGATCGTCCCCCAGTGAGGGTCAGTGTGTGTGTGGGACCGTCTCCCAGTGAGGGTCAGAGTGTGTGTGCGTCTTACAGTGAGGGTCAGTGTGTGTGTCGGACTACCCCCAGTGAGGGTCAGTATGTGTGTGGGACCGTCCCCCAGTGAGGGTCAGAGTGTGTGTGCGTCTTCCAGTGAGGGTCAGTGTGTGTGTGGGACCGTCCCCCAGTGAGGGACATAGTGTGTGTGGGACCGTCCCCCAGTGAGGGTCAGTGTGTGTGGTACTGTACCCCAGTGAGGGTCAGTGTGTGTGTGGGACCGTCCCCCAGTGAGGATCAGTGTGTGTGTGGGACCGTCCCCCAGTGGGGGTCAGTGTGTGTGGTACTGTCCCCCAGTGAAGGCCAGTGTGTGTGTGGAACCGTCCCCCGTGAGGGTCAGTGTGTGTGTGTGTGACCGTTTCCCCAGTGAGGGTCAGTGTGCGTGTGGGACCGTGTCCCAGTGAGGGTCAGTGTGTGTGTCGGTCTGTCCCCCAGTGGGTGTCAGTGTGTGTGTGGAACCCTACCCTAGTGAGGGTCAGTGTGTGTTGGATCATCACCCAGTGAGGACCAGTGTGTGGGTTGAACCTTCCCCCAATGAGGGTCAGTGTGTGTGTGGGTATGCCCCCCAGTGAAGGTCAGTGTGTGTGTGTGGGACCGTGTCCCAGTGAGGGTCAGTGTGAGTGTGGGACTGTCTCCCAGTGAGGGCCAGTGTGTGTGTGGAACAGTCCCCCAGTGAGGGTCAGTGTGAGTGTGGGACTGTCTCCCAGTGAGGGCCAGTGTGTGTGTGAAACCGTCCCCCAGTGAGTGTCAGTGTGTGTGGGGGTCCGTCCCCCAGAGAGGGTCAGTGTGTGTGTGGAACCGTCCCCTAGTGAGGGTCAGTGTGTGTGTGGGACTGTCCCCCAGTGATGGTCAGTGTGTGTGTGGGACCGTCTCCCTGTGAGGGTCAGTGTGTGTGGGTCCATCCCCCAGTGAGGGTCAGTGTGTGTGTGGGACTGTGTCCCAGTGAGGGTCAGAGTGTGTGTGGGATCATCACCCAGTGAGGGCCAGTGTGTGTGTTGAACCTTCCCCCATTGAGGGTCAGTGTGTGTGTGGGTCTGTCCCCCAGTGAGGGTCAGTGTGTGTGTGTGGGACTGTGTCCCAGTGAGGGTCAGTGTGAGTGTGGGACTGTCTCTCAGTGAGGGCCAGTGTGTGTGTGGAACCATCCCCCAGAGAGGGTCAGTGTGTGTGTGGGTCCTTCCCCCAGTGAGGGTCAGTGTGTGTGTGGGAACGTCCCCCTGTGAGGGCCAGTGTGTGTGGGTCCATCCCCCAGTGAGGGTCAGTGTGTGTGTGGGACCGTGTCCCGGTGAGGGTCAGTGTGTGTGTAGGACCGTGTCCCAGTGAGGGTCAGAGTGTGTGTGGGATCACCACCCAGTGAGGGCCAGTGTGTGTATTGAACCTTCCCCCAGTGAGGGTCAGTGTGTTTGTGGGTCTGTCCCCCAGTGAGGGTCAGTGTGTGTGTGTGTGTGGTTCCGTGTCCCAGTGAGGGTCAGTGTGAGGGTGGGACTGTCTCCCAGTGAGGGCCAGTGTGTATGCGGAACTGTCCCCCAGTGAGGGCCAGTGTGTGTGTGAAACCGTCCCCCAGTGAGGGTCAGTGTGAGTGTGTGACTGTCTCCCAGTGAGGGCCATTGTGTGTGTGAAACCGTCCCCCAGTGAGGGTCGGTGTGTGTGTGTGGGACCGTGTCCCAGTGAGGGTCAGTGTGGGTGTGGGACTGTCCCCCAGTGAGGTCAGTGTGTGTGTGGTTCTGTCCCCCAGTGAGGGCCAGTGTATGTGTGTGTGGGTCCGTCCCCCAGTGAGGGTCAGTGTGTGTGGGGGACCGTCCCCCTCTGAGGGTCAGTGTGTGTGTGGGACCGTCCCTCTGTGAGGGTCAGTGTGTGTGTGGGACTGTCCAGTGATGGTCAGTATGTGTGTGGGACTGTCCCCCAGTGAGGGTCAGTGTGTGTGTGGGACCGTGTCCCAGTGAGGGTCAGTGTGTGTGTCAGTCTGTCCCCCAGTGGGGGTCAGTGTGTGTGTGGATCCGTCCCCTAGTGAGGGTCAGTGTGTGTGTGGAACCGTACCCTAGTGAGGGTCAGTGTGTGTTGGATCATCACCCAGTGAGGACCAGTGTGTGGGTTGAACCTTCCCCCAGTGAGGGTCAGTGTGTGTGTGGGTCTGTCCCCCAGTGAAGGTCAGTGTGTGTGTGTGGGACAGTGTCCCAGTGAGGGTCAGTGTGAGTGTGGGACTGTCTCCCCGTGAGGGCCAGTGTGTGTGTGGAACAGTCCCCTAGTGAGGTTCAGTGTGAGTGTGGGACTGTCTCCCAGTGAGGGCCAGTGTGTGTGTGAAACCGTCCCCCAGTGAGTGACAGTGTGCGTGTGTGTGGGACCGTGTCCCAGTGAGGGTCAGTGTGTGTGTGGGACTGTCCCCCAGTGAAGGCCAGTGTGTGTGTGGAACCGTCCCCCAGTGAGGTTCAGTGAGTGTGTGTGACCGTTCCCCCAGTGGGGGTCTGTGTGTGTGTGGGTCTGTCCCCCAGTGAGGGTCAGTGTGTGTGTGTGTGGGACCGTGTCCCAGTGAGGGTCAGTGTGAGTGTGGGACTGTCTCCCAGTGAGGGCCAGTGTGTGTGCGGAACTGTCCCCCAGTGAGGGCCAGTGTGTGTGTGAAACCGTCCCCCAGTGAGGGTCAGTGTGAGTGTGTGACTGTCTCCCAGTGACGGCCATTGTGTGTTTGAAACCGTCCCCCAGTGAGGGTCGGTGTGTGTTTGTGGGACCGTGTCCCAGTGAGGGTCAGAGTGTGTGTGGGATCATCACCCAGGGAGGGCCAGTGTGTTTGTTGAACCTTCCCCCAGTGAGGGTCAGTGTGTGTGTGGGACTGTCCCCCAGTGAGGACAGTGTGTGTGTGGTTCTGTCCCCCAGTGAGGGCCAGTGTATGTGTGGGACCGTGTCCCAGTGAGGGTCAGTGTGTGTGTCAGTCTGTCCCCCAGTGGGGGTCAGTGTGTGTGTGGAAACGTCCCCTAGTGAGGGTCAGTGTGTGTGTGGAACCGTACCCTAGTGAGGGTCAGTGTGTGTGTGGGTCTGTCCCCCAGTGAGGGTCAGTGTGTGTGTGGGTCTGCCCAGTGAGGGTCAGTGTGTGTGTGGGACTGTCCCCCGGTGAGGGTCAGTGTGTGTGTGGGACCGTCCCCCAGTGAGGGTCAGTGTGTGTGTGGGACTGTCCCTCAGTGAGGGCCAGTGTGTGTGTGTGGGACCGTCCCCCAGTGAGGGTCAGTGTGTGTGGGACTGTACCCCAGCGAGGGTCAGTGTGTGTGTGTGGGACTGTCCCCCAGTGAGCATCAGTGTGTGTGTGGGACTGTCCCCCAGTGAGCATCAGTGTGTGTGTGGGACCGTCCCCCAGTGAGGGTCAGTGTGTGTGGGATTGTACCCCAGTGAGGGTCAGTGTGTGTGTGGGACCGTCCCCCAGTGAGGGTCAGTGTGTGTGTGGGTCCGTTCCCCCATTGAGGGTCAGAGTGTGAGTGTGGAACCGTCCCCTAATGACGGTCAGTGTGTGTGTGGGACTGTCCCCCAGTGAGGGTCAGTGTTTGTGTGGGTCCGTCCCCCAGTGAGGGTCAGTGTGTGTGTGGAACCATCCCCTAGTGAGGGTCAGTGTGTGTGTGGGACTGTCCCCCAGTGATGGTCAGTGTCTGTGTGGGATCGTGTCCCAGTAAGGATCAGTGTGTGTGTCGGTCTGTCCCCCAGTGGGGGTCAGTGTGTGTGTGGAACCGTACCCTAGTGAGGGTCAGTGTGTGTGGGTCCATCCCCCAGTGAGGGTCAGTGTGTGTGTGGGACCGTGTCCCAGTGAGGGTCAGAGTGTTTTTTTTTGATAATCACCCAGTGAGGGCCAGTGTGTGTGTTGAACCTTCCCCCAGTGAGGGTCAGTGTGTGTGTGGGTCTGTCCCCCAGTGAGGGTCAGTGTGTGTGTGTGGGACCGTTTCCCAGTGAGGGTCAGTGTGAGTGTGGGACTGTCTCCCAGTGAGGGCCAGTGTGTGTGTGGAACTGTCCCCCAGTGATGGTCAGTGTCTGTGTGGGATCGTGTCCCAGTAAGGATCAGTGTGTGTGTCGGTCTGTCCCCCAGTGGGGTCAGTGTGTGTGTGTGTGTGGGACCGTGTCCCAGTGAGGGTCAGTGTGAGTGTGGGACTGTCTCCCAGTGAGGGCCAGTGTGTATGCGGAACTGTCCCCCAGTGAGGGCCAGTGTGTGTGTGAAACCGTCCCCCAGTGAGGGTCAGTGTGAGTGTGTGACTGTCTCCCAGTGAGGGCCATTGTGTGTGTGAAACCGTCCCCCAGTGAGGGTCGGTGTGTGTGTGTGGGACCGGGTCCCAGTGAGGGTCAGTGTGGGTGTGGGACTGTCCCCCAGTGAGGTCAGTGTGTGTGTGGTTCTGTCCCCCAGTGAGGGCCAGTGTATGTGTGTGTGGGTCCGTCCCCCAGTGAGGGTCAGTGTGTGTGGGGGACCGTCCCCCTCTGAGGGTCAGTGTGTGTGTGGGACCGTCCCTCTGTGAGGGTCAGTGTGTGTGTGGGACTGTCCAGTGATGGTCAGTATGTGTGTGGGACTGTCCCCCAGTGAGGGTCAGTGTGTGTGTGGGACCGTGTCCCAGTGAGGGTCAGTGTGTGTGTCAGTCTGTCCCCCAGTGGGGGTCAGTGTGTGTGTGGATCCGTCCCCTAGTGAGGGTCAGTGTGTGTGTGGAACCGTACCCTAGTGAGGGTCAGTGTGTGTTGGATCATCACCCAGTGAGGACCAGTGTGTGGGTTGAACCTTCCCCCAGTGAGGGTCAGTGTGTGTGTGGGTCTGTCCCCCAGTGAAGGTCAGTGTGTGTGTGTGGGACAGTGTCCCAGTGAGGGTCAGTGTGAGTGTGGGACTGTCTCCCCGTGAGGGCCAGTGTGTGTGTGGAACAGTCCCCTAGTGAGGTTCAGTGTGAGTGTGGGACTGTCTCCCAGTGAGGGCCAGTGTGTGTGTGAAACCGTCCCCCAGTGAGTGACAGTGTGCGTGTGTGTGGGACCGTGTCCCAGTGAGGGTCAGTGTGTGTGTGGGACTGTCCCCCAGTGAAGGCCAGTGTGTGTGTGGAACCGTCCCCCAGTGAGGTTCAGTGAGTGTGTGTGACCGTTCCCCCAGTGGGGGTCTGTGTGTGTGTGGGTCTGTCCCCCGGTGAGGGTCAGTGTGTGTGTGTGTGGGACCGTGTCCCAGTGAGGGTCAGTGTGAGTGTGGGACTGTCTCCCAGTGAGGGCCAGTGTGTGTGCGGAACTGTCCCCCAGTGAGGGCCAGTGTGTGTGTGAAACCGTCCCCCAGTGAGGGTCAGTGTGAGTGTGTGACTGTCTCCCAGTGACGGCCATTGTGTGTTTGAAACCGTCCCCCAGTGAGGGTCGGTGTGTGTTTGTGGGACCGTGTCCCAGTGAGGGTCAGAGTGTGTGTGGGATCATCACCCAGGGAGGGCCAGTGTGTTTGTTGAACCTTCCCCCAGTGAGGGTCAGTGTGTGTGTGGGACTGTCCCCCAGTGAGGACAGTGTGTGTGTGGTTCTGTCCCCCAGTGAGGGCCAGTGTATGTGTGGGACCGTGTCCCAGTGAGGGTCAGTGTGTGTGTCAGTCTGTCCCCCAGTGGGGGTCAGTGTGTGTGTGGAAACGTCCCCTAGTGAGGGTCAGTGTGTGTGTGGAACCGTACCCTAGTGAGGGTCAGTGTGTGTGTGGGTCTGTCCCCCAGTGAGGGTCAGTGTGTGTGTGGGTCTGCCCAGTGAGGGTCAGTGTGTGTGTGGGACTGTCCCCCGGTGAGGGTCAGTGTGTGTGTGGGACCGTCCCCCAGTGAGGGTCAGTGTGTGTGTGGGACTGTCCCTCAGTGAGGGCCAGTGTGTGTGTGTGGGACCGTCCCCCAGTGAGGGTCAGTGTGTGTGGGACTGTACCCCAGCGAGGGTCAGTGTGTGTGTGTGGGACTGTCCCCCAGTGAGCATCAGTGTGTGTGTGGGACTGTCCCCCAGTGAGCATCAGTGTGTGTGTGGGACCGTCCCCCAGTGAGGGTCAGTGTGTGTGGGATTGTACCCCAGTGAGGGTCAGTGTGTGTGTGGGACCGTCCCCCAGTGAGGGTCAGTGTGTGTGTGGGTCCTTCCCCCAGTGAGGGTCAGTGTGTGTGTGGGTCTGTCCCCCAGTGAAGGTCAGTGTGTGTGTGTGTGGGACCGTGTCCCAGTGAGGGTCAGTGTGAGTGTGGGACTGTCTCCTAATGACGGTCAGTGTGTGTGTGGGACTGTCCCCCAGTGAGGGTCAGTGTTTGTGTGGGTCCGTCCCCCAGTGAGGGTCAGTGTGTGTGTGGAACCATCCCCTAGTGAGGGTCAGTGTGTGTGTGGGACTGTCCCCCAGTGATGGTCAGTGTCTGTGTGGGATCGTGTCCCAGTAAGGATCAGTGTGTGTGTCGGTCTGTCCCCCAGTGGGGGTCAGTGTGTGTGTGGAACCGTACCCTAGTGAGGGTCAGTGTGTGTGGGTCCATCCCCCAGTGAGGGTCAGTGTGTGTGTGGGACCGTGTCCCAGTGAGGGTCAGAGTGTTTTTTTTTGATAATCACCCAGTGAGGGCCAGTGTGTGTGTTGAACCTTCCCCCAGTGAGGGTCAGTGTGTGTGTGGGTCTGTCCCCCAGTGAGGGTCAGTGTGTGTGTGTGGGACCGTTTCCCAGTGAGGGTCAGTGTGAGTGTGGGACTGTCTCCCAGTGAGGGCCAGTGTGTGTGTGGAACTGTCCCCCAGTGATGGTCAGTGTCTGTGTGGGATCGTGTCCCAGTAAGGATCAGTGTGTGTGTCGGTCTGTCCCCCAGTGGGGTCAGTGTGTGTGTGGAACCGTCCCCCTTGAGGGTCAGTGTGTGTGTGTGACCGTTTCCACAGTGAGGGTCAGTGTGTGTGTGGGTCCGTTCCCCCATTGAGGGTCAGAGTGTGTGTGTGGAACCGTCCCCTAGTGAGGGTCAGTGTGTGTGTGGGACTGTCCCCCAGTGAGGGTCAGTGTGCGTGTGGGACCGTGTCCCAGTGAGAGTCAGTGTGTGTGTCGGTCTGTCCCCCAGTGGGGGTCAGTGTGTGTGTGGAAACTTCCCCTAGTAAGGGTCAGTGTGTGTGGGTCCATCCCCCAGTGAGGGCCAGTGTATGTGTGTGTGGGACCGTGTCCCAGTGAGCGTCAGTGTGTGTGTGGGACTGTCACCCAGTGAGTGTTAGTGTGTGTGTGGGTCTGTCCCCCAGTGAGGGCCAGTGTATGTGTGTGCGGGTCCATCCCCCAGTGAGGGTCAGTGTGTGTGTGGGTCCGTCCCCCAGTGAGGGTCAGTGTGTGTGTGGAACCATCCCCTAGTGAGGGTCAGTGTGTGTGTGGGACTGTCCCCCAGTGATGGTCAGTGTCTGTGTGGGATCGTGTCCCAGTAAGGATCAGTGTGTGTGTCGGTCTGTCCCCCAGTGGGGGTCAGTGTGTGTGTGGAACCGTACCCTAGTGAGGGTCAGTGTGTGTGGGTCCATCCCCCAGTGAGGGTCAGTGTGTGTGTGGGACCGTGTCACAGTGAGGGTCAGAGTGTTTTTTTTTGATAATCACCCAGTGAGGGCCAGTGTGTGTGTTGAACCTTCCCCCAGTGAATGTCAGTGTGTGTGTGGGTCTGTCCCCCAGTGAGGGTCAGTGTGTGTGTGTGGGACCGTTTCCCAGTGAGGGTCAGTGTGAGTGTGGGACTGTCTCCCAGTGAGGGCCAGTGTGTGTGTGGAACTGTCCCCCAGTGAGGGTCAGTGTGAGTGTGGGATCATCACCCAGTGAGGGCCAGTGTGTGTGTTGAACCTTCCCACAGTGAGGGTCAGTGTGTGTGTGGGACTGTCCCCCAGTGAGAGTCAGTGTGTGTGTGGGTCCATCCCCCAGTGAGGGACAGTGTGTGTGGGGGACCGTCCCCCTGTGAGGGTCAGTGTGTGTGTGGGACCGTCCCTTTGTGAGGGTCAGTGTGTGTGTGGGACTGTCCAGTGAGGGTCAGTGTGTGTGGGACTGTCCCCCAGTGAGTGTCAGTGTGTGTGTGGGACTGTCCAGTGAGGATCAGTGTGTGTGTGGGACCGTCCCCCAGTGAGGGTCAGTGTGTGTGTGGGACCGTCCCCCAGTGAGGGTCAGTGTGTGTGTGGGACCGTCCCCCAGTGAGGGTCAGACTGTGTGTGCGTCTTCCAGTGAGGGTCAGTGTGTGTGTCGGACTATCCCCCAGTGAGGGTCAGTATGTGTGTGGGACTGTCCCCCAGTGAGGATCAGTGTGTGTGGGACTGTACCCCAGTGAGGGTCAGTGTGTGTGTGGGACCGTCCCCCAGTGAGGGACATAGTGTGTGTGGGACCGTCCCCCAGAGAGGGTCAGTGTGTGTGGTACTGTACCCCAGTGAGGGTCAGTGTGTGTGTGGGACCGTCCCCCAGTGAGGATCAGTGTGTGTGTGGGACCGTCCCCCAGTGGGGGTCAGTGTGTGTGGTACTGTCCCCCAGTGAAGGCCAGTGTGTGTGTGGAACCGTCCCCCGTGAGGGTCAGTGTGTGTGTGTGACCGTTTCCCCAGTGAGGGTCAGTGTGTGTGTGGGTCCGTTCCCCCATTGAGGGTCAGAGTGTGAGTGTGGAACCGTCCCCTAATGAGGGTCAGTGTGTGTGTGGGACTGTCCTCCAGTGAGGGTCAGTGTGTGTGGGACTGTCCCCCAGTGAGTGTCAGTGTGTGTGTGGGACTGTCCAGTGAGGGTCAGTGTGTGTGTGGGACCGTCCCCCAGTGAGGGTCAGTGTGTGTGTGGGACCGTCCCCCAGTGAGGGTCAGACTGTGTGTGCGTCTTCCAGTGAGGGTCAGTGTGTGTGTCGGACTATCCCCCAGTGAGGGTCAGTATGTGTGTGGGACTGTCCCCCAGTGAGGATCAGTGTGTGTGGGACTGTACCCCAGTGAGGGTCAGTGTGTGTGTGGGACCGTCCCCCAGTGAGGGACATAGTGTGTGTGGGACCGTCCCCCAGTGAGGGTCAGTGTGTGTGGTACTGTACCCCAGTGAGGGTCAGTGTGTGTGTGGGACCGTCCCCCAGTGAGGATCAGTGTGTGTGTGGGACCGTCCCCCAGTGGGGGTCAGTGTGTGTGGTACTGTCCCCCAGTGAAGGCCAGTGTGTGTGTGGAACCGTCCCCCGTGAGGGTCAGTGTGTGTGTGTGACCGTTTCCCCAGTGAGGGTCAGTGTGTGTGTGGGTCCGTTCCCCCATTGAGGGTCAGAGTGTGAGTGTGGAACCGTCCCCTAATGACGGTCAGTGTGTGTGTGGGACTGTCCCCCAGTGAGGGTCAGTGTTTGTGTGGGTCCGTCCCCCAGTGAGGGTCAGTGTGTGTGTGGAACCATCCCCTAGTGAGGGTCAGTGTGTGTGTGGGACTGTCCCCCAGTGATGGTCAGTGTCTGTGTGGGATCGTGTCCCAGTAAGGATCAGTGTGTGTGTCGGTCTGTCCCCCAGTGGGGGTCAGTGTGTGTGTGGAACCGTACCCTAGTGAGGGTCAGTGTGTGTGGGTCCATCCCCCAGTGAGGGTCAGTGTGTGTGTGGGACCGTGTCCCAGTGAGGGTCAGAGTGTTTTTTTTTGATAATCACCCAGTGAGGGCCAGTGTGTGTGTTGAACCTTCCCCCAGTGAGGGTCAGTGTGTGTGTGGGTCTGTCCCCCAGTGAGGGTCAGTGTGTGTGTGTGGGACCGTTTCCCAGTGAGGGTCAGTGTGAGTGTGGGACTGTCTCCCAGTGAGGGCCAGTGTGTGTGTGGAACTGTCCCCCAGTGAGGGTCAGTGTGAGTGTGGGATCATCACCCAGTGAGGGCCAGTGTGTGTGTTGAACCTTCCCCCAGTGAGGGTCAGTGTGTGTGTGTGGGACTGTCCCCCAGTGAGATTCAGTGTGTGTGTGGGTCTGTCCCCCAGTGAGGGCCAGTGTATGTGTGTGTGTGTCCATCCCCCAGTGAGGGTCAGTGTGTGTGGGTCCATCCCCCAGTGAGGGTCAGTGTGTGTGGGGGACCGTCCCCCTGTGAGGGTCAGTGTGTGTGTGGGACCGTCCCTTTGTGAGGGTCAGTGTGTGTGTGGGACTGTCCAGTGAGGGTCAGTGTGTGTGTGGGTCCGTTCCCCCATTGAGGGTCAGAGTGTGTGTGTGGAACCGTCCCCTAGTGAGGGTCAGTGTGTGTGTGGGACTGTCCCCCAGTGAGGGTCAGTGTGCGTGTGGGACCGTGTCCCAGTGAGGGTCAGTGTGTGTGTCGGTCTGTCCCCCAGTGGGTGTCAGTGTGTGTGTGGAACCGTCCCCTAGTGAGGGTCAGTGTGTGTGGGTCCATCCCCCAGTGAGGGCCAGTGTATGTGTGTGTGGGACCGTGTCCCACTGAGGGTCAGTGTGTGTGTGGGACTGTCCCCCAGTGAGTGTCAGTGTGTGTGTGGGTCTGTCCCCCAGTGAGGGCCAGTGTATGTGTGTGCGGGTCCATCCCCCAGTGAGGGTCAGTGTATGTGTGTGCGGGTCCATCCCCCAGTGAGGGTCAGTGTGTGTGGGGGACCGTCCCTCTGTGAGGGTCAGTGTGTGTGTGGGACCGTCCCTCTGTGAGGGTCAGTGTGTGTGTGGGTCTGCCCAGTGAGGGTCAGTGTGTGTGTGGGACTGTCCCCCCGGTGAGGGTCAGTGTGTGTGTGGGACCGTCCCCCAGTGAGGGTCAGTGTGTGTGTGGGACTGTCCCTCAGTGAGGGCCAGTGTGTGTGTGTGGGACCGTCCCCCAGTGAGGGTCAGTGTGTGTGGGACTGTACCCCAGCGAGGGTCAGTGTGTGTGTGTGGGACTGTCCCCCCAGTGAGCATCAGTGTGTGTGTGGGACCTTCCCCCAGTGAGGGTCAGTGTGTGTGGGATTGTACCCCAGTGAGGGTCAGTGTGTGTGTGGGACCGTCCCCCAGTGAGGGTCAGTGTGTGTGTGGGTCTGTCCCCCAGTGAGGATCTCTGTGTGTGTCGGTCTGTCCCCCTGTGGGGTTCAGTGTGTGTGTGGAACTGTCCCCTAGTGAGGGTCAGTGTGTGTGGGTCCATCCCCCAGTGAGGGGTCAGTGGGTGTGTGGGACCCGTGTCCCAGTGAGGGTCAGAGTGTGTGTGGGATCATCACCCAGTGAGGGCCAGTGTGTGGGTTGAACCTTCCCCCAGTGAGGGTCAGTGTGTCTGTGGGTCTGTCCCCCAGTGAGGGTCAGTGTGTGTGTGTGGGACCGTGTCCCAGTGAGGGTCAGTGTGAGTTTGGGGACTGTCTCTCAGTGAGGGCCAGTGTGTGTGTGGAACAGTCCCCCAGTGAGGGTCAGTGTGTGTGTGGGTCCTTCCCCCAGTGAGGGTCAGTGTGTGTGTGGGAACTTCCCCCAGTGATGGTCAGTGTGTGTGTGGGTCCGTTCCCCCATTGAGGGTCAGTGTGTGTGTGTGGAACCGTCCCCTAGTGAGGGTCAGTGTGTGTGTGGGACTGTCCCCCAGTGACGGTCAGTGTGCGTGTGGGATCGTGTCCCAGTGAGGGTCAGTGTGTGTGTCGGTCTGTCCCCCAGTGGGTGTCAGTGTGTGTGTGGAACCGTCCCCTAGTGAGGGTCAGTGTGTGTGGGTCCATCCCCCAGTGAGGGCCAGTGTATGTGTGTGTGGGACCGTGTCCCAGTGAGCGTCAGTGTGTGTGTGGGACTGTCCCCCAGTGAGTGTTAGTGTGTGTGTGGGTCTGTCCCCCAGTGAGGGCCAGTGTATGTGTGTGCGGGTCTATCCCCCAGTGAGGGTCAGTGTGTGTGTGGGTCCGTCCCCCAGTGAGGGTCAGTGTGTGTGTGGAACCATCCCCTAGTGAGGGTCAGTGTGTGTGTGGGACTGTCCCCCAGTGATGGTCAGTGTCTGTGTGGGATCGTGTCCCAGTAAGGATCAGTGTGTGTGTCGGTCTGTCCCCCAGTGGGGGTCAGTGTGTGTGTGGAACCGTACCCTAGTGAGGGTCAGTGTGTGTGGGTCCATCCCCCAGTGAGGGTCAGTGTGTGTGTGGGACCGTGTCCCAGTGAGGGTCAGAGTGTTTTTTTTGATAATCACCCAGTGAGGGCCAGTGTGTGTGTTGAACCTTCCCCCAGTGAGGGTCAGTGTGTGTGTGGGTCTGTCCCCCAGTGAGGGTCAGTGTGTGTGTGTGGGACCGTTTCCCAGTGAGGGTCAGTGTGAGTGTGGGACTGTCTCCCAGTGAGGGCCAGTGTGTGTGTGGAACTGTCCCCCAGTGAGGGTCAGTGTGAGTGTGGGATCATCACCCAGTGAGGGCCAGTGTGTGTGTTGAACCTTCCCCCAGTGAGGGTCAGTGTGTGTGTGGGACTGTCCCCCAGTGAGAGTCAGTGTGTGTGTGGGTCTGTCCCCCAGTGAGGGCCAGTGTATGGTGTGTGTGGGTCCATCCCCCAGTGAGGGTCAGTGTGTGTGGGTCCATCCCCCAGTGAGGGTCAGTGTGTGTGGGGGACCGTCCCCCTGTGAGGGTCAGTGTGTGTGTGGGACCGTCCCTTTGTGAGGGTCAGTGTGTGTGTGGGACTGTCCAGTGAGGGTCAGTGTGTGTGGGACTGTCCCCCAGTGAGTGTCAGTGTCTGTGTGGGACTGTCCAGTGAGGGTCAGTGTGTGTGTGGGACCGTCCCCCAGTGAGGGTCAGTGTGTGTGTGGGACCGTCCCCCAGTGAGGGTCAGAGTGTGTGTGCGTCTTCCAGTGAGGGTCAGTGTGTGTGTGGGACTGTCCCCCAGTGAGGGTCAGTGTGTGTGTCGGTCTGTCCCCCAGTGGGTGTCAGTGTGTGTGTGGAACCGTCCCCTAGTGAGGGTCAGTTTGTGTGTCGGTCTGTCCCCCAGTGGGTGTCAGTGTGTGTGTGGGTCCATCCCCCAGTGAGGGCCAGTGTATGTGTGTGTGGGACCGTGTCCCACTGAGGGCCAGTGTGTGTGTTGAACCTTCCCCCAGTGAGGGTCAGTGTGTCTGTGGGTCTGTCCCCCAGTGAGGGTCAGTGTGTGTGTGCGGGTCCATCCCCCAGTGAGGGTCAGTGTGTGTGGGGGACCGTCCCTCTGTGAGGGTCAGTGTGTGTGTGGGACCGTCCCTCTGTGAGGGTCAGTGTGTGTGTGGGACTGTCCAGTGAGGGTCGGTGTGTGTGGGTCTGTTCCCCAGTGAGGGTCAGTGTGTGTGTGGGACTGTCCAGTGAGGGTCAGTGTGTGTGTGGGACCGTCCCCCAGTGAGGGTCAGAGTGTGTGTGTGGTCTGCCCAGTGATGGGTCAGTGTGTGTGTGGGACTGTCCCCCAGTGAGGGTCAGTGTGTGTGTGGGATCGTCCCCCAGTGAGGGTCAGTGTGTGTGTGGGACTGTCCCTCAGTGAGGGCCAGTGTGTGTGTGTGTGGGACTGTCCACCAGTGAGGATCAGTGTGACTGTGGGACCGTCCCCCAGTGAGGGTCAGTGTGTGTGGGACTGTACCCCAGTGAGGGTCAGTGTGTGTGTGGGACCGTCCCCCAGTGAGGGTCAGTGTGTGTGTGGGTCTGTCCCCCAGTGAGGGTCTGTGTGTGTGTCGGTCTGTCCCCCAGTGGGGGTCTGTGTGTGTGTGGAACTGTCCCCTAGTGAGGGTCAGAGTGTGTGGGTCCATTCCCCAGTGAGGGTCAGTGTGTGCGTGGGACCGTGTCCCAGTGAGGGTCAGAGTGTGTGTGGGATCATCACCCAGTGAGGGCCAGTGTGTGGGTTGAACCTTCCCCCAGAGAGGGTCAGTGTGTGTGTGGGTCTGTCCACCAGTGAGGGTCAGTGTGTGTGTGTGGGACCGTGTCCCAGTGAGGGTCAGTGTGAGTTTGGGACTGTCTCTCAGTGAGGGCCAGTGTGTGTGTGGAACAGTCCCCCAGTGAGGGTCAGTGTGTGTGTGGGTCCTTCCCCCAGTGAGGGTCAGTGTGTGTGTGGGAACTTCCCCCAGTGAAGGTCAGTGTGTGTGTGGGTCCGTCCCCCATTGAGGGTCAGTGTGAGTGTGGAACCGTCCCCTAGTGAGGGTCAGTGTGTGTGTGGAACTGTCCCCTAGTGAGGGCCAGTGTGTGTGGGTCCATCCCCCAGTGAGGGTCACAGTGTGTGTTTGGGACCGTGTCCCAGTGAGGGTCAGTGTGTGTGTAGGACCGTGTCCCAGTGAGGGTCAGATTGTGTGTGGGATCATCACCCAGTGAGGGCCAGTGTGTGTGTTGAACCTTCCCCCAGTGAGGATCAGTGTGTTTGTGGGTCTGACCCCCAGTGAGGGTCAGTGTGTGTGTGGGACTGTCCCCCAGTGAGGGTCAGTGTGTGTTTGTGTGGGACTGTCCCCCAGTGAGGATCAGTGTGTGTGTGGGACCGTCCCCCAGTGAGGGTCAGTGTGTGTGGGACTGTACCCCAGCGAGGGTCAGTGTGTGTGTGTGGGACTGTCCCCCAGTGAGGATCAGTGTGTGTGTGGGACAGTCCCCCAGTGAGGGTCAGTGAGTGTGGGACCGTCCCCCAGTGAGGGTCAGTGTGTGTGTGGGTCTGTCCCCCAGTGAGGGTCTGTGTGTGTGTCGGTCTGTCCCCCAGTGGGGGTCAGTGTGTGTGTGGAACTGTCCCCTAGTGAGGGTCAGTGTGTGTGGGTCCATCCCCCAGTGAGGGTCAGTGTGTGTGTGGGACCGTGTCCCAGTGAGGGTCAGAGTGTGTGTGGGATCATCACCCAGTGAGGGCCAGTGTGTGGGTTGAACCTTCCCCCAGTGAGGGTCAGTGTGTGTGTGGGTCTGTCCCCCAGTGAGGGTCAGTGTGTGTGTGTGGGACCGTGTCCCAGTGAGGGTCAGTGTGAGTGTGGGACTGTCTCTCAGTGAGGGCCAGTGTGTGTGTGGAACAGTCCTCCAGTGAGGGTCAGTGTGTGTGTGGGTCCTTCCCCCAGTGAGGGTCAGTGTGTGTGTGGGAACTTCCCCCAGTGAGGGTCAGTGTGTGTGTGGGTCCGTCCCCCATTGAGGGTCAGTGTGAGTGTGGAACCGTCCCCTAGTGAGGGTCAGTGTGTGTGTGGGACTGTCCCCCAGTGAGGGTCAGTGTGTGTCTGGAACTGTCCCCTAGTGAGGGCCAGTGATTGTGTGTCCATCCCCCAGTGAGGGTCAGTGTGTGTGTAGGACCGTGTCCCAGTGAGGGTCAGATTGTGTGTGGGATCATCACCCAGTGAGGGCCAGTGTGTGTGTTGAACCTTCCCCCAGTGAGGGTCAGTGTGTTTGTGGGTCTGTCCCCCAGTGAGGGTCAGTGTGTGTTTGTGTGGGACTGTCCCCCAGTGAGGGTCAGTGTGTGTGTGGGACCGTGTCCCAGTGAGGGTCAGTGTGAGTGTGGGACTGTCTCCCAGTGAGAGCCAGTGTGTGTGTGTGGAACTGTCCCCCAGTGAGGGCCAGTGTGTGTGTGAAACCGCCCACAGTGAGGGTCAGTGTGAGTGTGTGACTGTCTCCCAGTGAGGGCCAGTGTGTGTGTGAAACCGTCCCCCAGTGAGGGTCAGTGTGTGTGTGTGGGACCGTGTCCCAGTGAGGGTCAGTGTGAGTGTGGGACTGTCTAAGTGAGGGCCAGTGTGTGTGTGGAACTGTCCCCCTGTGAGGGTCAGTGTGAGTGTGGGACTGTCTCCCAGTGAGGGCCAGTGTGTGTGTGAAACCATCCCCCGGTTAGGGTCAGTGTGTGTGTGGGACCGTGTCCCAGTGAGGGTCAGAGTGTGTGTGGGATCATCACCCAGTGAGGGCCAGTGTGTGTGTTGAACCTTCTCCCAGTGAGGGTCAGTGTGTGTGGGGGATCGTCCCCCTGTGCGGGTCAGTGTGTGTGTGGGACCGTCCCTCTGTGAGGGTCAGTGTGTGTGTGGGACTGTCCAGTGAGGGTCAGTGTGTGTGTGGGACTGTCCCCCAGTGAGGGTCAGTGTGTGTGTGGGACCGTGTCCCAGTGAGGGTCAGTGTGTGTGTCGGTCTGTCCCCCAGTGGGGGTCAGTGTGTGTGTGGAACCGTCCCCTAGTGAAGGTCAGTGTGTGTGTGGAACCGTACCCTAGTGAGGGTCAGTGTGTGTGGGATCATCACCCAGTGAGGGCCAGTGTGTGGGTTGAACCTTCCCCCAGTGAGGGTCAGTGTGTGTGTGGGTCTGCCCCCAGTGAAGGTCAGTGTGTGTGTGTGGGACCGTGTCCCAGTGAGGGTCAGTGTGAGTGTGGGACTGTCTCCCAGTGAGGGCCAGTGTGTGTGTGGAACCGTCCCCCAGTGAGGGTCAGTGAGTGTTTGGGTCCTTCCGCCAGTGAGGGTCAGTGTGTGTGTGGGAACGTCCCCCAGTGAGGGTCAGTGTGTGTGTGGGTCCGTCCCCCACTGAGGGTCAGTGTGTGTGTGGAACCATCCCCTAGTGAGGGTCAGTGTGTGTGTGGGACTGTCCCCCAGTGATGGTCAGTGTGTGTGTGGGACCATCCCCCAGTGAGGGGCAGTGTGTGTGTGGGACCGTGTCCCAGTAAGGGTCAGTGTGTGTGTCGGTCTGTCCCCCAGTGGGGGTCAGTGTGTGTGTGGAACCGTACCCTAGTGAGGGTCAGTGTGTGTGGGTCCATCCCCCAGTGAGGGTCAGTGTGTGTGTGGGACCGTGTCCCAGTGAGGGTCAGAGTGTGTGTGGGATCATCACACAGTGAGGGCCAGTGTGTGTGTTGAACCTTCCCCCAGTGAGGGTCAGTGTGTGTGTGGTACTGTCCCCCAGTGAGTGTCAGTGTGTGTGTGGGTCTGTCCCCCAGTGAGGGCCAGTGTATGTGTGTGCGGGTCCATCCCCCAGTGAGGGTCAGTGTGTGTGGGGGACCGTCCCTCTGTGAGGGTCAGTGTGTGTGTGGGACCGTCCCTCTGTGAGGGTCAGTGTGTGTGTGGGACTGTCCAGTGAGGGTCGGTGTGTGTGGGTCTGTTCCCCAGTGAGGGTCAGTGTGTGTGTGGGACTGTCCAGTGAGGGTCAGTGTGTGTGTGGGACCGTCCCCCAGTGAGGGTCAGAGTGTGTGTGTGGTCTGCCCAGTGATGGGTCAGTGTGTGTGTGGGACTGTCCCCCATTGAGGGTCAGTGTGTGTGTGGGACCTTCCCCCTGTGAGGGTCAGTGTGTGTGTGGGACTGTCCCTCAGTGAGGGCCAGTGTGTGTGTGTGGGACTGTCCACCAGTGAGGATCAGTGTGTCTGTGGGACCGTCCCCCAGTGAGGGTCAGTGTGTGTGGGACTGTACCCCAGCGAGGGTCAGTGTGTGTGTGTGGGACTGTCCCCCATTGAGGATCAGTGTGTGTGTGGGACCGTCCCCTAGTGAGGGTCAGTGTGTGTGAGACTGTACCCCAGTGAGGGTCAGTGAGTGTGTGGGACCGTCCCCCAGTGAGGCTCAGTGTGCGTGGGACTGTCCCCCAGTGAAGGCCAGTGTGTGTGTGGAGCCGTCCCCCAGTGAAGGTCAGTGTGTGTGTGTGACCGTATCCCCAGTGAGGGTCAGTGTGTGTGTGGGTCCGTCCCCCAATGATGGTCAGTGTGTGTGTGGAACCTTTCCCCAGTGAGGGTCAGTGTGTGTGTGGGACTGTCCCCCAGTGAGTGTCAGTGTGTATGTGGGTCTGTCCCCCAGTGAGGGCCAGTGTATGCGTGTGCGGGTCCATCCCCCAGTGAGGGTCAGTGTGTGTGGGGGACCGTCCCTCTGTGAGGGTCAGTGTGTGTGTGGGACCGTCCCTCTGTGAGGGTCAGTGTGTGTGTGGGACTGTCCAGTGAGGGTCGGTGTGTGTGGGTCTGTTCCCCAGTGAGGGTCAGTGTGTGTGTGGGACTGTCCAGTGAGGGTCAGTGTGTGTGTGGGACCGTCCCCCAGTGAGGGTCAGAGTGTGTGTGTGGTCTGCCCAGTGATGGGTCAGTGTGTGTGTGGGACTGTCCCCCAGTGAGGGTCAGTGTGTGTGTGGGATCGTCCCCCAGTGAGGGTCAGTGTGTGTGTGGGACTGTCCCTCAGTGAGGGCCAGTGTGTGTGTGTGTGGGACTGTCCACCAGTGAGGATCAGTGTGACTGTGGGACCGTCCCCCAGTGAGGGTCAGTGTGTGTGGGACTGTACCCCAGCGAGGGTCAGTGTGTGTGTGTGGGACTGTCCCCCAGTGAGGATCAGTGTGTGTGTGGGACCGTCCCCTAGTGAGGGTCAGTGTGTGTGAGACTGTACCCCAGTGAGGGTCAGTGTGTGTGTGGGACCGTCCCCCAGTGAGGCTCAGTGTGCGTGGGACTGTCCCCCAGTGAAGGCCAGTGTGTGTGTGGAGCCGTCCCCCAGTGAAGGTCAGTGTGTGTGTGGAACCGTTCCCTAGTGAGGGTCAGTGTGTGTGTGGGACTGTCCCCCAGTGAGGGTCAGTGTGTGTGTGGGACCGTCCCTCTGTGAGGGTCAGTGTGTGTGTGGGACTGTCCAGTGAGGGTCAGTGTGTGTGTGGGACTGTCCCCCAGTGAGGGTCAGTGTGTGTGTGGGACCGTGTCGCAGTGAGGGTCAGTGTGTGTGTCGGTCTGTCCCCCAGTGGGGGTCAGTGTGTGTGTGGAACCGTCCCCTAGTGAGGGTCAGTGTGTGTGTGGAACCGTACCCTGGTGAGGGTCAGTGAGTGTGGGATCATCACCCAGTGAGGGCCAGTGTGTGGGTTGAACCTTCCCCCAGTGAGGGTCAGTGTGTGTGTGGGTCTGTCCCCCAGTGAAGGTCAGTGTGTGTGTGTGGGACCGTGTCCCAGTGAGGGTCAGTGTGAGTGTGGGACTGTCTCCCAGTGAGGGCCAGTGTGTGTGTGGAACAGTCCCCCAGTGAGGGTCTGTGTGAGTGTGGGACTGTCTCCCAGTGAGGGCCAGTGTGTGTGTGAAACCGTCCCCCAGTGAGTGTCAGTGTGTGTGTGTGGGATGGTGTCCCAGTGAGGGTCAGTGTGTGTGTGGGACTGTCCCCCAGTGAAGGCCAGTGTGTGTGTGGAACCGTCCCCCAGTGAGGGTCAGTGAGTGTGTGTGACCTTTCCCCCAGTGAGGGTCAGTGTGTGTGTGGGTCCTTCCCCCAGTGAGGGTCAGTGTGTGTGTGGGAACGTCCCCCAGTGAGGGTCAGTGTGTGTGTTGGTCCGTCCCCCAGTGAGGGTCAGTGTGTGTGTGGAACCATCCCCTAGTGAGGGTCAGTGTGTCTGTGGGACTGTCCCCCAATGATGGTCAGTGTGTGTGTGGGACCGTGTCCCAGTAAGGGTCAGTGTGTCTGTCGGTCTGTCCCCCAGTGGGGGTCAGTGTGTGTGTGGGACCGTGTCGCAGTGAGGGTCAGTGTGTGTGTCGGTCTGTCCCCCAGTGGGGGTCAGTGTGTGTGTGGAACCGTCCCCTAGTGAGGGTCAGTGTGTGTGTGGAACCGTACCCTGGTGAGGGTCAGTGAGTGTGGGATCATCACCCAGTGAGGGCCAGTGTGTGGGTTGAACCTTCCCCCAGTGAGGGTCAGTGTGTGTGTGGGTCTGTCCCCCAGTGAAGGTCAGTGTGTGTGTGTGGGACCGTGTCCCAGTGAGGGTCAGTGTGAGTGTGGGACTGTCTCCCAGTGAGGGCCAGTGAGTGTGTGGAACTGTCCCCCAGTGAGGGTCAGTGTGAGTGTGGGATCATCACCCAGTGACGGCCAGTGTGTGTGTTGAACCTTCCCCCAGTGAGGGTCAGTGTGTGTGTGGGACCGTGTCCCAGTAAGGGTCAGTGTGTCTGTCGGTCTGTCCCCCAGTGGGGGTCAGTGTGTGTGTGGAACCGTACCCTAGTGAGGGTCAGTGTGCGTGGGTCCATCCCCCAGTGAGGGTTAGTGTGTGTGTGGGACCGTGTCCCCGTGAGGGTCAGTGTGTGTGCGGGTCCATCCCCCAGTGAGGGTCAGTGTATGTGTGTGCGGGTCCATCCCCCAGTGAGGGTCAGTGTGTGTGGGGGACCGTCCCTCTGTGAGGGTCAGTGTGTGTGTGGGACCGTCCCTCTGTGAGGGTCAGTGTGTGTGTGGGTCTGCCCAGTGAGGGTCAGTGTGTGTGTGGGACTGTCCCCCGGTGAGGGTCAGTGTGTGTGTGGGACCGTCCCCCAGTGAGGGTCAGTGTGTGTGTGGGACTGTCCCTCAGTGAGGGCCAGTGTGTGTGTGTGGGACCGTCCCCCAGTGAGGGTCAGTGTGTGTGGGACTGTACCCCAGCGAGGGTCAGTGTGTGTGTGTGGGACTGTCCCCCAGTGAGCATCAGTGTGTGTGTGGGACCTTCCCCCAGTGAGGGTCAGTGTGTGTGGGATTGTACCCCAGTGAGGGTCAGTGTGTGTGTGGGACCGTCCCCCAGTGAGGGTCAGTGTGTGTGTGGGTCTGTCCCCCAGTGAGGGTCTGTGTGTGTGTCGGTCTGTCCCCCAGTGGGGTTCAGTGTGTGTGTGGAACTGTCCCCTAGTGAGGGTCAGTGTGTGTGGGTCCATCCCCCAGTGAGGGTCAGTGTGTGTGTGGGACCGTGTCCCAGTGAGGGTCAGAGTGTGTGAGGGATCATCACCCAGTGAGGGCCAGTGTGTGGGTTGAACCTTCCCCCAGTGAGGGTCAGTGTGTCTGTGGGTCTGTCCCCCAGTGAGGGTCAGTGTGTGTGTGCGGGTCCATCCCCCAGTGAGGGTCAGTGTGTGTGGGGGACCGTCCCTCTGTGAGGGTCAGTGTGTGTGTGGGACCGTCCCTCTGTGAGGGTCAGTGTGTGTGTGGGACTGTCCAGTGAGGGTCGGTGTGTGTGGGTCTGTTCCCCAGTGAGGGTCAGTGTGTGTGTGGGACTGTCCAGTGAGGGTCAGTGTGTGTGTGGGACCGTCCCCCAGTGAGGGTCAGAGTGTGTGTGTGGTCTGCCCAGTGATGGGTCAGTGTGTGTGTGGGACTGTCCCCCAGTGAGGGTCAGTGTGTGTGTGGGATCGTCCCCCAGTGAGGGTCAGTGTGTGTGTGGGACTGTCCCTCAGTGAGGGCCAGTGTGTGTGTGTGTGGGACTGTCCACCAGTGAGGATCAGTGTGACTGTGGGACCGTCCCCCAGTGAGGGTCAGTGTGTGTGGGACTGTACCCCAGCGAGGGTCAGTGTGTGTGTGTGGGACTGTCCCCCAGTGAGGATCAGTGTGTGTGTGGGACCGTCCCCTAGTGAGGGTCAGTGTGTGTGAGACTGTACCCCAGTGAGGGTCAGTGTGTGTGTGGGACCGTCCCCCAGTGAGGCTCAGTGTGCGTGGGACTGTCCCCCAGTGAAGGCCAGTGTGTGTGTGGAGCCGTCCCCCAGTGAAGGTCAGTGTGTGTGTGGAACCGTTCCCTAGTGAGGGTCAGTGTGTGTGTGGGACTGTCCCCCAGTGAGGGTCAGTGTGTGTGTGGGACCGTCCCTCTGTGAGGGTCAGTGTGTGTGTGGGACTGTCCAGTGAGGGTCAGTGTGTGTGTGGGACTGTCCCCCAGTGAGGGTCAGTGTGTGTGTGGGACCGTGTCGCAGTGAGGGTCAGTGTGTGTGTCGGTCTGTCCCCCAGTGGGGGTCAGTGTGTGTGTGGAACCGTCCCCTAGTGAGGGTCAGTGTGTGTGTGGAACCGTACCCTGGTGAGGGTCAGTGAGTGTGGGATCATCACCCAGTGAGGGCCAGTGTGTGGGTTGAACCTTCCCCCAGTGAGGGTCAGTGTGTGTGTGGGTCTGTCCCCCAGTGAAGGTCAGTGTGTGTGTGTGGGACCGTGTCCCAGTGAGGGTCAGTGTGAGTGTGGGACTGTCTCCCAGTGAGGGCCAGTGTGTGTGTGGAACAGTCCCCCAGTGAGGGTCTGTGTGAGTGTGGGACTGTCTCCCAGTGAGGGCCAGTGTGTGTGTGAAACCGTCCCCCAGTGAGTGTCAGTGTGTGTGTGTGGGATGGTGTCCCAGTGAGGGTCAGTGTGTGTGTGGGACTGTCCCCCAGTGAAGGCCAGTGTGTGTGTGGAACCGTCCCCCAGTGAGGGTCAGTGAGTGTGTGTGACCTTTCCCCCAGTGAGGGTCAGTGTGTGTGTGGGTCCTTCCCCCAGTGAGGGTCAGTGTGTGTGTGGGAACGTCCCCCAGTGAGGGTCAGTGTGTGTGTTGGTCCGTCCCCCAGTGAGGGTCAGTGTGTGTGTGGAACCATCCCCTAGTGAGGGTCAGTGTGTCTGTGGGACTGTCCCCCAATGATGGTCAGTGTGTGTGTGGGACCGTGTCCCAGTAAGGGTCAGTGTGTCTGTCGGTCTGTCCCCCAGTGGGGGTCAGTGTGTGTGTGGAACCGTACCCTAGTGAGGGTCAGTGTGCGTGGGTCCATCCCCCAGTGAGGGTTAGTGTGTGTGTGGGACCGTGTCCCCGTGAGGGTCAGTGTGAGTGTGGGACTGTCTCCCAGTGAGGGCCAGTGAGTGTGTGGAACTGTCCCCCAGTGAGGGTCAGTGTGAGTGTGGGATCATCACCCAGTGACGGCCAGTGTGTGTGTTGAACCTTCCCCCAGTGAGGGTCAGTGTGTGTGTGGGACCGTGTCCCAGTAAGGGTCAGTGTGTCTGTCGGTCTGTCCCCCAGTGGGGGTCAGTGTGTGTGTGGAACCGTACCCTAGTGAGGGTCAGTGTGCGTGGGTCCATCCCCCAGTGAGGGTTAGTGTGTGTGTGGGACCGTGTCCCCGTGAGGGTCAGTGTGTGTGCGGGTCCATCCCCCAGTGAGGGTCAGTGTATGTGTGTGCGGGTCCATCCCCCAGTGAGGGTCAGTGTGTGTGGGGGACCGTCCCTCTGTGAGGGTCAGTGTGTGTGTGGGACCGTCCCTCTGTGAGGGTCAGTGTGTGTGTGGGTCTGCCCAGTGAGGGTCAGTGTGTGTGTGGGACTGTCCCCCGGTGAGGGTCAGTGTGTGTGTGGGACCGTCCCCCAGTGAGGGTCAGTGTGTGTGTGGGACTGTCCCTCAGTGAGGGCCAGTGTGTGTGTGTGGGACCGTCCCCCAGTGAGGGTCAGTGTGTGTGGGACTGTACCCCAGCGAGGGTCAGTGTGTGTGTGTGGGACTGTCCCCCAGTGAGCATCAGTGTGTGTGTGGGACCTTCCCCCAGTGAGGGTCAGTGTGTGTGGGATTGTACCCCAGTGAGGGTCAGTGTGTGTGTGGGACCGTCCCCCAGTGAGGGTCAGTGTGTGTGTGGGTCTGTCCCCCAGTGAGGGTCTGTGTGTGTGTCGGTCTGTCCCCCAGTGGGGTTCAGTGTGTGTGTGGAACTGTCCCCTAGTGAGGGTCAGTGTGTGTGGGTCCATCCCCCAGTGAGGGTCAGTGTGTGTGTGGGACCGTGTCCCAGTGAGGGTCAGAGTGTGTGTGGGATCATCACCCAGTGAGGGCCAGTGTGTGGGTTGAACCTTCCCCCAGTGAGGGTCAGTGTGTCTGTGGGTCTGTCCCCCAGTGAGGGTCAGTGTGTGTGTGTGGGACCGTGTCCCAGTGAGGGTCAGTGTGAGTTTGGGACTGTCTCTCAGTGAGGGCCAGTGTGTGTGTGGAACAGTCCCCCAGTGAGGGTCAGTGTGTGTGTGGGTCCTTCCCCCAGTGAGGGTCAGTGTGTGTGTGGGAACTTCCCCCAGTGATGGTCAGTGTGTGTGTGGGTCCGTTCCCCCATTGAGGGTCAGTGTGTGTGTGTGGAACCGTCCCCTAGTGAGGGTCAGTGTGTGTGTGGGACTGTCCCCCAGTGACGGTCAGTGTGCGTGTGGGATCGTGTCCCAGTGAGGGTCAGTGTGTGTGTCGGTCTGTCCCCCAGTGGGTGTCAGTGTGTGTGTGGAACCGTCCCCTAGTGAGGGTCAGTGTGTGTGGGTCCATCCCCCAGTGAGGGCCAGTGTATGTGTGTGTGGGACCGTGTCCCAGTGAGCGTCAGTGTGTGTGTGGGACTGTCCCCCAGTGAGTGTTAGTGTGTGTGTGGGTCTGTCCCCCAGTGAGGGCCAGTGTATGTGTGTGCGGGTCTATCCCCCAGTGAGGGTCAGTGTGTGTGTGGGTCCGTCCCCCAGTGAGGGTCAGTGTGTGTGTGGAACCATCCCCTAGTGAGGGTCAGTGTGTGTGTGGGACTGTCCCCCAGTGATGGTCAGTGTCTGTGTGGGATCGTGTCCCAGTAAGGATCAGTGTGTGTGTCGGTCTGTCCCCCAGTGGGGGTCAGTGTGTGTGTGGAACCGTACCCTAGTGAGGGTCAGTGTGTGTGGGTCCATCCCCCAGTGAGGGTCAGTGTGTGTGTGGGACCGTGTCCCAGTGAGGGTCAGAGTGTTTTTTTTTGATAATCACCCAGTGAGGGCCAGTGTGTGTGTTGAACCTTCCCCCAGTGAGGGTCAGTGTGTGTGTGGGTCTGTCCCCCAGTGAGGGTCAGTGTGTGTGTGTGGGACCGTTTCCCAGTGAGGGTCAGTGTGAGTGTGGGACTGTCTCCCAGTGAGGGCCAGTGTGTGTGTGGAACTGTCCCCCAGTGAGGGTCAGTGTGAGTGTGGGATCATCACCCAGTGAGGGCCAGTGTGTGTGTTGAACCTTCCCCCAGTGAGGGTCAGTGTGTGTGTGGGACTGTCCCCCAGTGAGAGTCAGTGTGTGTGTGGGTCTGTCCCCCAGTGAGGGCCAGTGTATGGTGTGTGTGGGTCCATCCCCCAGTGAGGGTCAGTGTGTGTGGGTCCATCCCCCAGTGAGGGTCAGTGTGTGTGGGGGACCGTCCCCCTGTGAGGGTCAGTGTGTGTGTGGGACCGTCCCTTTGTGAGGGTCAGTGTGTGTGTGGGACTGTCCAGTGAGGGTCAGTGTGTGTGGGACTGTCCCCCAGTGAGTGTCAGTGTCTGTGTGGGACTGTCCAGTGAGGGTCAGTGTGTGTGTGGGACCGTCCCCCAGTGAGGGTCAGTGTGTGTGTGGGACCGTCCCCCAGTGAGGGTCAGAGTGTGTGTGCGTCTTCCAGTGAGGGTCAGTGTGTGTGTGGGACTGTCCCCCAGTGAGGGTCAGTGTGTGTGTCGGTCTGTCCCCCAGTGGGTGTCAGTGTGTGTGTGGAACCGTCCCCTAGTGAGGGTCAGTTTGTGTGTCGGTCTGTCCCCCAGTGGGTGTCAGTGTGTGTGTGGGTCCATCCCCCAGTGAGGGCCAGTGTATGTGTGTGTGGGACCGTGTCCCACTGAGGGTCAGTGTGTGTGTGGGACTGTCCCCCAGTGAGTGTCAGTGTGTGTGTGGGTCTGTCCCCCAGTGAGGGCCAGTGTATGTGTGTGCGGGTCCATCCCCCAGTGAGGGTCAGTGTATGTGTGTGTGGGTCCATCCCCCAGTGAGGGTCAGTGTGTGTGGGGGACAGTCCCTCTGTGAGGGTCAGTGTGTGTGTGGGACCGTCCCTCTGTGAGGGTCAGTGTGTGTGTGGGTCTGCCCAGTGAGGGTCAGTGTGTGTGTGGGACTGTCCCCCGGTGAGGGTCAGTGTGTGTGTGGGACCGTCCCCCAGTGAGGGTCAGTGTGTGTGTGGGACTGTCCCTCAGTGAGGGCCAGTGTGTGTGGGACTGTACCCCAGCGAGGGTCAATGTGTGTGTGTGGGACTGTCCCCCAGTGAGCATCAGTGTGTGTGTGGGACCGTCCCCCAGTGAGGGTCAGTGTGTGTGGGACTGTACCCCAGTGAGGGTCAGTGTGTGTGTGGGACCGTCCCGCAGTGAGGGTCAGTGTGTGTGTGGGTCTGTCCCCCAGTGAGGGTCTGTGTGTGTGTCGGTCTGTCCCCCAGTGGGGGTCTGTGTGTGTGTGGAACTGTCCCCTAGTGAGGGTCAGTGTGTGTGGGTCCATTCCCCAGTGAGGGTCAGTGTGTGCGTGGGACCGTGTCCCAGTGAGGGTCAGAGTGTGTGTGGGATCATCACCCAGTGAGGGCCAGTGTGTGGGTTGAACCTTCCCCCAGAGAGGGTCAGTGTGTGTGTGGGTCTGTCCACCAGTGAGGGTCAGTGTGTGTGTGTGGGACCGTGTCCCAGTGAGGGTCAGTGTGAGTTTGGGACTGTCTCTCAGTGAGGGCCAGTGTGTGTGTGGAACAGTCCCCCAGTGAGGGTCAGTGTGTGTGTGGGTCCTTCCCCCAGTGAGGGTCAGTGTGTGTGTGGGAACTTCCCCCAGTGAAGGTCAGTGTGTGTGTGGGTCCGTCCCCCATTGAGGGTCAGTGTGAGTGTGGAACCGTCCCCTAGTGAGGGTCAGTGTGTGTGTGGAACTGTCCCCTAGTGAGGGCCAGTGTGTGTGGGTCCATCCCCCAGTGAGGGTCACAGTGTGTGTTTGGGACCGTGTCCCAGTGAGGGTCAGTGTGTGTGTAGGACCGTGTCCCAGTGAGGGTCAGATTGTGTGTGGGATCATCACCCAGTGAGGGCCAGTGTGTGTGTTGAACCTTCCCCCAGTGAGGATCAGTGTGTTTGTGGGTCTGACCCCCAGTGAGGGTCAGTGTGTGTGTGGGACTGTCCCCCAGTGAGGGTCAGTGTGTGTTTGTGTGGGACTGTCCCCCAGTGAGGATCAGTGTGTGTGTGGGACCGTCCCCCAGTGAGGGTCAGTGTGTGTGGGACTGTACCCCAGCGAGGGTCAGTGTGTGTGTGTGGGACTGTCCCCCAGTGAGGATCAGTGTGTGTGTGGGACAGTCCCCCAGTGAGGGTCAGTGAGTGTGGGACCGTCCCCCAGTGAGGGTCAGTGTGTGTGTGGGTCTGTCCCCCAGTGAGGGTCTGTGTGTGTGTCGGTCTGTCCCCCAGTGGGGGTCAGTGTGTGTGTGGAACTGTCCCCTAGTGAGGGTCAGTGTGTGTGGGTCCATCCCCCAGTGAGGGTCAGTGTGTGTGTGGGACCGTGTCCCAGTGAGGGTCAGAGTGTGTGTGGGATCATCACCCAGTGAGGGCCAGTGTGTGGGTTGAACCTTCCCCCAGTGAGGGTCAGTGTGTGTGTGGGTCTGTCCCCCAGTGAGGGTCAGTGTGTGTGTGTGGGACCGTGTCCCAGTGAGGGTCAGTGTGAGTGTGGGACTGTCTCTCAGTGAGGGCCAGTGTGTGTGTGGAACAGTCCTCCAGTGAGGGTCAGTGTGTGTGTGGGTCCTTCCCCCAGTGAGGGTCAGTGTGTGTGTGGGAACTTCCCCCAGTGAGGGTCAGTGTGTGTGTGGGTCCGTCCCCCATTGAGGGTCAGTGTGAGTGTGGAACCGTCCCCTAGTGAGGGTCAGTGTGTGTGTGGGACTGTCCCCCAGTGAGGGTCAGTGTGTGTCTGGAACTGTCCCCTAGTGAGGGCCAGTGATTGTGTGTCCATCCCCCAGTGAGGGTCAGTGTGTGTGTAGGACCGTGTCCCAGTGAGGGTCAGATTGTGTGTGGGATCATCACCCAGTGAGGGCCAGTGTGTGTGTTGAACCTTCCCCCAGTGAGGGTCAGTGTGTTTGTGGGTCTGTCCCCCAGTGAGGGTCAGTGTGTGTTTGTGTGGGACTGTCCCCCAGTGAGGGTCAGTGTGTGTGTGGGACCGTGTCCCAGTGAGGGTCAGTGTGAGTGTGGGACTGTCTCCCAGTGAGAGCCAGTGTGTGTGTGTGGAACTGTCCCCCAGTGAGGGCCAGTGTGTGTGTGAAACCGCCCACCAGTGAGGGTCAGTGTGAGTGTGTGACTGTCTCCCAGTGAGGGCCAGTGTGTGTGTGAAACCGTCCCCCAGTGAGGGTCAGTGTGTGTGTGTGGGACCGTGTCCCAGTGAGGGTCAGTGTGAGTGTGGGACTGTCTAAGTGAGGGCCAGTGTGTGTGTGGAACTGTCCCCCTGTGAGGGTCAGTGTGAGTGTGGGACTGTCTCCCAGTGAGGGCCAGTGTGTGTGTGAAACCGTCCCCCGGTTAGGGTCAGTGTGTGTGTGGGACCGTGTCCCAGTGAGGGTCAGAGTGTGTGTGGGATCATCACCCAGTGAGGGCCAGTGTGTGTGTTGAACCTTCTCCCAGTGAGGGTCAGTGTGTGTGGGGGATCGTCCCCCTGTGCGGGTCAGTGTGTGTGTGGGACCGTCCCTCTGTGAGGGTCAGTGTGTGTGTGGGACTGTCCAGTGAGGGTCAGTGTGTGTGTGGGACTGTCCCCCAGTGAGGGTCAGTGTGTGTGTGGGACCGTGTCCCAGTGAGGGTCAGTGTGTGTGTCGGTCTGTCCCCCAGTGGGGGTCAGTGTGTGTGTGGAACCGTCCCCTAGTGAAGGTCAGTGTGTGTGTGGAACCGTACCCTAGTGAGGGTCAGTGTGTGTGGGATCATCACCCAGTGAGGGCCAGTGTGTGGGTTGAACCTTCCCCCAGTGAGGGTCAGTGTGTGTGTGGGTCTGCCCCCAGTGAAGGTCAGTGTGTGTGTGTGGGACCGTGTCCCAGTGAGGGTCAGTGTGAGTGTGGGACTGTCTCCCAGTGAGGGCCAGTGTGTGTGTGGAACCGTCCCCCAGTGAGGGTCAGTGAGTGTTTGGGTCCTTCCGCCAGTGAGGGTCAGTGTGTGTGTGGGAACGTCCCCCAGTGAGGGTCAGTGTGTGTGTGGGTCCGTCCCCCACTGAGGGTCAGTGTGTGTGTGGAACCATCCCCTAGTGAGGGTCAGTGTGTGTGTGGGACTGTCCCCCAGTGATGGTCAGTGTGTGTGTGGGACCATCCCCCAGTGAGGGGCAGTGTGTGTGTGGGACCGTGTCCCAGTAAGGGTCAGTGTGTGTGTCGGTCTGTCCCCCAGTGGGGGTCAGTGTGTGTGTGGAACCGTACCCTAGTGAGGGTCAGTGTGTGTGGGTCCATCCCCCAGTGAGGGTCAGTGTGTGTGTGGGACCGTGTCCCAGTGAGGGTCAGAGTGTGTGTGGGATCATCACCCAGTGAGGGCCAGTGTGTGTGTTGAACCTTCCCCCAGTGAGGGTCAGTGTGTGTGTGGGACTGTCCCCCAGTGAGTGTCAGTGTGTGTGTGGGTCTGTCCCCCAGTGAGGGCCAGTGTATGTGTGTGCGGGTCCATCCCCCAGTGAGGGTCAGTGTGTGTGGGGGACCGTCCCTCTGTGAGGGTCAGTGTGTGTGTGTGACCGTCCCTCTGTGAGGGTCAGTGTGTGTGTGGGACTGTCCAGTGAGGGTCGGTGTGTGTGGGTCTGTTCCCCAGTGAGGGTCAGTGTGTGTGTGGGACTGTCCAGTGAGGGTCAGTGTGTGTGTGGGACCGTCCCCCAGTGAGGGTCAGAGTGTGTGTGTGGTCTGCCCAGTGATGGGTCAGTGTGTGTGTGGGACTGTCCCCCATTGAGGGTCAGTGTGTGTGTGGGACCTTCCCCCTGTGAGGGTCAGTGTGTGTGTGGGACTGTCCCTCAGTGAGGGCCAGTGTGTGTGTGTGGGACTGTCCACCAGTGAGGATCAGTGTGTCTGTGGGACCGTCCCCCAGTGAGGGTCAGTGTGTGTGGGACTGTACCCCAGCGAGGGTCAGTGTGTGTGTGTGGGACTGTCCCCCATTGAGGATCAGTGTGTGTGTGGGACCGTCCCCTAGTGAGGGTCAGTGTGTGTGAGACTGTACCCCAGTGAGGGTCAGTGAGTGTGTGGGACCGTCCCCCAGTGAGGCTCAGTGTGCGTGGGACTGTCCCCCAGTGAAGGCCAGTGTGTGTGTGGAGCCGTCCCCCAGTGAAGGTCAGTGTGTGTGTGTGACCGTATCCCCAGTGAGGGTCAGTGTGTGTGTGGGTCCGTCCCCCAATGATGGTCAGTGTGTGTGTGGAACCTTTCCCCAGTGAGGGTCAGTGTGTGTGTGGGACTGTCCCCCAGTGAGTGTCAGTGTGTATGTGGGTCTGTCCCCCAGTGAGGGCCAGTGTATGTGTGTGCGGGTCCATCCCCCAGTGAGGGTCAGTGTGTGTGGGGGACCGTCCCTCTGTGAGGGTCAGTGTGTGTGTGGGACCGTCCCTCTGTGAGGGTCAGTGTGTGTGTGGGACTGTCCAGTGAGGGTCGGTGTGTGTGGGTCTGTTCCCCAGTGAGGGTCAGTGTGTGTGTGGGACTGTCCAGTGAGGGTCAGTGTGTGTGTGGGACCGTCCCCCAGTGAGGGTCAGAGTGTGTGTGTGGTCTGCCCAGTGATGGGTCAGTGTGTGTGTGGGACTGTCCCCCAGTGAGGGTCAGTGTGTGTGTGGGATCGTCCCCCAGTGAGGGTCAGTGTGTGTGTGGGACTGTCCCTCAGTGAGGGCCAGTGTGTGTGTGTGTGGGACTGTCCACCAGTGAGGATCAGTGTGACTGTGGGACCGTCCCCCAGTGAGGGTCAGTGTGTGTGGGACTGTACCCCAGCGAGGGTCAGTGTGTGTGTGTGGGACTGTCCCCCAGTGAGGATCAGTGTGTGTGTGGGACCGTCCCCTAGTGAGGGTCAGTGTGTGTGAGACTGTACCCCAGTGAGGGTCAGTGTGTGTGTGGGACCGTCCCCCAGTGAGGCTCAGTGTGCGTGGGACTGTCCCCCAGTGAAGGCCAGTGTGTGTGTGGAGCCGTCCCCCAGTGAAGGTCAGTGTGTGTGTGGAACCGTTCCCTAGTGAGGGTCAGTGTGTGTGTGGGACTGTCCCCCAGTGAGGGTCAGTGTGTGTGTGGGACCGTCCCTCTGTGAGGGTCAGTGTGTGTGTGGGACTGTCCAGTGAGGGTCAGTGTGTGTGTGGGACTGTCCCCCAGTGAGGGTCAGTGTGTGTGTGGGACCGTGTCGCAGTGAGGGTCAGTGTGTGTGTCGGTCTGTCCCCCAGTGGGGGTCAGTGTGTGTGTGGAACCGTCCCCTAGTGAGGGTCAGTGTGTGTGTGGAACCGTACCCTGGTGAGGGTCAGTGAGTGTGGGATCATCACCCAGTGAGGGCCAGTGTGTGGGTTGAACCTTCCCCCAGTGAGGGTCAGTGTGTGTGTGGGTCTGTCCCCCAGTGAAGGTCAGTGTGTGTGTGTGGGACCGTGTCCCAGTGAGGGTCAGTGTGAGTGTGGGACTGTCTCCCAGTGAGGGCCAGTGTGTGTGTGGAACAGTCCCCCAGTGAGGGTCTGTGTGAGTGTGGGACTGTCTCCCAGTGAGGGCCAGTGTGTGTGTGAAACCGTCCCCCAGTGAGTGTCAGTGTGTGTGTGTGGGATGGTGTCCCAGTGAGGGTCAGTGTGTGTGTGGGACTGTCCCCCAGTGAAGGCCAGTGTGTGTGTGGAACCGTCCCCCAGTGAGGGCCAGTGTGTGTGTGTGAAACCGTCCCCCAGTGAGGGTCAGTGTGTGTGTGTGGGACCGTGTCCCAGTGAGGGTCAGTGTGAGTGTGGGACTGTCTAAGTGAGGGCCAGTGTGTGTGTGGAACTGTCCCCCTGTGAGGGTCAGTGTGAGTGTGGGACTGTCTCCCAGTGAGGGCCAGTGTGTGTGTGAAACCGTCCCCCGGTTAGGGTCAGTGTGTGTGTGGGACCGTGTCCCAGTGAGGGTCAGAGTGTGTGTGGGATCATCACCCAGTGAGGGCCAGTGTGTGTGTTGAACCTTCTCCCAGTGAGGGTCAGTGTGTGTGGGGGATCGTCCCCCTGTGCGGGTCAGTGTGTGTGTGGGACCGTCCCTCTGTGAGGGTCAGTGTGTGTGTGGGACTGTCCAGTGAGGGTCAGTGTGTGTGTGGGACTGTCCCCCAGTGAGGGTCAGTGTGTGTGTGGGACCGTGTCCCAGTGAGGGTCAGTGTGTGTGTCGGTCTGTCCCCCAGTGGGGGTCAGTGTGTGTGTGGAACCGTCCCCTAGTGAAGGTCAGTGTGTGTGTGGAACCGTACCCTAGTGAGGGTCAGTGTGTGTGGGATCATCACCCAGTGAGGGCCAGTGTGTGGGTTGAACCTTCCCCCAGTGAGGGTCAGTGTGTGTGTGGGTCTGCCCCCAGTGAAGGTCAGTGTGTGTGTGTGGGACCGTGTCCCAGTGAGGGTCAGTGTGAGTGTGGGACTGTCTCCCAGTGAGGGCCAGTGTGTGTGTGGAACCGTCCCCCAGTGAGGGTCAGTGAGTGTTTGGGTCCTTCCGCCAGTGAGGGTCAGTGTGTGTGTGGGAACGTCCCCCAGTGAGGGTCAGTGTGTGTGTGGGTCCGTCCCCCACTGAGGGTCAGTGTGTGTGTGGAACCATCCCCTAGTGAGGGTCAGTGTGTGTGTGGGACTGTCCCCCAGTGATGGTCAGTGTGTGTGTGGGACCATCCCCCAGTGAGGGGCAGTGTGTGTGTGGGACCGTGTCCCAGTAAGGGTCAGTGTGTGTGTCGGTCTGTCCCCCAGTGGGGGTCAGTGTGTGTGTGGAACCGTACCCTAGTGAGGGTCAGTGTGTGTGGGTCCATCCCCCAGTGAGGGTCAGTGTGTGTGTGGGACCGTGTCCCAGTGAGGGTCAGAGTGTGTGTGGGATCATCACCCAGTGAGGGCCAGTGTGTGTGTTGAACCTTCCCCCAGTGAGGGTCAGTGTGTGTGTGGGACTGTCCCCCAGTGAGTGTCAGTGTGTGTGTGGGTCTGTCCCCCAGTGAGGGCCAGTGTATGTGTGTGCGGGTCCATCCCCCAGTGAGGGTCAGTGTGTGTGGGGGACCGTCCCTCTGTGAGGGTCAGTGTGTGTGTGTGACCGTCCCTCTGTGAGGGTCAGTGTGTGTGTGGGACTGTCCAGTGAGGGTCGGTGTGTGTGGGTCTGTTCCCCAGTGAGGGTCAGTGTGTGTGTGGGACTGTCCAGTGAGGGTCAGTGTGTGTGTGGGACCGTCCCCCAGTGAGGGTCAGAGTGTGTGTGTGGTCTGCCCAGTGATGGGTCAGTGTGTGTGTGGGACTGTCCCCCATTGAGGGTCAGTGTGTGTGTGGGACCTTCCCCCTGTGAGGGTCAGTGTGTGTGTGGGACTGTCCCTCAGTGAGGGCCAGTGTGTGTGTGTGGGACTGTCCACCAGTGAGGATCAGTGTGTCTGTGGGACCGTCCCCCAGTGAGGGTCAGTGTGTGTGGGACTGTACCCCAGCGAGGGTCAGTGTGTGTGTGTGGGACTGTCCCCCATTGAGGATCAGTGTGTGTGTGGGACCGTCCCCTAGTGAGGGTCAGTGTGTGTGAGACTGTACCCCAGTGAGGGTCAGTGAGTGTGTGGGACCGTCCCCCAGTGAGGCTCAGTGTGCGTGGGACTGTCCCCCAGTGAAGGCCAGTGTGTGTGTGGAGCCGTCCCCCAGTGAAGGTCAGTGTGTGTGTGTGACCGTATCCCCAGTGAGGGTCAGTGTGTGTGTGGGTCCGTCCCCCAATGATGGTCAGTGTGTGTGTGGAACCTTTCCCCAGTGAGGGTCAGTGTGTGTGTGGGACTGTCCCCCAGTGAGTGTCAGTGTGTATGTGGGTCTGTCCCCCAGTGAGGGCCAGTGTATGTGTGTGCGGGTCCATCCCCCAGTGAGGGTCAGTGTGTGTGGGGGACCGTCCCTCTGTGAGGGTCAGTGTGTGTGTGGGACCGTCCCTCTGTGAGGGTCAGTGTGTGTGTGGGACTGTCCAGTGAGGGTCGGTGTGTGTGGGTCTGTTCCCCAGTGAGGGTCAGTGTGTGTGTGGGACTGTCCAGTGAGGGTCAGTGTGTGTGTGGGACCGTCCCCCAGTGAGGGTCAGAGTGTGTGTGTGGTCTGCCCAGTGATGGGTCAGTGTGTGTGTGGGACTGTCCCCCAGTGAGGGTCAGTGTGTGTGTGGGATCGTCCCCCAGTGAGGGTCAGTGTGTGTGTGGGACTGTCCCTCAATGAGGGCCAGTGTGTGTGTGTGTGGGACTGTCCACCAGTGAGGATCAGTGTGACTGTGGGACCGTCCCCCAGTGAGGGTCAGTGTGTGTGGGACTGTACCCCAGCGAGGGTCAGTGTGTGTGTGTGGGACTGTCCCCCAGTGAGGATCAGTGTGTGTGTGGGACCGTCCCCTAGTGAGGGTCAGTGTGTGTGAGACTGTACCCCAGTGAGGGTCAGTGTGTGTGTGGGACCGTCCCCCAGTGAGGCTCAGTGTGCGTGGGACTGTCCCCCAGTGAAGGCCAGTGTGTGTGTGGAGCCGTCCCCCAGTGAAGGTCAGTGTGTGTGTGGAACCGTTCCCTAGTGAGGGTCAGTGTGTGTGTGGGACTGTCCCCCAGTGAGGGTCAGTGTGTGTGTGGGACCGTCCCTCTGTGAGGGTCAGTGTGTGTGTGGGACTGTCCAGTGAGGGTCAGTGTGTGTGTGGGACTGTCCCCCAGTGAGGGTCAGTGTGTGTGTGGGACCGTGTCGCAGTGAGGGTCAGTGTGTGTGTCGGTCTGTCCCCCAGTGGGGGTCAGTGTGTGTGTGGAACCGTCCCCTAGTGAGGGTCAGTGTGTGTGTGGAACCGTACCCTGGTGAGGGTCAGTGAGTGTGGGATCATCACCCAGTGAGGGCCAGTGTGTGGGTTGAACCTTCCCCCAGTGAGGGTCAGTGTGTGTGTGGGTCTGTCCCCCAGTGAAGGTCAGTGTGTGTGTGTGGGACCGTGTCCCAGTGAGGGTCAGTGTGAGTGTGGGACTGTCTCCCAGTGAGGGCCAGTGTGTGTGTGGAACAGTCCCCCAGTGAGGGTCTGTGTGAGTGTGGGACTGTCTCCCAGTGAGGGCCAGTGTGTGTGTGAAACCGTCCCCCAGTGAGTGTCAGTGTGTGTGTGTGGGATGGTGTCCCAGTGAGGGTCAGTGTGTGTGTGGGACTGTCCCCCAGTGAAGGCCAGTGTGTGTGTGGAACCGTCCCCCAGTGAGGGTCAGTGAGTGTGTGTGACCTTTCCCCCAGTGAGGGTCAGTGTGTGTGTGGGTCCTTCCCCCAGTGAGGGTCAGTGTGTGTGTGGGAACGTCCCCCAGTGAGGGTCAGTGTGTGTGTTGGTCCGTCCCCCAGTGAGGGTCAGTGTGTGTGTGGAACCATCCCCTAGTGAGGGTCAGTGTGTCTGTGGGACTGTCCCCCAATGATGGTCAGTGTGTGTGTGGGACCGTGTCCCAGTAAGGGTCAGTGTGTCTGTCGGTCTGTCCCCCAGTGGGGGTCAGTGTGTGTGTGGAACCGTACCCTAGTGAGGGTCAGTGTGCGTGGGTCCATCCCCCAGTGAGGGTTAGTGTGTGTGTGGGACCGTGTCCCCGTGAGGGTCAGTGTGAGTGTGGGACTGTCTCCCAGTGAGGGCCAGTGAGTGTGTGGAACTGTCCCCCAGTGAGGGTCAGTGTGAGTGTGGGATCATCACCCAGTGACGGCCAGTGTGTGTGTTGAACCTTCCCCCAGTGAGGGTCAGTGTGTGTGTGGGACCGTGTCCCAGTAAGGGTCAGTGTGTCTGTCGGTCTGTCCCCCAGTGGGGGTCAGTGTGTGTGTGGAACCGTACCCTAGTGAGGGTCAGTGTGCGTGGGTCCATCCCCCAGTGAGGGTTAGTGTGTGTGTGGGACCGTGTCCCCGTGAGGGTCAGTGTGTGTGCGGGTCCATCCCCCAGTGAGGGTCAGTGTATGTGTGTGCGGGTCCATCCCCCAGTGAGGGTCAGTGTGTGTGGGGGACCGTCCCTCTGTGAGGGTCAGTGTGTGTGTGGGACCGTCCCCCAGTGAGGGTCAGTGTGTGTGTGGGACCGTCCCCCAGTGAGGGTCAGAGTGTGTGTGGGTCTGCCCAGTGAGGGTCAGTGTGTGTGTCGGACTATCCCCCAGTGAGGGTCAGTATGTGTGTGGGACTGTCCCCCAGTGAGGATCAGTGTGTGTGGGACTGTACCCCAGTGAGGGTCTGTGTGTGTGTGGGACCGTCCCCCAGTGAGGGACATAGTGTGTGTGGGACCGTCCCCCAGTGAGGGTCAGTGTGTGTGGTACTGTACCCCAGTGAGGGTCAGTGTGTGTGTGGGACCGTCCCCCTGTGAGGATCAGTGTGTGTTGGGGACCGTCCCCCAGTGGGGGTCAGTGTGTGTGGGACTGTCCCCCAGTGAAGGCCAGTGTGTGTGTGGAACCATCCCCCGTGAGGGTCAGTGTGTGTGTGTGACCGTTTCCCCAGTGAGGGTCAGTGTGTGTGTGGGTCCGTTCCCCCATTGAGGGTCAGTGTGTGTGTGGAACCGTCCCCTAGTGAGGATCAGTGTGTGTGTGGGACTGTCCCCCAGTGAGGGTCAGTGTGTGTGTGGGACCGTGTCCCAGTGAGGGTCAGTGTGTGTGTCGGTCTGTCCCCCAGTGGGGGTCAGTGTGTGTGTGGAACCGTCCCCTAGTGAGGGTCAGTGTGTGTGGGTCCATCCCCCAGTGAGGGCCAGTGTATGTGTGTGTGGGACCGTGTCCCAGTGAGGGTCAGTGTGTGTGTGGGACTGTCCCCCAGTGAGTGTCAGTGTGTGTGTTGGTCTGTCTCCCAGTGAGGGCCAGTGTATGTGTCTGCGGGTCCATCCCCCAGTGAGGGTCAGAGTGTGTGTGGGTCTGCCCAGTGAGGGTCAGTGTGTGTGTGGGACTGTCCCCCAGTGAGGGTCAGTGTGTGTGTGGGACCGTCCCCTAGTGAGGGTCAGTGTATGTGTGGGACTGTCCCTCAGTGAGGGCCAGTGTGTGTGTGTGGGACTGTCCCCCAGTGAGGATCAGTGTGTGTGTGGGACCGTCCCCCAGTGAGGGTCAGTGTGTGTGGGACTGTACCCCAGTGAGGGTCAGTGTGTGTGGGACTGTACCCCAGTGAGGGTCAGTGTGTGTGTGGGACCGTCCCCCAGTGAGGGTCAGTGTGTGTGGGACTGTCCCCCAGTGAAGGCCAGTGTGTGTGTGGAGCCGTCCCCCAGTGAAGGTCAGTGTGTGTGTGTGACCGTACCCCCAGTGAGGGTCAGTGTGTGTGTGGGTCCGTCCCCCAATGATGGTCAGTGTGTGTGTGAGACTGTCCCCCAGTGAGGGACAGTGTTTGTGTGGGACCGTGTCCCATTGAGGGTCAGTGTGTGAGTCGGTCTGTCCCCAGTGGGGGTCAGTGTGTGTGTGGAACTGTCCCCTAGTGAGGGTCATTGTGTGTGGGTCCATCCCCCAGTGAGGGCCAGTGTATGTGTGTGTGGGACCGTGTCCCAGTGAGGGTCAGTGTGTGTGTGGGATCATCACCCAGTGAGGGCCAGTGTGTGTGTTGAACTTTCCCCCAGTGAGCGTCAGTGTGTGTGTGGGTCTGTCCCCCAGTAAGGGTCAGTGTGTGTGTGTGGGACCGCGTCCCAGTGAGGATCAGTGTGAGTGTGGGACTGTCTCCCAGTGAGGGCCAGTGTGTGTGTGGAACCATCCCCCAGTGAGGGTCAGTATGTGTGTTGGACCGTCCCCCAGTGAGTGTCAGTATGTGTGTGGGACTGACCCCCAGTGAGGGTCAGTGTGTGTGTGGTCCGTCCCCCATTGAGGGTCAGTGTGTGTGTGGGACCTTCCCCCAGTGAGGGCCAGTGTGTGTGTGGTCCGTCCCCCATTGAGGGTCAGTGTGTGTGTGGGACCTTCCCCCAGTGAGGGCCAGTGTGTGTGTGTGGGTCTGTCCCCCGGTGTGGGTCAGTGTGTGTGTGGGACCGTCCCCTGGTGAGGGTCAGTGTGTGTGTGTGGGTCCATCCCCCAGTGAGGGTCAGTATGTGTGTGGGACTGAGGTACAGATGAGATTCCGTGTCTGGTATTTTCCATTTGTGGATGTGTGTGGTTTCTGTGCTCAGCTCAATGCTGCTGGAATTGGGACAGGAATAGCCGGATACCGAGGATGGTGTCTCCTTCTGTTCTATAGGGTGGGGTGAGGCCGCATCTGGGGAACAAAGTGTCGTGCACGTGTCCTTATTTCAGGCTGGTCTCGACGGGTGGGGTCTGTTTTCATCAATGGGCGGTCTACCTCATCTTGTTAAATTTTCCCACTCATTATCCCCACCATGGTGCAACAAAGGTAGAGGAACAGGCAGGGAGGGGAGAGTTTGAAGTGCGAGGGGGTGAAGTTTGATGGGAGAGGTGGGTGAAGTTTTTGGGGAGAGGAGTTGATGGGAGAGGTGGGTGAACGTTGTGGGTATAGGGGGTGATGGTTGAGGGAAGAGGTGGGTGAAGCTTGTGGGGAGAGGGGGGGTGATGGTTGAGGGATGAGGGGGGTGAAGCTTGTGGGGAGAGGGGGTGAAGGTTGAGGGATGAGGTGGGTGAATCTTGTGGGGAGGGGGGTGAAGGTTGTGGGAAGAGGTGGGTGAAGCTTGTGGGGAGAGGGGGGTGACGGTTGTGGGGAGAGGGGGTGACGGTTGTGGGGAGAGGGGGGTGAATCTTGTGGGGAGAGGGGGGTGAAGGTTGAGGGATGAGGTGGGTGAATCTTGTGGGGAGAGGGGGTGACGGTTGAGGGATGAGGTGGGTGAAGCTTGTGGGGAGAGGGGGTGAAGGTTGAGGGATGAGGTGGGTGAATCTTGTGGGGAGAGATGGGTGATGGTTGAGGGAAGAGGTGGGTGAATCTTGTGGGGAGAGGGGGTGACGGTTGAGGGAAGAGGTGGGTGAATCTTGTGGGGAGAGGGGGTGACGGTTGAGGGAAGAGGTGGGTGAAGCTTGTGGGGAGAGGGGGTGAAGGTTGAGGGAAGAGGTGGGTGAAGCTTGTGGGGAGAGGGGGTGAAGGTTGAGGGAAGAGGTGGGTGAAGCTTGTGCGGAGAGGGTTGACGGTTGAGGGATGAGGTGGGTGAAGCTTGTGGGGAGAGGGGGTGACGGTTGAGGGGAGAGGTGGGTGACGGTTGAGGGAAGAGGTGGGTGAAGCTTGTGGGGAGAGGGGGTGACGGTTGAGGGATGAGGTGGGTGAAGCTTGTGGGGAGAGGGGGTGAAGGTTGAGGGAAGAGGTGGGTGAAGCTTGTGGGGAGAGGGGGTGAAGGTTGAGGGAAGAGGTGGGTGAAGCTTGTGGGGAGAGGGGGTGATGGTTGAGGGATGAGGTGGGTGAAACTTGTGGGGAGAGGGGGTGAAGGTTGAGGGATGAGGTGGGTGAAGCTTGTGGGGAGAGGGGGTGACGGTTGAGGGAAGAGGTGGGTGATGGTTGAGGGAAGAGGTGGGTGAAGGTTGAGGGAAGAGGTGGGTGAAGGTTGAGGGAAGAGGTGGGTGATGGTTGTGGGGAGAGATGGGTGAAGGTTGAGGGATGAGGTGGGTGAAGCTTGTGGGGAGAGGGGGTGAAGCTTGTGGGGAGAGGGGGTGACGGTTGAGGGGAGAGGGGGGTGACGGTTGAGGGATGAGGTGGGTGAAGGTTGAGGGATGAGGTGGGTGAAGCTTGTGGGGAGAGGGGGTGACGGTTGAGGGAAGAGGTGGGTGAAGGTTGAGGGATGAGGTGGGTGATGGTTGAGGGAAGAGGTGGGTGAAGCTTGTGGGGAGAGGGGATGACGGTTGAGGGAAGAGGTGGGTGAAGCTTGTGGGGAGGGGGGTGAAGGTTGTGGGGAGAGGTGGGTGACGGTTGAGGGAAGAGGTGGGTGAAGCTTGTGGGGAGAGGGGGTGATGGTTGAGGGAAGAGGTGGGTGAAGCTTGTGGGGAGAGGGGGTGACGGTTGAGGGAAGAGGTGGGTGAAGCTTGTGGGGAGAGGGGGTGACGGTTGAGGGAAGAGGTGGGTGAAGCTTGTGGGGAGAGGGGGGTGACGGTTGTGGGGAGAGGGGGTGACGGTTGTGGGGAGAGGGGGGTGAATCTTGTGGGGAGAGGGGGGTGAAGGTTGAGGGATGAGGTGGGTGAATCTTGTGGGGAGAGGGGGTGACGGTTGAGGGATGAGGTGGGTGAAGCTTGTGGGGAGAGGGGGTGAAGGTTGAGGGATGAGGTGGGTGAATCTTGTGGGGAGAGATGGGTGATGGTTGAGGGAAGAGGTGGGTGAATCTTGTGGGGAGAGGGGGTGACGGTTGAGGGAAGAGGTGGGTGAATCTTGTGGGGAGAGGGGGTGACGGTTGAGGGAAGAGGTGGGTGAAGCTTGTGGGGAGAGGGGGTGAAGGTTGAGGGAAGAGGTGGGTGAAGCTTGTGGGGAGAGGGGGTGAAGGTTGAGGGAAGAGGTGGGTGAAGCTTGTGCGGAGAGGGTTGACGGTTGAGGGATGAGGTGGGTGAAGCTTGTGGGGAGAGGGGGTGACGGTTGAGGGGAGAGGTGGGTGACGGTTGAGGGAAGAGGTGGGTGAAGCTTGTGGGGAGAGGGGGTGACGGTTGAGGGATGAGGTGGGTGAAGCTTGTGGGGAGAGGGGGTGAAGGTTGAGGGAAGAGGTGGGTGAAGCTTGTGGGGAGAGGGGGTGAAGGTTGAGGGAAGAGGTGGGTGAAGCTTGTGGGGAGAGGGGGTGATGGTTGAGGGATGAGGTGGGTGAAACTTGTGGGGAGAGGGGGTGAAGGTTGAGGGATGAGGTGGGTGAAGCTTGTGGGGAGAGGGGGGTGACGGTTGAGGGAAGAGGTGGGTGATGGTTGAGGGAAGAGGTGGGTGAAGGTTGAGGGAAGAGGTGGGTGAAGGTTGAGGGAAGAGGTGGGTGATGGTTGTGGGGAGAGATGGGTGAAGGTTGAGGGATGAGGTGGGTGAAGCTTGTGGGGAGAGGGGGTGAAGCTTGTGGGGAGAGGGGGTGACGGTTGAGGGGAGAGGGGGGGTGACGGTTGAGGGATGAGGTGGGTGAAGGTTGAGGGATGAGGTGGGTGAAGCTTGTGGGGAGAGGGGGTGACGGTTGAGGGAAGAGGTGGGTGAAGGTTGAGGGATGAGGTGGGTGATGGTTGAGGGAAGAGGTGGGTGAAGCTTGTGGGGAGAGGGGATGACGGTTGAGGGAAGAGGTGGGTGAAGCTTGTGGGGAGGGGGGTGAAGGTTGTGGGGAGAGGTGGGTGACGGTTGAGGGAAGAGGTGGGTGAAGCTTGTGGGGAGAGGGGGTGATGGTTGAGGGAAGAGGTGGGTGAAGCTTGTGGGGAGAGGGGGTGACGGTTGAGGGAAGAGGTGGGTGAAGCTTGTGGGGAGAGGGGGTGACGGTTGAGGGAAGAGGTGGGTGAAGCTTGTGGGGAGAGGGGGTGACGGTTGAGGGAAGAGGTGGGTGAAGCTTGTGGGGAGAGGGGGGTGACGGTTGAGGGAAGAGGTGGGTGAAGCTTGTGGGGAGAGGGGGTGACGGTTGAGGGAAGAGGTGGGTGAAGCTTGTGGGGAGAGGGGGTGACGGTTGAGGGAAGAGGTGGGTGAAGCTTGTGGGGAGAGGGGGGTGACGGTTGAGGGAAGAGGTGGGTGAAGCTTGTGGGGAGAGGGGGGTGACGGTTGAGGGAAGAGGTGGGTGAAGCTTGTGGGGAGAGGGGGTGACGGTTGAGGGAAGAGGTGGGTGAAGCTTGTGGGGAGAGGGGGTGACGGTTGAGGGAAGAGGTGGGTGAAGCTTGTGGGGAGAGGGGGTGACGGTTGAGGGAAGAGGTGGGTGAAGGTTGAGGGAAAAGGTGGGTGAAGGTTGAGGGAAAAGGTGGGTGAAGCTTGTGGGGAGAGGGGGTGACGGTTGAGGGATGAGGTGGGTGAAGCTTGTGGGAAGAGGGGGGTGACGGTTGAGGGATGAGGTGGGTGAAGCTTGTGGGAAGAGGTGGGTGAAGCTTGTGGGGAGAGGTGGGTGAAGCTTGTGGGGAGAGGGGGTGAAGGTTGAGGGATGAGGTGGGTGAAGGTTGTGGGGAGAGGGGGTGAAGGTTGAGGGATGAGGTGGGTGAAGCTTGTGGGGAGAGGGTGTGACGGTTGAGGGATGAGGTGGGTGAAGGTTGAGGGAAGAGGTGGGTGAAGGTTGTGGGGAGAGGGGGGTGACGGTTGAGGGAAGAGGTGGGTGAATCTTGTGGGGAGAGGGGGGTGATGGTTGAGGGAAGAGGTGGGTGAAGCTTGTGGGGAGAGGGGGTGACGGTTGAGGGATGAGGTGGGTGAAGCTTGTGGGGAGAGGGGGTGACGGTTGAGGGAAGAGGTGGGTGAAGCTTGTGGGGAGAGGGGGTGACGGTTGAGGGATGAGGTGGGTGAAGCTTGTGGGAAGGGGGTGACGGTTGAGGGATGAGGTGGGTGAAGGTTGAGGGATGAGGTGGGTGAAGGTTGTGGGGAGAGGGGGTGACGGTTGAGGGATGAGGTGGGTGACGGTTGAGGGGAGAGGTGGGTGAAGGTTGAGGGATGAGGTGGGTGAAGGTTGTGGGGAGAGGGGGTGACGGTTGAGGGATGAGGTGGGTGACGGTTGAGGGGAGAGGTGGGTGATGGTTGAGGGGAGAGGGGGGTGAAGCTTGTGGGGAGAGGGGGTGATGGTTGAGGGATGAGGTGGGTGAATCTTGTGGGGAGAGGGGGGTGACGGTTGAGGGAAGAGGTGGGTGAAGGTTGTGGGGAGAGGGGGGTGAAGCTTGTGGGGAGAGGGGGTGAAGCTTGTGGGGAGGGGGGTGAATCTTGAGGGGAGGGGGGTGAAGCTTGTGGGGAGAGGGGGTGATGGTTGAGGGAAGAGGTGGGTGAAGCTTGTGGGGAGAGGGGGTGACGGTTGAGGGAAGAGGTGGGTGAATCTTGTGGGGAGAGGGGGTGACGGTTGAGGGAAGAGGTGGGTGAATCTTGTGGGAGAGGGGGTGACGGTTGAGGGAAGAGGTGGGTGAATCTTGTGGGGAGAGGGTGTGACGGTTGAGGGAAGAGGTGGGTGAAGGTTGAGGGATGAGGTGGGTGAAGCTTGTGGGGAGAGGGGGGTGAATCTTGTGGGGAGAGGGGGTGACGGTTGAGGGAAGAGGTGGGTGAAGGTTGAGGGGAGAGGGGGGTGATGGTTGAGGGATGAGGTGGGTGAAGCTTGTGGGGAGAGGGGGGTGAATCTTGTGGGGAGAGGGGGGTGACGGTTGAGGGAAGAGGTGGGTGAAGGTTGAGGGGAGAGGGGGTGACGGTTGAGGGAAGAGGTGGGTGATGGTTGAGGGAAGAGGTGGGTGAAGGTTGAGGGAAGAGGTGGGTGATGGTTGTGGGGAGAGGGGGGTGATGGTTGAGGGGAGAGGGGGGTGATGGTTGAGGGATGAGGTGGGTGAAGCTTGTGGGGAGAGGGGGGTGAATCTTTTGGGGAGAGGGGGGTGACGGTTGAGGGAAGAGGTGGGTGAAGGTTGAGGGGAGAGGGGGTGACGGTTGAGGGAAGAGGTGGGTGATGGTTGAGGGAAGAGGTGGGTGAAGGTTGAGGGAAGAGGTGGGTGAAGGTTGTGGGGAGAGGGGGTGAAGGTTGAGGGATGAGGTGGGTGAAGCTTGTGGGGAGAGGGGGGTGACGGTTGAGGGAAGAGGTGGGTGAAGCTTGTGGGGAGAGGGGGTGACGGTTGAGGGAAGAGGTGGGTGATGGTTGAGGGAAGAGGTGGGTGAAGGTTGAGGGAAGAGGTGGGTGAAGGTTGAGGGAAGAGGTGGGTGATGGTTGTGGGGAGAGATGGGTGAAGGTTGAGGGATGAGGTGGGTGAAGCTTGTGGGGAGAGGGGGTGAAGCTTGTGGGGAGAGGGGGGTGACGGTTGAGGGGAGAGGGGGGTGACGGTTGAGGGATGAGGTGGGTGAAGGTTGAGGGAAGAGGTGGGTGAAGGTTGAGGGAAGAGGTGGGTGATGGTTGTGGGGAGAGATGGGTGAAGGTTGAGGGATGAGGTGGGTGAAGCTTGTGGGGAGAGGGGGTGATGGTTGAGGGAAGAGGTGGGTGAAGGTTGTGGGGAGAGGGGGTGATGGTTGAGGGAAGAGGTGGGTGAAGGTTGTGGGGAGAGGGGGTGATGGTTGAGGGAAGAGGTGGGTGAAGCTTGTGGGGAGAGGGGGTGACGGTTGAGGGAAGAGGTGGGTGAAGGTTGAGGGATGAGGTGGGTGATGGTTGAGGGAAGAGGTGGGTGATGGTTGAGGGAAGAGGTGGGTGACGGTTGAGGGAAGAGGTGGGTGAAGCTTGTGGGGAGAGGGGGTGACGGTTGAGGGAAGAGGTGGGTGAAGGTTGAGGGAAGAGGTGGGTGATGGTTGAGGGAAGAGGTGGGTGACGGTTGAGGGAAGAGGTGGGTGAAGCTTGTGGGGAGAGGGGGTGACGGTTGAGGGAAGAGGTGGGTGACGGTTGAGGGATGAGGTGGGTGAATCTTGTGGGGAGAGGGGGGTGAAGGTTGAGGGATGAGGTGGGTGAATCTTGTGGGGAGAGGGGGTGAAGGTTGAGGGATGAGGTGGGTGAATCTTGTGGGGAGAGGGGGGTGAATCTTGTGGGGAGAGGGGATGAAGGTTGAGGGAAGAGGTGGCTGAAGCTTGTGGGGAGAGGGGGTGACAGTTGAGGGATGAGGTGGGTGAATCTTGTGGGGAGAGGGGGGTGAAGGTTGAGGGATGAGGTGGGTGAATCTTGTGGGGAGAGGGGGGTGAAGGTTGAGGGATGAGGTGGGTGAATCTTGTGGGGAGAGGGGGTGACGGTTGAGGGAAGAGGTGGGTGATGGTTGAGGGAAGAGGTGGGTGAAGCTTGTGGGGAGAGGTGGGTGAAGTTTGTGGGATGAGGTGGGTGAAGGTTGTGGGGAGAGGTGGGTGAAGTTTGTGGGATGAGGTGGGTGAAGCTTGTGGGGAGAGGGGATGAAGTTTGTGGGATGAGGTGGGTGAAGGTTGTGGGGAGAGGGGATGAAGTTTGTGGGGAGAGGGGGTGACGGTTGAGGGAAGAGGTGGGTGAAGGTTGTGAGATGAGGTGGGTGAAGGTTGTGGGGAGAGGGGGTGAAGCTTGTGGGGAGAGGGGGTGATGGTTGAGGGAAGAGGGGGTGAAGCTTGTGGGGATGAGGTGGGTGAAGGTTGTGGGGTGAGGTGGGTGAAGGTTGTGGGGAGAGGGGGTGAAGGTTGTGGGGAGAGGGGGGTGAAGCTTGTGAGGGAAGAGGTGGGTGAAGGTTGTGGGGGAAGAGGTGGGTGAAGGTTGAGGGAAGAGGTGGGTGAAGGTTGTGGGGAGAGGGGGTGAAGGTTGTGGGGAGAGGTGGGTGAAGCTTGTGGGGAGAGGGGGTGATGGTTGAGGGAAGAGGTGGGTGAAGCTTGTGGGGATGAGGTGGGTGAAGGTTGAGGGATGAGGTGGGTGAAGGTTGAGGGATGAGGTGGGTGAAGGTTGTGGGGAGAGGGGGTGAAGGTTGTGGGGAGAGGGGGTGAAGGTTGAGGGATGAGGTGGGTGAAGGTTGTGGGGAGAGGGGGTGAAGGTTGAGGGATGAGGTGGGTGAAGGTTGTGGGGAGAGGGGGTGAAGGTTGAGGGATGAGGTGGGTGAAGGTTGTGGGGAGAGGGGGTGAAGGTTGAGGGATGAGGGGGTGAAGCTTGTGGGGAGAGGGGGTGAAGGTTGAGGGATGAGGTGGGTGAAGGTTGAGGGATGAGGTGGGTGAAGCTTGTGGGGAGAGGGGTTGAAGGTTGAGGGATGAGGTGGGTGAAGGTTGTGGGGAGAGGGGGTGAAGGTTGAGGGATGAGGTGGGTGAAGGTTGTGGGGAGAGGGGGTGAAGGTTGAGGGATGAGGTGGGTGAAGGTTGTGGGGAGAGGGGGTGAAGGTTGAGGGATGAGGTGGGTGAAGCTTGTGGGGAGAGGGGGTGACGGTTGAGGGAAGAGGTGGGTGAAGGTTGAGGGATGAGGTGGGTGAAGGTTGTGGGGAGAGGGGGTGAAGGTTGAGGGATGAGGTGGGTGAATCTTGTGGGGAGAGGGGGTGACGGTTGAGGGATGAGGTGGGTGAAGCTTGTGGGGAGAGGGGGTGACGGTTGAGGGAAGAGGTGGGTGAAGGTTGAGGGAAGAGGTGGGTGAAGGTTGTGGGGAGAGGGGGTGAAGGTTGAGGGATGAGGTGGGTGAATCTTGTGGGGAGAGGGGGTGACGGTTGAGGGATGAGGTGGGTGAAGCTTGTGGGGAGAGGGGGTGACGGTTGAGGGAAGAGGTGGGTGAAGGTTGAGGGAAGAGGTGGGTGAAGGTTGTGGGGAGAGGGGGGTGACGGTTGAGGGATGAGGTGGGTGATGGTTGAGGGAAGAGGTGGGTGAAGCTTGTGGGGAGAGGGGGTGACGGTTGAGGGAAGAGGTGGGTGAAGGTTGTGGGGAGAGGTGGGTGACGGTTGAGGGATGAGGTGGGTGAAGCTTGTGGGGAGAGGGGGTGACGGTTGAGGGAAGAGGTGGGTGAAGGTTGTGGGGAGAGGGGGGTGACGGTTGAGGGAAGAGGTGGGTGAAGGTTGTGGGGAGAGGTGGGTGACGGTTGAGGGATGAGGTGGGTGAAGCTTGTGGGGAGAGGGGGTGACGGTTGAGGGAAGAGGTGGGTGAAGCTTGTGGGGAGAGGGGTTGATGGTTGCGGGGAGAGGAAGGTGAAAGTTTGATGGGAGAAGTGGATGAAGGATGTGGGATGAGGTGGGTGAAGTTTGTGGGGAGAGGGGGATGTATCTAGGAGAGGGTTTAATTGAAGGGAAGGGTTAGGCTGGAGAGTTGTGAGCGAAGGTTGTAGGGAGGGCTACATCGATGTGGAGAGGGCAGGGTGAGTGGAATTGGAGAGGAATGGGAGTAGGTATAGGAAGATGAGAGGTGAGTGTTGGGGACGGTGAAGGAGAGTGAAGGGAGGGGTTGGTCAGGGTAGGTTGAGGCGAGGGCTGGGTAGGAGTTACAAGGGGTGAAATAGTCAGTGGCCAATATCCACTGACCTTGGAATGAAGAAGATGTCCCTGAACTGGTGTAAGTTTTCCAGCTGGAGCTGAAATGTCCTGCCCCTTCAATCCTCCCCCACCCCCCATGGGCCAGTTACATTTACCCATCAGTTTTAACCTGGTTGGATGATCTCTGGGTCACCTGAATCAAACTCTGTGATTGGTTTGACTGTGGACTGTGTGTGTTGATTTCCTCCCCCGATCGCCACTCAGTCTGCACAGCACCCTCCCCCCACAGGTTCCTCTTTAACTCTGTCTCAAAACTGAGAAGGCTCCAGAAAAATCCCCAACCTCGATTAGAGAAATTCCACTCCTTTGCGAATGCTCCAGGGATCTCCCAATGGGTAACACATTCTCTCCCATAGTCTCAATATCTCTCAGCATAAGCATTCTGCAAACAAAAAAGTAGTGTTGGAGGCACAGAAACAGGCCATTTTGCCCATCTAGTCCATGCTGAGCTATTAATCTGCCTACTCCAATCGACCTGCACGCAGACCATAGTCCTCCAAACCCGTCCCATCCATGTACCTGTCCAAACTTGTCTTAAATATTGAAACTAACTCCACATTCACACTCTTACCACCCTCTGAGTGAAGAGGTTCACTTTCATGTTCCCCTTAAACATTTCACCTTTCACCCTTAAACCATGACCTCTAGTTCTAGTCTCACCCAAACTGAGAGGGAAAAGCCTGCTTGCATTGTCTTTATACCCTCATAATTTTGTATCAGATCTACGCTCCAGAGAATAAAGCCCTAAACTATTAAATTTTTCCCTCTAACCCAGGACCCCAAGGGCTTCAACTCACCAGAATCAGAATCAGATTTATTGTCACTGATTTACAAGATGTGGATTTTAAACACAAGAGATTCTGCAGATGGTGGAAATGCAGAGCCACACACGCAGGTCAGGCAGAGTGTAATTACGAACTGACGTTCCATGCCAAGGCCCTCCACCACGACATGAGATTTGTTGCTTTCTGGCAGCAAAGATATTAAATACATAGTAAATTACAAGAAAAGCAAAAATGAGCAATAACACGGAATATTGAACAGTAACTGCAGAGTAGAGGCCCTTCAGCCCACCAGGTGGTGCCGACATTTTAACTTGCTCCAAGTGTTCTGTTTGGTAACTTCAAAACTTTGAACTAATTCGAGGGAAGACGGAGTCCAAAATGTAACTGAAATAAATACTCAACGCTCCTCCCTGCTTAGCTACAAACTCCAACTCAACTATATACGACTCTACAGACATCCACAGCATAATAAAATTTAAATTGTCCTATTCAGTCCTAACAATTTAATCACTGTGGAGGATTTCTTGTGGGATAACGTCTTTCCTGAGGGGTGGGGGGGGGGGGTGTCACTCAGCTTGGATTGTGACTGTGAAACAATCTCAGGTTCTGGGGGCTCCTCCATGTTGGGTGTAGAAGTTGATTCTGAGATGGCAGGAAGTGGTTCCGAACTCCCTTTTCCTTCTTCATTTTCTCTATCTAGCTTGTGCATCTTGGTCTTGTGAGGCTCCGTTTGGTTCACAGGGCTATTCTCTTATTAACGCTTCTACTGCCCCCTTTACAATCTGATCTCCCCTCAACATCATCAGGGCAAAAAGGGCCACTTTTCAACATAATTGTTTAAGGGCTAAGAGTGTTGTAAAAACAAGCCTGAAGGCTTTGTGTGTCAATGCGAGGAGCATTCGTAACAAGGTGGATGAATTGAACGTGCAGATAGTTATTAATGAATATGATATAGTTGGGATCACAGAGACATGGCTCCAGGCTGACCAAGGATGGGAGCTCAACATCCAGGGATATTCAATATTCAGGAGGGATAGACAGGAAAGAACAGGAGGTGGGGTAGCATTGCTGGTTAGAGAGGAGATTAACGCAATAGAAAGGAAGGACATTAGCCTGGAGGATGTGGAATCGATATGGGTAGAGCTGCATAACACTAAGGGGTAGAAAACGCTGGTGGGAGTTGTGTACAGACCACCTAACAGTAGTAGTGAGGTTGGGGATGGTATTAAACAGGAAATTAGAAATGTGTGCAATAAAGGAACAGTAGTTATAATGGGTGACTTCAATCTACATATAGATTGGGTGAACCAAATTGGTAAGGGTGCTGAGGAAGAGGATTTCTTGGAATGTATGTGGGATGGTTTTCTGAACCAACATGTTGAAGAACCAACTAGGGAGCAGGCCATTCTAGACTGGGTATTGAGCAATGAGGAAGGGTTAGTTAGCAATCTTGTCGTGCGAGGCCCCTTGGGTAAGAGTGACCATAATATGGTGGAATTCTTCATTAAGATGGAGAGTGACATAGTTAATTCAGAAACAAAGGTTCTGAACTTAAAGAAGGGTAACTTTGAAGGTATGAGATGTGAATTAGCTAAGATAGACTGGCAAATGATACTTAAAGGGTTGATGGTGGATATGCAATGGCAAGCATTTAAAGATTGCATGGATGAACTACAACAATTGTTCATCCCAGTTTGGCAAAAGAATAAACTAGGGAAGGTAGTGCACCCGTGGCTGACAAGGGAAATTATGAATAGTATCAAGTCCAAAGAAGAAACATATAAATTAGCAAAAGAAAACAGCACACCTGAGGACTGGGAGAAATTCAGAGACCAGCAGAGGAGGAAAAAGGGCTTAATTGGGAAAGGGAAAAAAGATTATGAGAGGAAGCTGGCAGGGAACATAAAAGTTGACTGTAAAAGCTTTTATAGATATGTGAAAAGAAAAAGATTGGTCAAGACAAATGTAGGTCCCTTACAGTCAGAAACTGGTGAATTGATCATAGGGAACAAAGACATGGCAGACCAATTGAATAACTACTTTGGTTCTGTCTTCACTGAGGAGGACATAAATAAATTTCCGGAAATAGTAAGGGACCGAGGGTCCAGTGAGATGGAGGAACTAAGGCAAATACATGTTAGTAGGGAAGTGGTGTTAGGTAAATTGAAGGGATTAAAGGCAGATAAATCTCCAGGGCCAGATGGTCTGTAGCCCAAGAAATAGTGGATGCATTAGTGATAATTTTTCAAAACTCCTTAGATTCTGGATTAGTTACTGAGGATTGGAGGGTGGCTAATGTAACCCCACTTTTTAAAAAAGGAGGGAAAGAAAAACCGGGGAATTATAGACCAGTGAGTCTGACATCGGTGGTGGGAAAAATGCTAGAGTCGGTTATCAAAGATGTGATAACAGCACATTTGGAAAGAGGTGAAATCATCGGACAAAGTCAGCATGGATTTGTGAAAGGAAAATCATGTCTAGCGAATCTTATAGAATTTTTTGAAGATGTAACTAGTAGAGTGGATAGGGGAGCGCCAGTGGATGTGGTATATTTAGATTTTCAAAAGGCTTTTGATAAGGTCCCACACAGGAGGTTAGTGTGCAAACTTAAAGCACATGGTATTGGGGGTATGGTATTGATGTGGATAGAGAATTGGTTGGCAGACAGGAAGCAAAGAGTGGGAGTAAACGGGGCCTTTTCAGAATGGCAGGCAGTGACTAGTGGGGTACCGCAAGGCTCAGGGCTGGGACCCCAGTTGTTTACAATATATATTAATGATTTAGACAAGGGAATTAAATGCAGCATCTCCAAGTCTGCAGATGACACAAAGCTGGGCGGTGGTGTTAGCTGTGAGGAGGATGCTAAGAGGATGCAGGGTGACTTGGATAGGTTAGGTGAGTGGGCAAATTCATGGCAGATGCAATTTAATGTGGATAAATGTGAGGTTATCCACTTTGGTTACAAGAACAGGAAAACAAATTATTATCTGAATGGTGGCTGATTAGGAAAAGGGGAGGTGCAACGAGACCTGGGTGTCATTGTATACCAGTCATTGAAGGTGGGCATGCAGGTACAGCAGGCGGTGAAAAAGGCAAATGGTATGTTGGCATTCATAGCAAAAAGATTTGAGTACAGGAGCAGAGAGGTTCTACTGCAGTTGTACAAGGCTTTGGTGAGACCGCACCTAGAGTATTGTGTGCAGTTTTGGTCCCCTAATCTGAGGAAAGACATTCTTGCCATAGAGGGAGTACAAAGAAGGTTCACCAGATTGATTCCTGGGATGGCAGGACTTTCATAAGAAGAAAGACTGGATCGACTAGGCTTATACTCACTGGAATTTAGAAGATTGAGGGGGGAGCTTATTGAAATGTATAAAATTCTAAAGGGATTGGATAGGCTAGATGCAGGAAGACTGTTTCCAATGTTGGGGAAGTCCAGAACGAGGGGTCACAGTTTAAGGATAAAGGAGAAGCCTTTTAGGACCGAGATGAGGAAAAACTTCTTCACACAGAGAGTGGTGAATCTGTGGAATTCTCTGCCACAGGGAACAGTTGAGGTCGGTTCATTGGCTATATTTAAGAGGAAGTTAGATATGGCCCTTGTGGCTAAAGGGATCGGGGGTATGGAGAGAAAGTAAGTACAGGGTTCTGAGTTGGATGATCAGCCATGATCATACTGAATGGTGGTGCAGGCTCAAAGGGCTGAATGGCCTACCCCTGCACCTATTTTCTATGTTTCTATCTGAGGAATCCTTTGTTCTCATGTCTCCGTTGACTCCCTTCTTTCTGGCCTTCCATTCATCTAGCTGGGCTTTGGTCTTTGCATTACGTTTACAAGCGGCTTTGAAATTCATGCAATAACCCTAATGCACACAGAGTAGATTCTGTTTCTTTACACTCACAAAAGCAGAATGCTTGCAACTTCACTGAACCTCCTTGAACTCTCTTCCAGCTTAAAACCAAGCCACATTTCACAAGTAACTGCCTGATTAACATATCAGAGGCTTTCTCAGATATGTTGCCTACAAAAGCTGTTGTAGTTGGACCCCCCCCCCCCGCTTTCGTCACTTTGATGATACCTCTGAGCAGCATGGTCCTTCGTTGGTCTGATGTGCTTTTTAGCCAGGGATGCAGAGGTTAACACTAACACCAGTTTGTCCTCTGTTAAGCAACAGTTCATGGTGAGATCCAGTACTCATTTTCAGTTGACTCTATTGCAGGGCATGTGACATACAAATGGTGGATACATCTCTAATCAAGTTGTAGATGTCTCAGCCAATCACATTCCCAGAATGCTGGTCCTCCTCTTGTTACCACATGCAAGCTCAAAGTGGCTTGTTCACTGTTACAAAAGTCATTCCCAAAGGAGTTATCTTTTCTCCAGTATAAGTTCATAGTTGCTCAAACAAGAGAAAATCTGCAGATGCTGGAAATCCGAGCACACACACAAAATGGCGGAGGAGCTCAGCAGGTCAGGCAGTGTCGATGGAAAAGAGTAAACAGTGGATGTTTCAGGCCGAGACCCTTCATCAGGACTGGGAAAACAGGAGAGGAGTCAGAATATTAAAGTGGGGGTGGGAGAAAGAAGTACATGGTGGTAGGTAATAGGTGAAGTGGAAGAAGGAGGTGTGAGGTAAAGAGCTGAGAGGTTGATTGATGAAAGAGGTAAATCGGGAATCTGACAGGAGAGGGCAGGAGATCAGGGAAGAAAAGGAAGAGAAAGGAACACCAGAAGGAGGTGATGGGCAGGTAAGGAGATAAGGAGAGAGAAGGAAACAGGAATGGGGAATGGTGAAGGGGGTTCAATTACTGGAAGTTCGAGAATTCAATGTTCATCTAATCAGGTTGGAGGCTACCTGATATAAAGTGTTGTTCCTCCAACCTGACTGTGGCCTCATCACGGCAGTAGAGAAGGCCATGAACTGACATGTCGGAATGAGAATGGGAAGCAGAATTGAAATGAGTGGCCACCGGGAGATCCTGCTTTTTCTGGCAGCTGCTCAGCGAAATAGTCTCCCAATCTACAGGAAGCCACACCGGGAGCACCGGATCCAGCAGATGATCCCAACAGACTCACAGGTGAAGTGCTGCCGCACCTGGAAGGACTGTTTGGGGCCCTGAATGGTAGCACTTGCGAGGAGAACTGCCAGGAGAAAGATTAGTGGGAAGGATCAGTGCACCGACCGTTACAGGATGAAATAGCAAGAGTTAAACAGCGCAGAGAAGGCTGTCACAGACGCTAACAAACGTGTGAGTACAGTGCATAGTGACAGTGAAAGACACACTGAATGTAAAGTGAAAATAATGTGGCTTCGATCAGGAAAGTTGGCGAATTTGATAGCGCTAATGAAGGCTGCGAGTCATATATCGAGAGGGTCGAATTGCTTTGTAATGCGAACAACATGGAAGAGCAAATGAAGGCTCCTACACTTCTTAGCTTCATGGGCTCAAGAACGTACAACCTCTTACACAACCTAGTAAGCCCAAAAAGCCAGCAAGCAAGATGTTCGATGAAACTGTTACAATTTCATAAATCACCTGAGCCATAACAGCTGGTAAAGGGTGAGAGATTTGGATTCTATCAAAGGAACCAGTCAAATGGTGGAAGCATTTCTGAATACACTGCAGAACTGCGCAAACTTTCCCAGTGCTGTGACTTTAAAGATGGACTTTCTAATGCATTAAGGGTTAGGCTTGTACCTGGCTTGCATAGTCAAAGCATTCAAAAGAGGCTATTAACTGAGAGAGGCTTAACCTTAGAACAGGCATTGACAATTGCAATATCATTAGAAACTGAGACAAAGGGTGCAGAAGAACTATAGAAAAGGAGGTTAGAATGTGAAATGTACAAAATGTCCCTGGATTGGTGCAAAAATCCAAAGATGTTGTCAATGTGACAAATCCTCCCATGACACAAATGACTAATGGTTCAAAGAAAAAGTTTTGCAGGAAGTGTCTCAGACAAGGTCACAAAGCAGACAAAAAGTCCAAACGAGTGAAAAGTTTCAAACTCAAAAATAAGCAAATGCATAAAGTGACGGAATGTAAAACAGAATCAGACAGCATAGAGTCAGACAAAGGTGAGCTGTCATGCCTAGAACTGCATAGTATAACAGAAGAAGATCACAAAATCATCTGGATCACAGTAGACGTATCTGGTGTAAAACTGAAAATGGAGCTGGATACAAGGTCAGCTTTATCAATAATTCCAGAGGCCGACTACAGCAGGCTGTTTTCTAAGATACCATTAGAGAAGATCTCAGTGATGCTAAAGAATTACATAGGTGAAGAAGTAACTCACAGAGGCAAACTGGAAGTAAACACTGTATGGCATATGGAGACCAAACACAACAGCTGGAGCTTTATGTATTGAAAAGCAGAGGACCAGCACTTTTTGGACATGAATGGTTGAGAAAAATCCAACTACAGTGGCACTCAATCTACAGACAACAGCAGCCCAAACAGTAACACTAACCAGAGAATGCCACATCTGCTTAATGCTAATGAGACGGTGTTTGAGAAGGCGATTGGTAAACTCAAAGGCAAGAAGGCCTTCCTAAAGAGGATGCTGAACTGCAGAGTTTGGAGGAATCTGGAATTCTCTCCAAAGCTGAGTGGAGTGATTGGGCCATGCGCATTGTCCTGGGGATTAAGAACGGGAAGACCAGTGCTGTTCACCTATGTATTTCAAGGTTAGCACCGACCTGGGACTGCATACTGTGCAGTATCCCCTGCCACAAACAGAACACGTTTTTGCATCTTTGGCAGGTGGGGAGAGGTTTTCAAAGGTTGACTTATCACAAGACTATCTGCAAATGGAGATTCAGGAGTTAAACAGGAAGTTCCCCACAATGAACACTCACAAGGGATTGTTCCAGAATAATCATCTTGTCTTTGGCGTTGCATCTTCCACTACTGGCAACTGAAGAAAATAAGTCTTCATACTGTGACCCAGCAGAGGTGTTCCACACTGCATTGGTGGATCAGTTGCCGGTAACAAATTCCAAAATCCGAGGGGAAACGAGGAATGACCCAGCATTGTCGGAAGTCTATGAAATCACCATGCAAGGATGGCCAGCTTATGGTGACCCTGTGTTTCCAGAGTTCTCAGTGAGAAGAGACCAGCTGTCGGCATGTCAAAGAACACTATGTGTGGATCTCGTGTTGTGGTTCCCTCTAAACCGCACAACAGACTATTAGGGAGTCTGCACGAAGGAGGGCTGCGTACAGTCAAGATGAAGAGCCTCACATGGAGCCAAGTGTGGTGGCCGAGAATGGGTGAACAGATTGAAGACTTGGCCAAAAGCTGTTCAGGATGCCACAAAGTTCAAAATACTCCCTCATAGGCACCATTACAACCGTGGGAGCAGCCGTCAACACCATGTCAAAGAATACGTATTGACTTTGCTGGGTCATTCATGAACTCCATGTTTCTGATTATTGTGATGTTTATTCAAAGTGACCGGAGATTATACGAATGAAGTCAGCAAAGACTGTCTCCACCCTGAGGACTATCTTTGCCATAAATGGCTTACCAGCACTGTGAGTGTCAACAGACCATAATACACCTCGGAAGAATTCCAACTGTTCATGAAGTAAAATGGTATCAAACGTTTCAAGTCAGCTCCTTGCCACCCAGCAATGAATGGGTGAGCTGAAAAGTTTATCCAAACCTTCAAGAAGTCCATTAAAGTGATGGACAAGAAGGACATTTCTCCACAGCACAAGGTGGACAATGTCCTTTTTGTGTATCGGAACTCTGTTCATGCGACGACAAATCAAACAACTGCAATGCTGTTCATGAGCAGGGATCTGAGATCTCGCATTGACCCCCTGAAACCAGACCCCTGCAAGATAAACAGTTCAGCCATTTGCCAAGAGCAGCAGCAAGGAGCTTCGAGATTGGACAGGAAGACCTCGTGCATGGTTACCGAGAAGGCAAAGGGACGTCCGGTAGGGTAGTTACAAGAACTGGACCACTGATGTACACAGTGGATGTTGGAGGTCAGACATGGAGACATCGTGTGGACCACATACTAAATGCTCAACCGAAGAATGCACCTGAGTCGATTGCACCCAACTAGATGGACATATTACAGCCACCGAACTTATCTCTCCGTGACGATCATGTCACCGACAGCAACGTGACATGGGAAACCAAGAATGTTGTCTTAGACAAGACACCTGCCAAACCCACACAACAGGAACATTATCGTTGATGACCTGATGCCACTCCACAGGCCCAGAGGCAATACCCTGAAAGAAACAGAGAGCCACCCAAAAGACTGAACCTTTAGAACTGTGAAGTTCATTATGGACTGTTACTGTGAAAGCATGTTTATTTGGAATACGGGTTTCTGAAAGGGTAATTGAATGTTCCGTACATTTACAGTTTTATGTTACATTAATCTAAGCGGGGAGGAAGTGTAATGTATTTCTTTTAGAGCAATGACGCCTTCCCACTTAGCACCACATATTGATCTGTTTTCTGTGCACAGGCTGTTCCCTACGCAAGCGCATTGTTCTCTCTCCGTCTCTCACTGCAATGGGAGACCTCACGAGACCAGCAGCTGATGAGGAGGCAGACTTTTACTCAGGGTAACCTGCGGCCACAGGAGACCCAGTCCTACCTCCACGAACAGACAAGCTGGTTTGAGCCAACAGGACCATGCGAGCCCCAACCCTGTCTAGTCTGGGTGTGGTGGAACTGGAGCGAGAATGTCTTTAGTTCAGGAGAAAGCCACGAGGCCCACTAAGGAGTTGCCTATCAAGTCTGGCCCCTTAGCAGCCAAGCCTAAGGGAACTAGCTGCCAGGTCCCACTTAAGGGAAAGGCTCCTAAATGTAAACCCTTGGAGCCGAGTTCCAGAAGCACAAAGACCATTTGTAGGGCCTCGGTGCCATTGTCTGAGGATACAGTTGAGGATTTGGATTCTGTTTCAACAAAAGACTCTAATGAACCTATGGAAGAGACTTTGAGAGTCTGCAGACTCCCACTACCCCTGCTACCTAAGGAGTCACAGGAGTCATCCTTGGAGGGAAGAATAGGCTGAAATCAAGCTGGTTGAAATCTCTTCTGTCTCTTTCAGCGAGGAAAAAGCCTCGACTCTTCCACCGCATTGACCCTACGACTGTGTAATAAATCTACTGCCAGGTACTTGCCTTCCACGTGTACATAAAGGATGCTCTTGCCATGGGATGCATTTAGCACCAGCCAGCACAGGCTTCTTCATTGTACAGAGAAAGGACAGGAGCCTGTGGCCATGCTCTGATTATAGAAGGCTGAATCGCATAACAGCAAAGAATCATTACCCTCTTCCACTCATGAACGCTGCCTTCGTGATTCCCCAAGGGCCAAGTGTATTCTCGAAGCTGGAGTGCACGTGGTCTGGTCTGCATAAAGAGGGCGACGAGTGGAAGACTGCATTCAACACACCAACAGGGCACTCTGAGTACCTGGCCGTGCCCTTCGGACTTGCTAACGCACCAGCAGTTTTCCAGACCTTTATAAACGACATGCTCTGGGATGACTCCATAAAGTATGCCTTTATCTACTTAGATGACTCCCTAATCTTCTTCAAGTCCATGAAGGAGCATGTCAGGGACATTTCAAAACGGCTTGTAGATCATGGACTTTATGCCAAGCTGGAGAAATTCAAATTTCACATGACCACCACTTCATTTTTGGGTTTTGCCATCTCCAATGGCAATCTCAAGATGGACCCCAGTAAGACACAGGCAGTCAGAGACTGGCCACAACCATCCTATGTGAAGCAAGTCCAATGATTCCTGGGATTTTCCAACTTTTACAGGAAGTTTATCAGGGACTTCAGCTCAGTGGTGGCTGTGCTGACAGCACTAACTAAGAGATCCAAGAGTCCTTTTGTTTGGACTACCAAAGCAGAGGCGGCCTTTGCAGAACTCAAATAGCGGTTCACGACAACTCACGTTTTGTTTCACCTAACCTGGACTTTCCCTTCATCGTGGAGGTGGATGCCTTGGATATCTGAATGTGTGGAGTTCTTTCTCAACAGACGCCTTCGAGCAATAAACTGCAACACGTGCATTCTTCTGCAGGTGGCTACCCCCGGCAGGGGTGAGCTATGACATTGGAAATAGAGGAATGGTGTCACTGACTTGAGGAGGCCAAGAACCCTTCTATTGTATGGATTGACCACAAAAGCTTGGCTTATTCAGGCGGCCAAATGACTGAATTCCGGGCAGGCCAGGTGGTCTCTTTTCTTTAACTGGTTCAATTTTGTTCTGTCCTATCAACCAGGGTCAAAGAATCAAAAACTGGATGCCTTTCCTCATCAGTGCAATGAACCCGAAAGAGTGGAGCAGCCTACCAGCATTTAGCCCCAAGCTAAGGTCATAGCATTTATTCATTGGGGAAAAGGTGCACTTGGTCACAAGGGCCAGGCTCAAGAGGAGATTGACCATCTAGAATGACCACTCACCCGGGGTTTGACTGAACCCTCAAGTTCATTGAGAAGATACCGGTGGCCTGCAATGTCGAGAGAGGTCCGACAATGTGCAGGCATGCAAGGTGTGCGCCTGGAGCAAATAGCCCCATACCCAACCTCAAGGGCTCCTTCACCCTCTGCTTGTTCCTGATAGACCATAGGCGTACATCTCCATGGCCTTTGTCATGGGCCTTCTTCTTTCCAAGGGGAAGGCTGTTATCATAGTAACTGTAGATCATTTTTTGAAAGCCTGCCAATGCATTGCATTGGACAAACTACCATCTGCGGTGGAGATGGCTGAGATTGTCCTCACAATCCATGGATTTTTGGTGCACATTGTGTCAGATCAGGATCCACAATTAACATCATGGTTTCAGACAGTGTTCTGTATACTGACTGGGGCTACAGTGAGTCTTTCGTCCGGGTTTCACCTGCAGACCATTGGCCAAACTGAGCGGGTGTACCAGAATATAGAACGAACCCTGAGATAATCGGCCTCGGGAAAACCAGATGAGTGGTGCGACCACAACACTTTCCAGCACTCTGCACATGGATATCCACGTTCAAATGCCAATTCGGGTATTCTCCACCACTCTTCCCTGAGCAGGAGGTCAAGGTTGGGGCTGAAGATCTCATCCTGTGCTGCAAGGAAAAATGGACTAGGGCAAAGGAGATTTTGCTGAACTCTACCCTGAAGACAGGAGCATACTCCCTGATGCATTTTTGTTGCATTTTCTGCAAGCTTTGCCTTTAAATCTGCATGGGTCTGGTGAATGTAAGCCCCTGCTACAACTTCAGCCAGGCAGGTTTCTGTTTAGACATTACAATTTTGTTCAAGCTCACTTTCATTCCTGATTGCAACTCGGTCGCATTTCTATCTACTGCTTCCATTGACACAGCTATTTCAACTGCTCTCTTCAATGTGAATTGTGCTTCTGTTAGGAGCTGTTTTTGAATGCTTTCTTGCAAAATTCCTGAATGTAAAAGATCTCTCAGTGCACCATTAAATTCTATCACCCCTGTTATGTTTTGAAACTTCAAAACATTAATGTAATTCAAAGGAAGATATGGGAGTCCAAAATGTGAGTCCAACTTTATGTTTACTTTATTCACAAATATTGTGATGGTGTTTGCAATTCACATATACTTCCATATAACCTGTAATGAATATTTGAATGAACAAGACAGCTTGATCAAACAATATACTCAAATATTACTGAAATACTAAATACATATCACCAAGATCAAGTTCTAACTCTTCTTCCCCCTTCACATTTTTCATTCAGATGCCTATCTAAGTGTTTCTTAAATGCCCCTGATGCATTTGCCTCTACTGCCACCATATAATTTTATTTATTAAAAAATAAATTAAATTAGTCCAAACCCAGCAAAAGCAGATAAAATTAGTGAGGTAATGTACATGGGTTCATTAGCGTACATGTACAATCTGATGGTTGAGGGAGAGAAGATGGTCTTAAAATGTTGAGTGTGTGTCTTCAGGCTCTTGTAACTCCTCCTGGATGGTAGCAGTGAGAAGAGGGCCTTCCAGAGGTTGTACCTAGACTACTTGTATGGACCTGGATCAGTGGTCTTGAGTACCACAGATCTAGCCTCAGCAATCTACAAATCTCCTGGTTCATCCACAGCTTTTCATTTGGATCTATCAAGTACGTTCTCAAAGGCACACACTCATCCACACAGGTCTTGATGAAGTCAGTGACAAATGGGGCATATTCATTCAGATTCGAAGATGAATCCCTGAATATTGTCCAGTCCTGTAAGTGCTCCTCCACCTCCCTCCTCCCTTGACCATATCTTCTTGGTCTTCACCACCGGTGCTATGGCCTTTAGTATTTGCCTGGACACTGGGAGTAAATGTACAGCCAGGTGATCAGACTTTCTAAGGTGCAGGTGTCAGATGGCACAGTAAGCATTTTTGATGGTGGTGTGACAGTGGTCAAGTATGTTGTCTGCTCCGGTTTCATAGATGTTCTGGTTGTGTAGCTGGTCAGAGACTTCTTCAAGCTGGTCAAGTTGAAATACTTTGCAATGATAGGGAAGGCATTAGGGTCGCTGTTTCTCAGTGCCCAGCTCCTTCAGTGCTGCCTGACGTTGACCAGGGGTGGAAGGTACACCACTACCAGGATATTGGCAGAAACCTCCTTGAGCAGATAAAATAGATGACACTTGAAGACTAGATGTTCCAAGTTGGGTAAACATGTCTGAGACAGAACCATCACTTTTGTACACCACCAAAAGTTAATCATGAAGCATACTCTGCCTCCTCCACCTTTAAAAGACTCAATTGCCTTGTCTTTATAGTGGATGGTGAAGGCCTCGGGCTGCAGTGCTGTGTCCAAAATGGTGGGGGCGAGTCATGTTTCCATGAAGCAAAGTACACAGCAGTCCCCAATGCCCCTCTGGTACTGCAATCTTGCTCTGAGGCCATTAGTATAACTGTCCAGAGACAGTACGTTTGCCAGCAAGATGGTAGGGACTGGGTGCTAAGGGCTTTGTGTTTCAATAGGACTGGCAGACCAGCCCACTTCCCACGCTTCTGTTTCTTATAGAGAGACTGCACTTGCAACCTGAATCTGCAGTCCAGAGTCTGTCGATTTTGAGTATCAATACATTTTTTAAATGTCTTAAAACGACGTTGCTTGCAATGTGGCAGTGCCTGTGGATTTCAGCTGTAGTAGTCCTAAATGGGAATATTTGATGTTTCCCCTCAGAGCTGCATGCAAAGAGTTGCCACTTATTGGAGTCATCTTGCTGCTCTCTGTGTAAAGAGCCCACCTTTGACATCCACTCTATACTTTCCTCCAATCACCTTAGAATTTAAAATAATACCTCCTGTGTTAGTCATTTCCACCCTGGGAGAACATCTCTGGTTGTCCACTCAAATTATCCTTTGTTACATTCTATCAAGTCACTTCTCAAATAAAAAGTGTAGCGTTCATTGGTCGATGAACGATCAAGAAATCTGATGATGTGAAGAAAAAGTTGCTTCTGAATCATTGAGTGTGGGTCTTCAAGTTCCTGTACCTCGTCCCTGATGAGAAGAGGGCATGTCCTGAATGGTGAGGGCCAAACTTCCTCTGCATTTGAATGTCTACCGACTCCTAATCACACAAGCCCCTCTGCACCCAACCTTCTCTGAATGAAAACCTCCCTCTGCATCTTAACTCCCACCAGCTCCCAACTACCCAGCCCTTCTGCTCACTGAGCACCCCCCAGTACCCCAATTAAGTAATTCAGCTTTAAGGTTCCATCTTTGAGTTCAAATCCCACCAGGGCCTCAATCCTCCCTCGCTTAATAGGCTCCTCCAGCCCCAGAAACTCCCAGCGATCTGTCTCTAGACCAGCCTGACTTTAACCTTTCACCATCGGCAACATTTCTTCAGAAGCCCACACTCCCAGTGGAACTTCCTCCATTAACTATTTTCTAAGCGGGGGAAAATTCAGAAATCACTGGCATGTGTTGTAAAACTAGTGAGGTAGTGTTCATGGGTTCATTGTCCATTCAACAATCTGATGGCAGAAGAGAAGAAGCTATTTCTGAGATGTTGAGTGCGTGTCTTTAGGCTCCTGTACCTCCTCCTTGATGGTATGTCCTGGATGATAAGGATCCTTAATGATGGATGGTGCTGTTTTGAAGGTGTCCTCAATGCTGGGGAGGTTGGTGCCCATGATGGAGCTGACTGAGCTTGTAACTTTCTGCATCTTTTTCCAGTCCTGCGCAGGGACCCCTCCATACCAGAGAGTGATGCAATCGGTTAGAATGCTCTCCATATACAGCTCTAGAAATTTGCAAAAGGCTTTGGTTGTTGGAGGTGCAAGGGGACTTGGGAGTCCTCGTGCAGGATTCCCTAAAGGTTAACTGGCAGGTTGAGTCAGTGGTGAGGAAGGCAAATGCAATGTTAGCATACTTTTGAGAGGACAAAAATGTAAAAGCAAGGACAAAATGCTGAGGCTTTATAAGGTATTGATCTGGCCACACTTAACATATTGTGACGTTTTGGGTCCCTTGCCTAAGAAAGGATGTGCTAGCATTGGATGGGTCTGGAGGAGACTGAGAAGAACAATCCTGGGAATGAGAGGGTTAATGTTTGAGAAGCACATGGCGGCTCTGGGCCTGTACTCACTGGGATTTAGAAGAATGGTGGGGGGGCTGGGAATCTCATTGAAACCTATTGAATATTGAAAGGCCTAGGCAGACTGGACATGGAGAGAATGTTTCCTATAGTGAAGGAGTTTAGGACTAGAAGATGTAGCCTCAGAATAGAGCATCCCTCTAGAACAAATGTAAGGAGAAATAACTTCACGCAGATGATGGTGAATCTGTGGAATTCATTCCCACAGATGGCTGTGGAGGCCAAGTTATTGGGTGTATTTGAAGTGGAGGTTGATATTTTTGAATCTTGATTAGTCATGGTGTCAAAGGTTACAAGGAGAAGGCAGGAGAATGGGGTTAAGAGGGCTAATAAATCAGCCATGATAGAATGGAAGAACAGATGTGATGGGCCGAATGGTCTGATTCTTCCCCTATGTCTTATGGTCTTCCATCTCCCACCTGTCGTTCTTCTTTGATTACCCCTGATAACAGGTCTTGAACGTCCACTGATGAAGAGTCTCGGCCTGAAACGTCGTCAGTGCTTCTCCCTATAGATGCTGCCTGGCCTGCTGCATTCCACCAGCATTTTGTGTGTGTTGTTTGAATGTCAGCTGTTCATTTTCCACCAAAGATTCTGCCCGACTGAACTCATTCCACAGCCAACAGACTCACTTGACAGCTCATGCTTTCAGTATTATTTATTTTTGTTTGCATAGTTGGTCTTTTTCTGCATATTGGGTGTTTGTAAGCTTTTGTTTATGTATAGTTATTCACAAGTTCTATTGTATTCCTTTGCTTTCCCTATGAATGCCCACAAGAAAATGAATCTCCGAGTAGCTTATGGTAACATATACGCACAATACATTTGATAATAAATGTTACTTTGACTTTGCAGAGTTCCGCCAGCATTTTGTGAGGGTTGCATGTTGTACTGCGTTTATGCCACTGGGGGGAGGCATAGAGCCAAATACAGAAACAGGCCCTTTGGCCCACTATGCCCGTGTGGACCATTGAGCATGCATTTACTGATCAAGTTTATCAACATTAATGCATTTTTGAATGTTGTGGGAATATCTGCTGTCACCAGCCTCTGTGACAATGTGTTTAGATCCCCTGTGTGGAGATAATCATGCTATCTTTCAAGTGTTTTCTTTGCCAATCAGAGGTTCGCTGACCTTCAACTGAGAGTAAACGGATCAGTTTGGAGACACGAGTTAGATATCTGTATGATATCTGTATGTTGGTGTTGCTTTATCATGGTGTAGATGCTGTTAATGATGCCCTCTTCCAGTGTCTGTCTTTCCAGCAGATCTTCAAAATCTTCCTTCAGGTTCTTTGGAGGTATTGTTTCAGGGCTTTCGGGTGTCTACTGTAGGTGGCCCATGATTCTCCTGTTACTGGGTGGTCACTCACTCAGCTATGGGACACATAGGGCAGGGGAATCCTCACAGACTGCATGCTTGTATGGTGCTTAGCATACCGCTTTACCATGCCAGCAATCAGCAATTGGGGTTTGATTTCTGCCGCAGTCTCTAAGGACTTCATACGTTCTCCCTATAATCACGTGAATTCCCTCCAGGTGCTCCAGTTTCCTTCCACATTCCAAGCACGTATCGGTAGGGCTAGCGAGCCATGTTGGTGTCCGGAGCATGGCAGCAGTTGCTGGCTGTCCCCAGCACATCTTCAGACCGTGTTGGTTGTTGACACAACCAATGCATATCAAGTCAAGTCAAGTCACTTCTATTGTCATTTCGACCATAACTGCTGGTACAGTACATAGTAAAAATGAGACAACGTTTTTCAGGACCATGGTGTTACATGAAACAATACAAAAACTAGACTGAACTACGTAAAAAAACAACACAGAGAAAGCTACACTAGACTACAGACCTACACTGGATTGCATAAAGTGCACAAAAACTGTGCAGGCATTACAATAAATAATAAACAGGACAATAGGGCAGTAAGTTGGTGTCAGTCCAGACTCTGGGTGTTGAGGAGTCTATTAGCTCGGGGGAAGAAACTGTTACATAGTCTGGTCGTGAGAGCCCGAATGCTTCGGTGCCTTTTCCCAGACGGCAGCAAGGAGAAGAGTTTTTTATGAGGGGTGCGTGGGGTCCTTCATAATGCTGTTTGCTTTGCGGATGCAGCGTGTAGTGTAAATATCCGTAATGGCGGGAAGAGAGACCCCGATGATCTTCTCAGCTGACCTCACTATCCGCTGCAGGGTCTTGCGATCCGAGATGGTGCAATTTCTGAACCAGGCAGTGATGCAGCTGCTCAGGATGCTCTCAATACAACCCCTGTAGAATGTGATGAGGATGGGGGGTGGGAGATTGACTTTCCTCAGCCTTCGCAAAAAGTAGAGACGCTGCTGGGCTTTCTTTGCTATGGAGTTGGTGTTGAGGGACCAGGTGAGATTCTCCGTCAGGTGAACACCAAGAAATTTGGTGCTCTCTATGATCTGTACCGAGGAGCCGTCGATGTTCAGCAGGGAGTGGTCACTCCGTGCCCTCCTGAAGTCAACAACCATCGCTTTTGTTTTGTTCACATTCAGAGACAGGTTGTTGGCTCTGCACCAGTCTGTTAGCCGCTACACCTCCTCTCTGTAAGCTGACTCGTCGTTCTTGCTGATGAGACCCACCAGTCATCGGCGAACTTGATGATGTGGTTCGAGCTGTGTGTTGCAGCACAATCGTGGGTCAGCAGAGTGAACAGCAGTGGACTGAGCACGCAACCCTGGGGAGCCCCCAGGCTCAGTGTGATGGTGTTGGAGATGCTGCTCCCGATCCGGACTGACTGAGGTCTCCCAGTCAGGAAGTCTAGTATCCAGTTGCAGAGGGAGGTGTTCAGGCCCAATAGGCTCAGCTTTCTAGTCAGTTTCTGAGGGACGATTGTGTTGAATGCTGAACTGAAGTCTATGAACAGCATCCGAACGTTCGTGTCTTTTTTGTCCAGGTGGGTTAGGGCCAGGTGGAGGGTGGTGGCAATGGCATCATCTGTTGAGCGGTTGGGACGGTACGCAAACTGCAGGGGGTCCAGTGAGGGGCAGCAGGGTCTTGATATGCCTCATGATGAGCCTCTCAAAACACTTCATGATGATGGATGTGAGTGTAACAGGATGGTAGTCATTGAGGCAGGACACTGAAGACTTCTTCGGCACGGGGACGATGGTGGTGGCCTTGAAGCATGTTGGAATGTTGGCGCTGCTCAGGGAGATGTTGAAGAAGTCAGTGAGAACATCTGCTAGCTGGTCTGCACATCCTCTGAGCACTCTACCAGGGATGTTGTCTGGTCCAGCAGCCTTCCGTGGGTTGACCCTGCACAGAGATCTTCTCACGTCAGCCATGGTGAGACACAGCACCTGGTCATTTGTAGGAGGGGTGGACTTCCTCGCTGCCACGTGATTTTCTGCCTCAAACTGGGCGTAGAAATTATTCAGCGCATCTGGGAGGGAGGCATCACCTGCACAGTCAGGTGATGTTCTGTAATTGGTGATGTCCTGGATGCCATTCCACATGCTGTATGTTTCATAGAACATGGAAAACCATAAGAGATAGGAACAGAATTAGGCCTCTCCATTCATTGAGTCTGCTCTGCCATTCCATCATGGCTGATTTATTATCTCTCTCCACCCCATTCTCCTGCCTTCTCTCTGTAACCTTTGATGCCTTCACTAATCAAGAACCTATCAACCTCTGCTTTAAATATGCCCAATGACTTGCCCTCCACAGCTGACTGTGGCAATGAATTCCACAGGGTAAAGAAATTCTTCCTCATCTCTGTTCTAAAGGGATGTAATTCTATTCTGAGGCTGTGCCCTCCGGTCTTAGACTCCCCCACTATAGGGAACACCTTCTCCACATCCACTCAATTTAAGCCTTTTAATATTTGATAGGTTTCAATAAGAAAACTCATTTTTCCAGCGAATGCTGGCTGAGAGCCACCAGACACTCCTAATACAAATATTGAACATAGAGCACTACTGTACAGTATAGGCCATTCAGTTCATGATGTTGTGTCAATATTTTAACCTATTCTAAGATCAATCTTACCCTTCCTCCAAATCAGAACATTCCTCTAAAAACCTTAAAAATCTGCCCCCTTGGATTATCAAATGTTGATGTGATAAATAAAGCTAATCTTTAATTTCTTTGCACCCAGCAGGTCAACTGGAAATATGATCAATCCATAACATAAATACATACTTAACGGGTGCTTTGGATCTGTCTTCACTGTGGAGACGCTAGCAGTATTCGAGAGGTCTGTGAGTGTCAGGGAACAGGAGTGTGTGATATTGCTATTACTAAGGAAAAAGTGCTAGGCAGACTCAAAGGACTTAAGATGGATAAGTCACCTGGACCAGATGGACTACATCCCAGTGTCCTGAGAGAGGTTGCTGAAGAGAGAATGGATGCATTGGTCATGATCTTTCAAGAATCATTTGAGTGTGGCATGGTTCTGGGGGTCTAGAAGATTGCAAATGTCACTCCACACTTTAAGAAGGGAGGAAGGTGAAAGAAAGGAAATTCTAGGCCACTCAGCCTAACTCCAGTGGTTGGGAAAGTGCTGGAGTCCAGTATTAAGGATGAGGTTTCAGGGCACTTGGAGACTAATGATAAATTAAGTCAGGTCAGCAGGGTTCCAGTAAAGGGAAATTTTGCCTGACAAATCTGTTAGAGTTCTTTGAGGAAGTAACAAGCAGTGTGGACAAAGGAGAGACAGTGGATGTCACTTACTTGAATTTTTAGAAGGCCTTTAAGGTGCCACATGTGAGACTGCTTGACAAGGTAAAATCCTATGCATTAGAGGAAAGATACTGGCATGGATAGAGGAATGGCTGACAGCCAGGAGGCAGTGAGTGGGAATAAAAGGGGCCTTTTCTGTTTGGTTGCCAGTGACTAGTGGTGTTCCTTAGGGGTCAGTATTGGGACCGCTACTTTTCACATTGTTTGTCAGTGATTTAGATAATGGCATAGATGGCTTTGTGGCAACATTTGCAGATGATACAAAGATCGGTTGAGGGGTAGTTAGCGCTGAGGAAGCAATGTGATTGCAGCAGGACTCAGACAAATTGGAAGAATGGGGAAAAAATTGGCAGATGGAATACAGTGTTGGGAAATATGAGAATGCATTTTGGTAAAAGGAGCTATACTGTGGACTGTTACTGAAATGGGAGAAGGTTCAAACATCAGAGGTGCCGTGGGACTTGGGAGTCCTTGTGCAAGTTTCCCCGAAGGTTAATGTTAGAGCGAGTCTGCGGTAAAGAAGGCAAATGCTTTGTTTCCATTTATTTCAATGGGAATAGAGTATAAAAGCAAGGACACAATACTGAGCCTTTATAAGACACTAGTGAGGCTGCATTTGGTGGATTGTCGACAGTTTTGGGCCCCATATCTCAGAAAGGATGTGTTGTCATTGGAGAGAGTCCAGGGGAGGCTCACAAGGATGAGTCTGGGAATGAAGGGGTTAACAGATGAGGCGTGTTTGACAGCTTTGGGCCTGTGCTAGAAGAATGTGGGGAGGGGATCTCAGTGAAACCTGTGGGATTTTGAAAGGGCTGGGTAGGATGGATGTGAAGAGGATGTTTCCAAGGTTGGGGTGTGCAGAACTAGCCGGAGAGTGGTGACTGTGGAATTTTCTGCCACAGACTGACATGGAGGCCAACTCTGTTGGGATATTTAAGGTGGAAGTTGATCATTTCCTGATTGGTCAGGGCAACAAAAGATATGGCGAGAAGGCAGGTGTATAGGGTTGAGTGGGATCCGAGGTCAGCCATGATGAAATGGTGGAGCAGACTCAATGGGCTGAATGGCCTAATTCTGCTCCTATGTCTTATGGTCTTATACCATCAGGCTGAATAAATTCATGCTAACCTCTAATCCTAAACTACTGAAACCAGTTTCAGACATAAGTGTGTGAATGATCCACTTCTCCTCCCTCCCGAGATCTCCCCTCTCTCTGGAGCTGGACTCTAGGCCCATCGATTCACTTACTGTGATTCTGAGGAATCAGTAATGCCAAGGAGTTAATTGTGGATTTCAGGAAGGGAAAGTTGAGGGAAAATCATTGAGAGATTAGATGAGGAAAGTGTGAGCAGGTTCAAGTTCCTGAAAGTCAGCACTCTGAAAATCTAACCTGGGCCCAACGTATTGATGCAACTACAAAGAAGGCTATATTTTATTAGCAGTTTGAAGAGACTCAGCATGTCGCAAATTTCTACAGATACACCATGGGGAGCATTCTAACAGGTTCCGTCACTGTCTGTTATGGAGGGGCCGATGCACAGGATCGGATAAACTTGCAGAAATCTGTAAATTCAGCCAGCTCCATCGGGACACCGACCTCCCCAGCATCCAGGACAACTACAAATGGCGATGCCTCGGAAAGGTGGCATCCATCATTAAAGACCTCCAACACCCAGGACATCCCCTCTTCTCATTGCTTCCATCAGGGAGGAGGTACAGGAGCCTGAAGACACACACTCAACATTTCAGGAACGGCTTCAACCCCTCCACCATCGGATTTCTGAATAAACAACGAACCCATGGAAACATTACCTCACTCTTTTTCCTCTCTTTTTGCACCAGTTATTTTATTTATTTTTATATATTCATCTTATTGTAATTTAGTTACCGATACTATGCATTGCATTGTACTTTTGCCACAAAACAACAAATTTCACGACCTAGGGAGCTGAAGGTTTTTGCACGGTACTGAAATTGTCAACACGGACCAGGGAATGAGTTTGTAAATCTGGCGGGAGCAAAGGGTGTTGGAACAGCAAGGGTGGACAGCCATTCCACCCTGTGCTCTATGCGCTATGGAGGAGCAGTTTGGGACAGGTGGCAAGGTGTGAGGGGTGGTGCGGGAGGCACCAGGCAAGGTCACTTGCTTCCAAGTAACTGCTTTATTGATCATTACAGAACGTCTCTCTGGGGCTTCCCGCTATCTCTCCTCTCCCTCCCCCTTGTCCCAGTAATGATTGCCCTCTCCCCGCCCCCGTCTGCAGTCATATCAGAATCAGGTTTATCATCACTCACGTATATCATGAAACTTGTTTTGTTTTGAGGCAGCAGTACAGTGCAATACATAAATTCACTGTGGCACTGTACAAAAGTCTTTTGCACAGGATTGTATGTCAGAGAAAATAAACCGGTTTCAGGTTCTGAAAAAGTTTCCCATTTGTTTGGCACCCCATCCACCCCGTAAACACCCTCCCTCTCCACCAGCAGCGCACGGTGCCTGTTGTGTGCACTGTCTGCAGGTAACACGGGACACTCCAGTATCACCTCTGTCACAGGACCCTTGACCTCTCCTACACAGAACTACAAGGGCAGCACCTGCAGGCTCCAGCTCGCCCGCCCCCGCCCAAGTCACACACCGACTGGGCCAAACCCTGTCCCCAGAATGAATGGCACAATCACAGCATTTTTCTCATTTCCTCAATCTGTGAGTGAGAGTTTACGAGGTGGCAGGAACAGAAGGGAAACCAGATTCCTCAGCAAGTGTGGCATGACCCAGGGTTACTGCTGGTCATCCGGGGCCTGTGGGACAGCCAGTGGGTGTACATTCTGAGGTTCGGAATAGGCGAAGGCTGCCGTTCAGCCAATGCTCCACCCATGCTAGTAACTTCCCTGTAATTCCATGGGCTCTTATCTTGCTAAGCAGCCTCATGTGCAGCACCTTGTCAAAGGCCTTCTGAAAGTCCAAGGACATCACATCTACAGCATCTCCTTTGTCTACCCTGCTTGTAATTTCCTCAAAGGATTGCAGTCAGTTTGTCAGGCAGGATTTTCTGTTCCGGAAACCATGCTGGCTTTGGCCTATCTGTCATGTGCCTCCAGGTACTCAGTAATCTCATCCCTAACAATCAATTCCAACAACTTCCCAACCACTGATGTCAGACTAACAGGTCTATAGTTTCCTTTCTGCTGCCTCCCCCCCTTCTTAAACAGCAGAGTAACATTTGCAATTTTCCAGTCATCCGGTACAATGCCAGAATCTATCAATTCTTGAAAGATCATTGTTAATGCCTCCACAATCTCTCCAGCAACTTCCTTCAGAACATGAGGGTGCATTCCATCAGGCCCAAGAGATTTATCCACCCTCAGACCATTGAGCTTCCTGAGCAACTTTTCAGTAATTCTCACTGCACAAACTTCACTTCGCTGACACTCTTGAATGTCCAATATACTGCAGATGTCTTCCACTGTGAAGACTGATGCAAAATATGCATTTGGTTCCTCTGCCAGCTCTGCGTCTCTCATTACAATATCTCCAGCGTCATTTTCTATTGGTCCTATATCTACCCTCAACTCTCTTTTACCCTTTATATACTTAAAAAGGCTTTTAGTATCTTTTGATATTAGTCACCAGCTTCCTTTCATAATTCATCTTTTCCTTCCTAATGACCTTCTTAGTTTCCTTCTTCAAGATTTTTCCTTTATCTTCCCACTAGCTTTGGCTTCCTTGTGGGCCCTCTCTTTTGCTTTTACTTTGGCTCTGACTTCACTTGTCAGCCACGGTAGTGTCCTTCTTCCATCCAAAAATTTCTTCTTATTTAGAATATATCTGTCTTGCACTTCCCTCATTTTTCACAGAAACTCCAGCCATTGCTGCTCAGCTGTCCTTCCTGCTAGTGTCCCTTTCCAGTCAACTTTGGCCAGTTCCCCTCTCATGCCATTGTAATTTCCTTTATTCCAATGTAATGCTGACACACTGGAATTTTGTTTCTCCTTCTCAAATTTCAAAGTGACCTCGATAACATTGTGATCACTGTTCCCTAAGGGTTCCTTAACATTAAGCTCTCTTATCACCTCCGGATTATTGCACAACACCCAATCCAGTACAGCCGATCCCCTAGCTGTTCTAAAAAGCCATCCCTCAGACATTCTACGAATTCTCTCTCTTGAGGTCCAGTACTGGCCTGGTTTTCCCAATCCACTTTCATGTTAAAATCCCCAACGATTATCATGACATTGCCCTTCTGACACGCCTTTTCTATCTCCTGCTGTAATTTGTAATCCACATCCCGGCTGCTGTTTGGAGGCCTGTATACAACTGCCAATAGGGTGCTTTTACCCTTTCAATTTCTTAACTCAACCCATACAACTGTACAGCTTCTGATCGTATGTCATCCCTTTCTAATGATTTAATATTATTTCTTGTACACAGGGCCACACCACCCCCTCTGCCTACTAACCTATCTTTCTAATACACCGTATATCCTTGAACATTCAGCTCCCAATGGCAGCCATCCTTTAGCCAAGTTTCAGAGATGTTATACTTGCTAATCTGTAGCTGAATTTCAAGACTGTCCATTTTATTTCTTATGCTGTGTGCATTCAAATATAACACTTTCAGTTCAGTATTCGTTGCTTTCTATTTTAACTGCACCACACCTCTTTTTGACTGTAAATTATCCCACTGGCTATGATTAAGCCTCATTTCCTGCCTGTCCTTTCTATAATCTCTGTTGTATGCTATCTTTGATTGATTTCTGTTTTTCGCTTCCTCAGTCCTGCCAAATTAGTTTAAACCCCCCCCAACAGCTCTATTAAACCTGCCTGCCAGGATATTGGACCCCTTTGGGGTCCTTTTTGTAAAGGTCGTACCTCCCCCAGAAGAGGCCCCAAAGCCCTGCCCCCTACACCAGTCTCTCAGCCACACATTAATAGGCCTGAACATGCTATTCTTGCACTCGCTAGCACTTGGCACAGGCAGCAATACTGAGATTACTACCCTGGAGGTCCTGCTTTTCAGCTTCCTACATAATTCCCTGAATTCTCTCTTCAGGACCTCCTCCCTTTTTTCTACTTATGTCATTGGTACCAAAGTGTATCAAGACTTCTGGCTGTCCATCCCCTCCCTTCAGAATACTCTGCACCCAATCCGAGACATCCAGTACCCTGGCACCTGGGAGGCAACACACCACGTGGGTATCTCTATCAGGCCGACAGAACCTCCTGTCTGTTCCCCATATAACTCTAAGTTTTCCTTCCTCACTATCCACTCCCTCACCAATTTTGGCATTGTCTGCAAACTTAGGAATTCTTGTCCAAATCGCTAATATAGATGATAAACAAAAGTGGTCCTGGCACAGATCCCCGTGGCACACCTCTGGTCACAGGTCTCCAGTCAGGAGAATGAGCCTCCACCACCACAAATGAAAAGGGAAATATTGAAGAGGAACCTGAGGGGAACTTCTTCACTCAGAGGATGATGAGGGAGTGGAACGAGCAGCCAGCGGAAGTGGTAGATACGTGTTGGATTCCAACACTTGGAGAAGTTTGGATAAGTACAAGGATTGGAGGTCCAGGTGCAGGCTGATGGGATGAAGCAAAATAACATGGACTAGATGGAGCGAAGGGCCTGTTTCTGCACTATACTGCTCTGTGACTCAATGACTATGGCTACGTCTTGGTTGAAGTCCCTCAGGACCTGACGACTGGTCAGCTGCAGTTCTAACTGCTTGTTCATTCCCACTTGCCTGGTGATTATAAACTTCCTGAGTCCCCGCCCCCCCCCCTTTCCCTTTCAATTCTGGACGTACAACTGTTTCTGGGTTGTCACTTGTAAAGTGCACAGTGCAATCAGATTTAAAATGCCGCTCGACGGTCTATGTTCCGTACATCTGCAGCTATCTTTATTTGGATGAACATGGAACAGTACCGCACAGGAGCAGGCTCTGCTGCCTTCTTCCTGGACATGCCCCCTCCACATCTCTTCCACCAGCAAGGAGGTAGGGGAGCTTGAGGACACACACTCAATGTTTTAGGAACAACCTCCTCTCCTGTGCCGTCGGGTTTCTGAACGGTCCATGAACCCAAGAACATTACCTCACTAGCAAGAGGAAGTCTGCAGATTCTGGAAATCCGAGCAACACACACAAAATGCTGGAGGAACGCAGCAGGCCAGGCAGCGTCCACGGGAAAAAGTACCGTCGACGTTTCAGGCCGAGACTGACACGACCTCACTAATTTCTTTTTCTTTTGCACTATCTATTTATTTTGTAATTTTATCATAATTGTTCTGTCATTGCATAGCACTGCTGCCACAAAACAACAAAGTGCAAGTTCAGGTTTATAGTCATTCAATCATGCACATGACCATAAGACATAAGAGTAGAATGCGGCCATTTGGCCCATCGAGTCTGCCCTGCCACTTAATCATAGCTGTTGCTTTATTTCCCCTTCTGAGCCCCACTTCCCGATAAATTACATATAGCTAAATGAGACATTGCTTTGCTGGGGCCAAAGCACACAACACATAGAGTATATACAGACACAGAATAATATTAACACACACCCTGAGTGACGTGGCCTGAAGATGGACAGGTTGACATAAGATGCATGTTTCTGGAAGACAGTTTGATGTTACTGGCACTGTTATAAAAGAAGCAGTCCTATCAATATGTGAAACTGCTGCAACACAGGCTGAGAAGTGACCAGTGAAGGATGTGTGTGTGTCCGTGAGTTGGGGGTTGGGGTGGAGTGGGGTGTGACAGGGCATTCAGACACTGCTGGGTAACAGTGTTTCATGTCCTACAAGGCAGCGATAATAAACTGGATTGTGACCCTGAGTGTAATCCCACCTGCCCTGTCCGCTGCCCGTTCACGTTGCTGTCAAAAGTTGCTGTTCTCTCTGCCTCCATTACCTCCCCTGGCAGTTCGCTGCAGGTGCTTCACCACCACCGATCCTTTCATCGAAATGGGATGAGCTGTGCTTTACTTACCAGTGCGCTGTGAACTGCCGTCGGCAACCGGCTCTCCTCTGGTCCTCAGCAGCAGCCTGGGCTGCCAGGCTACCCGATGCCATTTACAACAGCCCTCCTCCTTCCAGTCTACAGACTGAACTGCAAGATGACTGACACAGTCCGTGACTCAGCAAAGCTCACACTTGGGTGAAAGATACCGACACTGTGATTAGTCAGCCGTGGGTCACCGTGATGGGCATCCACTTAGAGTCAGAATCAGATTCAGATTTAGATTTATTAATCACTTGTACACAGTGCAATGTATCATTTCCGCTGACAACCACCACAGCCTGAGGATGTGCTGAGGGCAGCCTGCCAGTGCCGCCACACAATCGGGCGGCAACATAGCATGCCTACCACGCTCGGCAGAACAACACAGAACTCAAGTAACGAAACAACAACGGCAAGGCAAACCCCTTTCCTCACTCCCATCCTCCGACAGACACGGATAGGCCTCCAACTTCAGGACAGGGCCTGGGCCTCCGGGTTTCAGCTGTTCGACTTCTGGACTTGGGCAGTATTATATATACCTATTATATGTTTACTGCTGTCTTATACGTGCCTTGTTCTGTGTGTGACTGTTGGGTCTGTGAACACTGTTTCGTTTGGCTGTACTCATGTATGGTTGAATGATAATTCAACTTGAACTTTAGCTGGAGCCTTTCAGTCTTGTTCGACCATTCATCAGGCCCCAGAGGCTGAGAGGCTATCTTAGCACCATCTTTCTGCACTGTCCATTAACTCATTTAACATCCAGAGGTGGAGCCGCCTTTGTTTTCAATTAGCAGACTGCCTCCACAGCCCTCAGGGTGGAGAATTCCAAAGACTTAAGGTTTATTTATACTTCTGCGTCAAATGAACGCCATAGGTACAGCGTAGCCGCATAACCTACGCTGTACCCTACGCCAGACCCTGATGCGCACCTCTCCAAAAATGTAACTGTGTGTCGCGGCGACGCAGACCGCAACAACTGTGATTGGTCCGCTTGGTAGCATCACATTTCCTCCTGTCTATAGGCATACTGTGTGTACACTGATGCGAAATAAACGGTTGGAGACGATGAACCAAATCGTCAAATCTACCTGCCGACATCCGAAAATATTTGAAATGCATTTCCTCGTCCATGTCTCTCAGCGGCCGGACAAGCACAGAAATTCACCCTCCCTCTGCCTCAATCCATTCAATGGCCGTACACACCATCTCCTCCGACGTCTTCTCTCTTTTCTGCGCTGCAGTAATTTCAGTAAGAGTAACCCTTGTTCAACATTTATCAGCTCCAGCTCCAGCATGATGCGCTCAGTCGCCATTGTTTGAAGTACACAAAGAAATTCTACACAGAGGCAGAGAAACCTCACCGCCAACTATTGCTTTTGCAGTGAATTGCAGAGCGACGCAAACACACCAACGCACAGGTATAAATGCTCACAGTGGCGCAGGCCACTTACGAATGCTGTGGAGTAGGCTACTACGAGAAGTATAAATCAGCCTTTACATAACATTGAATAAAAAAATTCGTCCTGATGGCACGACTTCGTTAAGAGTTACAGGAGGTTTTGAATGTTGCCAAAGACACTCGCAATTTTCTACAGATGTACAGTGGAGAGCATTCTAACAGGTTGCATCACCGTCTGATGTGGAGGGGCCACTGCACAGGATCAGAAAAAGCTGCAGAAAGTTGTAAACCCAGCCAGCTCCATCATGGGCACTAGCCTCCCCAGCAATGAGGACATCCTCAAACAGAGATGCCTCAGACAGGCGGCATCTATCATGAAGGACCCCCATTACCCAGGACGTCCTCTTCTCATTGCTACCATTAGGGAGGAGGTACAGGAGCCTGAAGGAACACACTCAAACATTCAGCAAGAGCTTCTTCCCAGCGCCATCAGATATTTGAATGGATAATGAACCCATGTACGCTACCTCACTATTTTTTCTCTTTACCTGTTCTCTTTTTGCACTGCTTATTTAATTTAAGTATAACTTATTGTCAGTTATAGTTTTTTATGATTAAGTACACAAAACAACAGATTTCACGACATATGCCAGTCATTTTAGACCAGCTTCTTATTCTGGTTTTAAAAGTCTGCCTTCTTGTTCCAAGACAAGGATACAATCTGCGTCCCGGTTCTAACACCGTGAATCCCTGACCTACAGGGTTTCACCAGGGGAAACATTCGCTCCACTTGCATCTGCTGATCCCTGAGAGAACTTTGCTTCTGATGTGCTTCTTATTTTTCATAAGACCATTAGACACAGGAACAGAATTAGGCCATTCGACCCATCGAGTCTGCCCCGTCTTTCCATCATGGGTGATGTATTTTCCCACTCAACCCCATTTTCTTGCCTTCTCCCTATAACTTTTGACTTGATTCTTACTAACCAAGAACATATCGAACTCTGCTCTAAATATAGCCAACGACAGGGAGGTAATCACCCCAAAGCTACAAGAAGTGACTGTCAGGAGAGGGAAGGGAGAACGTCAGGTAGTGGAGAGCACCCCTGTGGCTGTTCCCCTCAACAATGAGTACTCCACTTTGAGTACTGTTGGTGGTGGGGAATGACTTACCTGTGGGAAGCAGCAGTGGCCGCGCCTTTGGCACTGAGTCTGGCCCTGTGGCTCAGAAGGGCAGGAAACTGAAGAGAATGGCAGCAGTAATAAGGGACTCTGTAGTCAGTAGGACAGACAGGTGCTTCTGTGGATGTGAAAAGGAGAAACCGGTAGTGGTTTTCCTCCCAGGTACAAGGTTCATGATATTTCTGAACGCGTCCACAGTATCCTGAAATGGGAGGGTGAGCAGCCAGAGGTTGGGGTACATATTGGTACCAACCGCACAGGTAGAAAAACGGAGGAGGTTCTGAAACCCGATTACAGGGAGTTAGGAAGGGAGGAAGGACCTCGAGGATAGTAATCTCAGGATTGCTGCCTGTGCCACGTGATGGTGAGGATAGGAACAGAAAGCGGTAGTGGATAAGTGTGTGGCTGAAGAATTGGAGCAGGGGGCAGAGATACAGGTTTCTGGGTCATAGGGACATCCTCTGGGGCAGGCACGACCTGTACAAAAGAGACGGGTTGCCCTAAATCTGAGGGGGTCCAATATCCTTGCAGGCAGGTTTGCTAGAGCTGTTGGGAGTGGTTTAAATGAATATGGCAGGGGGATGGGAACCAGTATGATTGAGCTGAGGATGAGCCTGCAGGTTTACAAGCAGATAGAAACATAGAAAACATAGAAAGCCTACAGCCCAATACAGGCCCATCGGCCCACAAAGCTGTGCCAAACACGTCCCTACCTTAGAAACTACCTGGGGTTACCTATTTTTCCCCTCTATTTTTCTAAGCTCCACAAACCTATCCAGGAGTCTCTTAAAAGACCCCATCATATCCACCTCCACCGCTGTCACTGGCAGCCCATTCCCCACACTTACCACTCTCTGTGTAAAAAACTTACCCCTGACATCTCCTCTGTACCTATTCTCCAGCACCTTAAAACTGTGCCCTCTCATGCTAGTCATTTCAGCCCTGGGAAAAAGCCTCTGACTGTCCACGTGATCAATGCCTCTCTTCATCTCATACACCTCTATCAGGTCACCATAAGGGTGAAGAATGCAGGACTGAGAGTGCGTATTTAAATGCACGTAGCATTCAGAATAAAATGGACAAATTCGTAGCCACCTTATTAGAGATTGGTTGGTATGACATTGTGGGCATCACTGTTGTGGCTGAAAGAAGGGCATAACTGGGAGCTTAACATCAAAGGATGTACTTTGTACTGAAAGGACAGGCAGGAAGGCACAGGTGATGGTGTGGTTCTGTTGGTAAGAGATGGAATTACATCTTTAGAAAGAAGTGAAATAGGGTCAGAGAAAGTTTAATCTTTGTGGGTGGAGTTAAGAAACTGCAAGGGTAAAAAACCATTATGGGAATCATATATAGGCCTCCAAATAGTAGCCAAGATGTGGGGTAAAGATTGCAAAGGGAACTGGAAAAGGCATGTGAAGCAGGTGATGTCACAATTGTAATGGGGGACTTCAACATGCAGGCTGGTGTCAGATCACAACAGGGGGCATTTGTTGAGTGCCTAGGACAGGGGTCAGCAACCTTTACCACTGAAAGAGCCACTTGGACCCGTTTCCCACAGAAAAGAAAACACTGGGAGCCGCAAAACCCGTTTGACATTTAAAATGAAATAACACTGCATACAACGTTTTGTTTTGCCTTTATGCTATGTATAAACAAACTATAATGTGTTGCATTTATGAAATTGATGAACTCCTGCAGAGAAAACGAAATTACATTTCTGCATGCAACAAAAACATTTTGAACTCCGAAAAAAAGACGTTGGGTTGAAAGTTACTTTTAAGTAAAATACTCAATGTCTATTTGAGTCCTTCTTGTATTTATGAAAAACGCCGAACTTAAATTTTCCGCCAGCAGCAAACCAAAAATAACGTCAGCCAGCTGTCAGCCTGAAAAATAAAAGGACTATTTCACTGAACAATGAAAAAATATGAATATACATAAAATAATAGGCAATTAAAATATTTATCATACCTGGTTAATGGGATTTCTGCTCCTGGACCTCAGTGCACAGCGTCTGCACATCAGGGCTGTATGACGTCACCTTCATCTTTACACAGGATCGCAAGCTGTCATCTGTGAGGCGTGCGCGATGTTTGTTTTTAATAAAGTTCATGTTGGAGAACACCTGCTCACTTACATATGTGGATCCAAAGATCGACAGGACTCAAAGCGCATACTTTTTAATGTTTACATAAATGTCGGGCATAGCATTCCATGTTTCGAACACAAGTTTTTCAATATCACTCCATTTGTGTTTCTGAGCAAGAACGGCCTTCTGACGGGCAACATCTTCAAGGTCTGCTGTCAAGCGTCTAAACTTGGACACCCATATGTCTTTGTCGGCTATGTCGGCCAGTTCCATCTCAAGATCAGGTTGACTCACACCTGCCAATGCAGTCGTATTCAGTAGGGAAGGATCGATGCTTAAGGGAGTGACCGGGAAGGATAATGTGTTTTTTTCCTCTCTGAACTCACAGAAGCGTTTCCCAAACGATGTTTGCATTGCGATGATTGCAGAATGTAAATACTCCGAAATTATCATGTCGTGACCTTGTTTGAACTCTCTCAAATTGGGGAAGTGAGACAAAGTGCCTTTCTGTAAATCTCTGGCAAGCAACGTCAACTTGCGCTCGAATGCCAAAACATCCTCCAACATGTGCAGGGCTGTGCGTCCTTTCCCCTGAAGAGCTGTGTTCAGCGTGTTCAGGTGCGCTGTCATGTCTACCATGAAGTGTAGCTTTTCCAGCCACTCTGGCTGTTCCAGCTCAGGAAAGGTGAGCCCTTTGCTGCCCAGGAAAGTTTTCACTTCTTCCAGACACGCGACAAAGCGTTTCAGCACCTTCCGTCTGGACAGCCAGCGATAAAAACACGTTGTAGCGGTGTCAGTAAACTGCAGTCAAAGATAGCTTTATTCGAACTAAACAGCCTTGCTTTTAAGCCTCCCTCAACCCAGCCCCCATGGACGCAGATGCTGCAAAAGACGCGTACTCACAAACCCCCGTAGGCTATCTCCCTTAGCCGGAATGCTGGCTAATTGTGAGCCGTTTCGGATGTGGCAGGAAATGTGTCGCCACACTTAGATTGTACAAGATCACCATAATCTTCAAATTTAGAATTACATTTCAAAAGCTAACAAACTAACATAAAATACATTTTAATTAAATACTGACCAATTATTTCCCAAAGCCACAGGGAGCCGCAGCACAGAGGTGAAAGAGCCACAAATGGCTCGGGAGCCGCAGGTTGCCGACCCCCGGCCTAGGAGATGGCTTTTTAGGGCAGCTTGTGTTCGAGCTTACTTGGGAAAGGCTATCTTAAATTGGGTGTTGCGTAATAACCGAGATTTTATTAGTCAGCTTAACGTAAAGGAACCCTTGGGAGGCAGTGATCATAATATGATTGAATTCATACATCATTTTGAGAGGGAAAAGCAGAAGTCATATTGATGCACCATCAATAACTCTCGGAGACGTGAGGTGAGATATCGGCTTTTATTGGCTGGAAGAAAGAACAAGCAGCAAATGACCACCACACTACACCTTGGAGACCGAGGCTGGGGCTGTGTCTCCAATCGCCTTTATACTGGGGTCTGTGGGAGGAGCCACAGTCTATGTGCAGTCAGCAGTGGGGGCGTGTCCAGACAGGTATGTGTAGTTCACCACACATGCGTATCAGTATCACAATGGAATAAAGGGAATTACAGAGGCTCGAGAGAAGAGCTTGCTTAGGTGGATTGGAGGAGGATACTGGTGGGGATGACGGCAAAGCAGAGATCGCTGAAATTTCTGGGAATAGTTGACAAGGCACAGGGTAGGTCTGTCCTACAGAAGTTGTTCTCAAATAGTGGGTATGCAACCATGGCTGACAAGGGAAGTTAAGGATTGCATAAAAGCCAAGGAAAGGGCATACAAGGTAGTAAAAGTGAGTGGGAAGTTGGATGATTGGAAAGCTTTTAAAATCCAACAAAAGGCAACTAAAAACACTATAAGAAGGGAAAAGATGAAATATGAGGGCAAACTAGCCAATAATATAAAGTTTTTCAGTTACATATAGAATAAAAGGAAGGTGAGAGTTGATATTGGACCACTGGAAAATGATGCTCATGAGGTAGTAATGGGGGACAAAGAAATGGTGGATGGAATTTAATGCAGATAAGTGTGAGATGTTGAACTTTGGGAAGACAGGCCAGGGTAGGGCTTTCATGCTGTTGTGCTGTTCACTTTTTGTTTTAATTCTTGTCTTTGTGGTTACTGTTATTCAATGACTGAATATCCTCATTGCATGACCCAGCCATTTGGTATTCCTCACTCATCATTCCCCAATCTGGTTCCCCTCTTGCCACTTCTCTTCTCCTCCTCAACTCCCCTTGGTTACACTCCTCCTTCCCTTTCTCCGATGGCTCACTCACCTTTCCTATCAGATTCCTTCTTCTTCAGCCCTTCACCTTTTCCATCTGTTCCCTCACAGCTTCTTACTTCATCCACCCTCCCTAATCATCAACCTTCCCCCTCACCTATCTTCTGCCAGCTTGTACTCATCCCCCTACCCTACCTTCTTATGCTGGGTTCTTCCCCCTTCATTTCCAGTCCTGATGAAGGGTCTCAGCCAGATGCATCGACTGTACTCTTTTCCATAGATGCTGCCTGACCTGCTGAGTTCCTCCAGCGTTTTGTGTGTCTTGCTCTGGAATTCCAGCATCTGCAGCCTCCCTTGTGTTTGTACTTGACACTGTTCTCATTCCCTGGATTTCTCGTTACATGACAAACCAGTTTGTGTATTGAGATCAGCTCTGAACAACCACAGATCATATGCTCTTCTCTCAACTTCCTCAAATCAGGCCACGGAAAATCATCACCACTCAGACAAACAGATGCCTGGAACGTGCTGCATCAGAAGGTTTCACTCTCAGAATAACAAGTGAGTGATGGACGCTGCAGAGAAGACCAGCAACGGTAAGTCAGATGACAGAGCCCACTCTGATAAGAAACAGGAGGAAGCCTGGAAATCCAGAGTAACACACAAAATACTGGAGGAACTCAGCAGGTCAGGGAACATCTATGGAAATGAATGGAAAGTCGATGTTTCATGCTGAAACCCTCCTTCAGGATCTGCTGAGTTCCTCCAGCATTTTGTGTGTGTTGCCCACTCTGATAACACATTTGTATGTTGCCTACTTGTCTTTGATTTCCTGAATGCCTGCACGAAAATGTATCACAAGGTGGTACACAGTGGCCTCTTTATTAGGTATGTCTTTTACCAAATAAAGTGGCCTCTGAGTGTACGTCAGTGATCTTCTGTTGCTGTTGAAGGTTGAACATTTTGTGCATTCAGAGCTGTGCTTCTGCTGTAACACGTAGTTGTTTGAGTTACTGTTGCCTTCCTGTCAGCTTGAACCAGGCTGACCATTCTCCTCTGACCTCTCTCATTAACAAGCCATTTTCCCCCCACAGAACTGCTGCTCACTGGATGTTTTTTTGTGCAACCTCCTCTGTAACCTCTAGAGGCTGTTTTGTGGGAAAGTCCGAGGAGATCAGCAGTTTTAGAGATACTCGAACCGCCCCATCTGGCAGCAACAATTATTCTGCAGTCAAAGTCACTTAGATCACATTTCTTCCCTATTCTGATGTTTGATCTGATCATCAACTGAATCTCTTGACCATGTCTGTATGCTTTTATGCATTGAGTTGCTGCCACATGATTGACTGATCAGATATTTGCATTAATGAGCAGGTGTATAGGTGTACCTAATAAAGTGACCACTGAGCATATATGAAAACGTAAATGTATATCTCAGCAACGTAGACCGTAAAACTAAAGCTTATGATGTTGTTCTGACATTACTCAATGTAACTCTTCCCTCCCACAAAGACCCTATCATTTTTCTATCATCCATGTGGCTAAGAGTTTTTTAAATGTCCTGAATGTGCCTGCCTTGACCACATGCCCCGGCAGCGAGCTCCATGCACCCACCACTTTCATAATAAATTTTTACTTTGAACTTTGAGTAAAAGTCAAACTCGACATGGTGGTATAGATGTCAGCACAGTGGCATAGTGGTTAGTGTAATAACTGATAGGCGTTCAGTTCCCAGTGCCCTCTGTAAGGAGTTTGTATCTTCTCCTCGTGACCGTGTGGGTTTCTTTCCACATTCCAAAGGAGTATGGGTGAGGGGTAGTGAGCTGGAAGCCTGCTGTGTTAATACTGGAGTTGTGGCAACATTTGCGGGCTGCCCCATAGCTCAATTGACATGGATTTGATTTGACAAAGTTGACATGTTTCACTGGATGTTTCAGTGTACGTTTGACAAATAAAGCAAAACTTTAATAGTGTAATTAGCCATGGCCAATCAACAATCAGCAGAACACCCACATGTGTAAACATTAACAATCAAACTTAAATAAATGTGACCATGAACTGATTAACTAATTATCAGCAGAACAAGGTGAGCGGGAAAGGCCTTTTATCGGATGTTGTGCAGGGGCAGTTGGGGCATTACACCTGAGAGAGATTTGTTGAGAAGCTGGATAGCTACAGGGAAGAAGTTTTGGAGATGACGTGTAGTCCTGGTGATGATAGACTTGTAGCGTCTCCCTGATGGCAATTTGGTGAATTGGTGCCTGTTAAGGTGAGTGGAGTCAGCAGTAATTTTTTCAGCTCTTCTCTTCGCTCTGGCAACAAACAGATCTTTTAATGTTGGTAGCTGACAGCCGATGAACTCTGCTGAGTGGATCACTCACTGAAACCAAGACTTGGAGAGGGAGGAGGTGGTGGGGAACAAAACAGTGACAGAGGTGATCACAACACTCTCAACGAAGGCTGAGTAAAAATTCATTAGGATATGCCTGAGATGTTAAATTTCCTAAGCTGGCATTGGAGACAATCTACATGTCCCGATACAGTTTGGCCCTCACGCTGCAGCAGGAGTTGCCATTCAATGTTGAACTCAGCGTAGGACTGCCTTAGGAACTCCAGCTCTGGCTTCCAAAATTGCTCACTATCCTCCAAATGTGCTCTACCCAATGCCTTACAAAGCCTCAGCATTACATCCTTGATTTTGGATTTTAGTTCCCTTGAAATGAATGCTAACATTGCATTTGCCTTCTTCACCACCGACTCAACCTGCAAGTTAACCTTCAGGGAATCCTGCACGAGGACTCCAAAGTCCGTCTGCAACTCTCATTTTTAAATTGTCTCTGTTTAGAAAATTGTCTTCACCTTTATTCCTTCCAGCAAAGTGCTTGACAATACACTTCCCTACACTATATTCCATCTGCCACTTCTTTGCCCATTCTCCCAATCTGCCTAAGTCCTTCTGCAAATGCCCTGCTTGCTCAGCACTATCTGCCCCTCCACCTATCATCCGCAAACTTGGTAACAAAGCCATCAATTCCGTAATCCAAATCATTGACATATAACATGAAAAGAACTGGTTACATATCGACCTCTGTGGAACATTGCTAGTCACCAGGAGCCAACCAGTATAGCCCTCTTGTATTCCTACTCCTTCCTTCTTGCCAGTCAGCAAATCATACTTCGTACTCAATTCAATGTATTGCACTAATAATTAGAGTTTTATAGAGTTGCAACATTACTTCACGGCTCTTGAATTTAATCCCATAACTAACGAAGGCCAACACATGGTATGATTTCTTAACCAGCTTGCGAACCATCTAAATGGGGGATATCCCCAGCAGCTCTTTAAATGTAAACGTTGTGCAGGAGCAGCATTCTCTGGTACATTCACTGATCATGCCATGATGTCTCAGCAGAATCTGTTCCTCTGTGTGCGAAGGGTCAGTCAGCTACATCTCACAAGCTGCCTTATGAAACAGCAATGACATGAGAGGCAACCTGACTAACTCATCCCCCAACCACTATCGTCCCATCCAGTCTGAGTCTATCTTTAGCTTAGTTTCGACAAAACTGATGGCTGAGTATCGGTGAAAGTTGCTCTTTCACATTGTTGTGTCCTCTGAAGGGAACTGAAGCAACGGAATTGGAAGCAGGGCATCAGGCCTGTCACCGAGGCCACGGAGCCACAAAGCCAGACAGCCTACAGCAAGGCCTTTGGCCCACCAGGTCCGTACCAGCCAGTCCTTTATACTATCCCTATATATACTATACTCTACTTGACCCTATTAACTTCCTCACCTACAGACTGGGGGAAATAAAGCCATAAGGCATAGGAGCAGAATTAGGCCATTCAGCCCATTGAGTCTGCTCCACCATTTTATCATGGCTGATTTATTATCCCTCTCAGCCCCATTTTCCTGCCTCTGCGTTAAAAATACCCAGTGCTTGGCCTCCACAGCCATCAGTGACAATGAATTCCATGAATTCACCACCCTCTGACTAAAGAAATTCTTCCTCATCTCTGTTTTAAATAGACACCTGTTAACTAAAGTGGTGCCCATGGTCCTACACTCACCCATTATAGAAAACATCCTCTCTACATCCATTCTGTTCACTCACCTCAATGCTAAACTGACTTCACAACCTATAGACTTACTTTCAAGGACTCCCCAGCTCATGTTCTCGTTAAATTATAGACTGGTTAGCCTGACCTCATGGTTGGGAAGACGTTAGAGTCAAATGCTAAGGATGAGAAGATGGAGCGCAGGACAAGATAGGACAAAGTCAGCATGGCTTCCTTAAGGGAAAATCTTGCCTGACAAATTTGTTGGAATTCTTTGAGGAGATTACAAGTAGGATCAATAAAGAGGACGCAGTGGATGTTATATATTTGGATTTTCAGAAGGCCTTTGACAAGGTGTCACACATGATGCTATTTCCCAAATGAAGAGCCCATGATATTACAGAAAAGTTAATAGCATGCTTAGAGTATTGGTTGATTGGTAGGAGACAGTGAGTGGGAATAAAAGGATCCTTTGCTCTGGTTGGCTGACTAGTGGTGTTCTGCAGGAGTCGGTGTTGGGACCGCTTCTTTTTACGCTACGTATCAAAGATTTAGATGATGGAAAAGATGGCTTTGCTGCCAGGTTTGCAGATGATATGAAGATTGGTGGAGGGGCAGGTAGTGTTGAGGAAACAGGTAGGATGCAGAAGGACTTAGACAGATTAGGAGAATGGGCAAAAAAGTGGCAAATGAAGTACAATGTTGGAAAATACATGGTCATGCACTTTGGTAACAGAAATAAGTGTGCAGATTATTTTCTAAACGGGGAGGAAATCCAAAAATCTGAGATGTAAAGTAACTTGGGAGTCCTTGGGCAGGACATCTAAAAGTTAACTTGCAGGTTGACAAATATAATGTAATATAATATAATGAAGGCAAATATAATGTTAGCATTCATTTCAAGAGGTCTAGAATACAAGAGCAGGGATGTGACACCAAGGCTTTATAACGCACTGAGAAGGCCTTACTTTGCGTATCGTGAACAGTTTTCAGCTTCTTATCTAAGAAAAGATATGCTGGCATTCGAGAGGTTCACAAGGAAGATTTTGGGAATGAAAGGGTATGAAGAACACTTGCTGGTTCTGGGCCTGTACTCACTGGAATTTAGAAGAATGGTGGGGAGGAGATCACAATAAATCCCTTTGAATGTGGAAAAGCCTAGACAGAGTAAATGTGAAAAGAATGTTTCCCATGGTGAGGGAGTCTAGGACAATAGGGCACAGCCTCAGGATAGAAGGGCATACAATTAAAACAGATTCTGAGAAATTTCTTTAGCCAGAGGGTGGTGAATTTGTGGAATTTGTTACCGCACGCCGTTGTAGAGGCCAGGTTGTTGGGTGTATATAAGGTGGAGATTGATAGGTTCGAGATTGGACACGGCAATCTTTGAACTTTGAGTCTAATCAAACCTGGTATGGAAGTGTAGAGGGCAGCCTGATATTGTGGTTAGTTCATTGGCTTACATCTCCAGCATCACCAATTAAGGTTCGATTCTAGCTGCTACCTGTAACAAGCTTTGTGTTCTCCCCACGACCAGATGGGTTTCCTCTGGGTGCTTCAGTTTCCATCAACATGCCAAGACGTGTATGTTAGGATTCGTGAGTTGTTGGCAGGATAGGTTCATGTCAGAAGCATGGCAGCACTTGTGGATGATTGATTTGACACAAATGATACATTTCACTGTTGGCTTTGATATACATGTGACAAATAAATCTAAACTTTAATCCTTCCCGTTAAATCTCACAATGGCACAGGGACAGGACCAGAGGTCGGCATCAAGCCTGGGTCTCCAGATCTCTGAGGCAATGGCTCCAACCACCCAGCTCCGCACTCTCTCCACAGCCCTGGGTGCAAGGTCATCCCATCTAACGCTTTGACTTTCCCCAAGCACAAGGGACTGGATGAGGCAAATTCTGGGACTGTTGCAACTTCGGGCACATGAATGGTCCTTAACGTAAACATTTCCTAAGGTCTGGGGGTGAATCAGAATGTAAACATTAAAGATCAGCTTTCTTTGTCACATGTACATCAAAACATCAAAATACAAAGTGAGATGCACTGGTCAGCAACCAACTCATACATGTTGGGCAACCCACAAGTGTCACCATGCCCACAACATACTCACTCTAACCTGTATATCTTTGGAACGTGGGCGGACACTGGTGAACCTGGAGCAAACCCATACTGTCATAAGAAGTGCGTGCAAACTCCTTAATGAAAGTGACAGAAACTGATCACGGATTGCTTGTGCTAATCACTATGTCACCACACGTTCCATGAACTTGGTGGACTCACTGTTTGCACTGCACTTAGATGTGGCCCACAGCTACATCACAGGAGACCAGAGAGAGAGAACTTGTCCTTTCAAACCTGTTTTTAACATGCAGTTAAACTCCTCTAGGCTCTCTATGGGGTGTGAGGCTTTAGCCGACTAAAACCACAGTGTTGAGATCCAATCAAAATATACACCAAATCAAAAAAATTAAGTTATATTAAGTAAAATCTTCCTGCAGGATTTCCTATAATTTGAACTGTGAGGCTGCTCCTAGGGCATTGAGGTCAATGGGCAGTCCACATTGTGGCCTGGGAGGCTCACTCCGCACTGCGGCCAGTGATGGTCAGTCCACATTGTGGCCAGGGAGGCTCACTCCACACTGCGGCCAGTGACGGTCAGTCCACGTTGTGGCCAGGGATGTTCAGTCCGCACTGCGGCCAGTGACGGTCAGTCCACATTGTGGCCAGGGAGGCTCACTCCACACTGCGGCCAGTGACGGTCAGTCCACGTTGTGGCCAGGGAGGTTCAGTCCACACTGCGGCCAGTGACGGTCAGTCCACATTGTGGCCAGGGAGGCTCACTCCACACTGCGGCCAGTGACGGTCAGTCCACATTGTGGCCAGGGAGGCTCATTCCACACTGCAGCCAGTGACGGTCAGTCCACATTGTGGCCAGAGAGGCTCATTCCACACTGCGGCCAGTGACGGTCAGTCCACATTGTGGCCTGGGAGGCTCACTCCGCACTGCGGCCAGTGACCGTCAGTCCACATTGTGGCCTGGGAGGCTCACTCCACACTGCGGCCAGTGACGGTCAGTCCACATTGTGGCCTGGGAGGCTCACTCCGCACTGCGGCCAGTGACGGTCAGTCCACATTGTGGCCTGGGAGGCTCACTCCAAACTGTGGTCAGCAAAGGTCACACCACACAATGGTCAGTGAGGGTCACTCCACATTGTTGCCAGTGAGTGTCAATCCATACTGCACCCAGTGAGGGTCACTCTGCACTGTGGCCAGTGAGGGTCAATGTTGCCTCTAAGGTGTGCACATACACATCTTTTGCCACTAACACACAAAGGAATTTAACCTGCACAAGAAATGTTGTCTCCCTCTACCTCATTGGCACGTTAAAGTATTTTCCATAATCGTACTCAGTCGCATTTCCTTCTCTTGTTCCTGATGCGTTGACAACGCAGTGATTTGCTTGTAGATTTTAGAAGTGGTTTACATACTGCTTTTATTGAAGAAATTATTCAGTGCACGCATGTTGTTGTCGCTGGGTCGGGAATTGCACAGCACAAGATTTTTGCGCATACTGGTCATTACAAATTAGAGGGAACATTGTTGAGAGTCACTGCACACCACTCAAAGACTCCTTGTCTCCCTTTTGACCATGTAGCATGTGATTCCTCCCTTCTCCTTATAGAGCAGCTCATCACGGAGAAAATATCTTCCACAGACTCATCCACAGATGTCAGCGGAGATGGGTCCAGCGAGCTACCAGAATATAACAGCCCCTCCACCGACCAGACGTACCTCAATGAGATGATTACAGTCCCTGATGTGGGAGGGGTAAGTTCTGCTTGCCCTCACTGCCACTGTCCCCACGCAAAAACAGAAACTGATGGAAATAGATAGCTCCTGCAGCGAGTTAAAGTTTCACTTCGGAGGCCGTTGATCAGAACTGAAAGGGAGATAGAGAAACCTTTCAAAGCTGGAGGTCGGGGATTTTCCCTGATAAGATTATGGCCAGCTCTGAGGCTCAGCAGGGAAGGGTGCAGTGATAATGAATGTAAGATGATAAGACATAGGAGAATTAGGCCACTTGGCCCATCAAAACTGCTGATTTATTATCCCCCTCAAGGCCATTCTCCTGCCTTCTGCCCATAACCTTTTGACACCCTGACTGATCAAGAATTTATCAACCCCTGCTTTAAATATACCCAATGACTTGGCCTCCATATTCATTTGTGGCAATGACTTCCACTGATTCACCACCACTGGCTAAAGAAATTGCTCATCATCTCTGTTCTGAAGGGATGCCCCTCTATTCTGAGGCTGTGTTACCTCTGGTCCTAGACTCCCCCTCTAGGAAATATTCTCTCCACATCCACTCTATCTATGGCTATTCAATAGTTTTCAATGAGATCCCCCTTCATTCTTCTAAACACCAATGAGTACAAGCCCAGAGCCATCAAACGGGCCTTAAATTTTAACCCTTTCAATCCCAGAATAATTCTCGTGAACCTACTCTGTACCCTCTCCAATGCCAGCACATCCTTTTTTTCAGTTAAGAGGCCCAAAACTGCTCACAATACTCCAAGTACAGTCTGACTAATTCCTTACAAAGCCTCAGCATTACATCCTTGCTTTTATGTTCTAGCCCTCTTGAAGTGAAGGCTCTCATCACATTTGCCTTCCTTTCCAAAGACCCGAGGCGACATGAAATTCCGTAGTGAAGGTGACAGAGAGGAGATTCCATGGCCACAAAAGAGACGTCCCCGATGCTAGGGCCCCGATGCTAGGGCCCAGGATGCTAGGGCCCAGGATGCTAGGGCCCAGGATGCTAGGGCCCCGATGCTAGGGCCCCGATGCTAGGGCCCCGATGCTAGGGCCCAGGATGGCTCACTGAGGTTGCAGAATATTCTCAAGGGGGAGTGTGTGCAGCCAGAGTTCATGACACACATTGGCACAAATGATGTACATAGAAAGGAGGAAGAAGTCCTGCACAGTGAGTACTGTACAAAAAATTAGGAAGGAAGACCTCCAATATAGTAATCTCAGGGTTACTCAGGGCAGGAACAGGATGCTAGTACTCACGACTGAGTGGCTGAGGAACTGGTGCAGGGGGCAGGGTGTTCAGATTCTTGGATAATTGGAACTTTTTCTGGGGGTAGGGTGACCTGTGCAGAGGAATAGGTGGCACCTAATCTAGAGAGGAACCAATACCCTGGCCGGGAGATTCGTTAGTGCTACTCGGGAGGGTTTAAACTAGTTTTGAAGGTGCTGGGAACCAGAGCACCAGGTCAGAAAGTAGAGGGGTGGAGAGGAAGGTAGATGTCAGGGCCAGTAAAACCAGGCAGGAGCAAAGTAATAGATACAACGGGATGGATAGTTTAAAGTGTGTTTAAAGTTAATGCTAGGCATTTAAGGGTAAAGGTGATGAACGCAGGTCATGAATTGGTCAAGGTCAATGAGGAAGGTGACGGATGTGCATGAAAACATTTCACAGACCCTGGGAAAGGTGCGCCAGCAGGGTGGAAAGAAGGATAAAGGAGAAGGTTGTGGGTAACAGGACAAGGAGGTTCAAACTGAAGAGAAGGCAATGGTATTGTGAAGATCAACCATGGGACAGATGACAGAGAAATCTGAGGAGCTTGCAAAAGGGTAACTTGGTAAACTGAAACAAAGAGGAAGGTGGAACGTTGAACATAGCATCAAAGATGTCCCAGAGTGGCTGCAGAATATTCTCAAGGGGGAGAGTGGTCAACTAGAGGTCGTAGTGCACATTTGCACCAATGACATAGCTAGAAAGGGGGAAAAGTGAGAGGCAGAAGAGCTGGACCTCCAATGTAGTCAGCTCTGTATTATGCATTTAATATTTCAATGATACTTGAGTAATCTTGTATATACATATTATTTGATTAAGCATTCTTGTTTGTTTAAATAACTAATTATGGGTTTAATGTAAAATATTTTAATTGTGTATGCTATCATACTACCATGTGATATGTGTATGGATACCAGAGGGCTGGAGACTTGCTGATACTATTCAATCATACAAGAAGGGAACGAGGGATGATCCTTGAAACTATGGACCAATTAGTCATATTAGTGGTAAGGAAGTTATTGGGGAGAATTCTTAGAGATAAGATTTATGAGCATTTGGAAAACCAAGGCCTAATGAGGGACAGTCAGCTTGCGGGGCAAGTTGTGTCTTACTAACATGAATGAGTTTTTTTTAAAAAGGTGACAAAGGTGTTTGATGAAGGTAGGAGAGTGGATGTTACCTACATGGATTTTATTAAGGTATTTGATAAGGTCCTTCATGGGAGGCTCATCCAGAAGATTGAGACATATGGGATCCACGGTGAATTGGCCACCAGGATTCAAAACTGGCTTGATTCAAAACTCTCAAGATCCTTAACAGTGTTGATGAGCAGAGGGATCTTCAGGTCCAAATTCATAGCTCCTTGAAAGTGGATTCTCGTGTTGAAAGGGTGATTAAGAATGCATATGACACGTTTGCCTTTATCAGTCAAGGTATTGAGTTCAGAAGTCAGGAAGTTATGCTGCAGCTTTATAAAACTCTAGTTAGGCTGCATCGGGAGTATTGCACACAGTTCTGGTTATCCCGTCATAGGAAGGATGTTGAGGCTTTGGAGAGGGTGCAGGAAGGTTTACTAGGGTGTTGCCTGGATTAGAGGGCAGGTTCTATAATGAGAGGGTGGACAGACTTAGGTTGTTTTCTTTGGAGTGGCAGAGGTTGAGGGGAGATCTGATAGTTTATAAGATTATGAGAGGCATAGATAGAGTAGAGAGACAATATCCTTTGTCAAGAATTGAAATGTCTAATGCCATAGGGCATGCATTTAAGGTGGGGGGGTTAATTACAAAGGAGATGTGAAAGGAAGTGTTGGATGCCTGGATGTGAAGGAATGTGAGGAAAATGGAATGATGTGGACATTTTGTAGGCAGAAGACATTAGTTAGCCATTGGATTACTAATTTGATTTGCTTGGCACAGCATTGTGGGCTGAATGGCCTGTTCCTGCTGTTCCAAGTAGTTTATAATATTATCTGGTCAATAAGTGGATGGGATCCCGCTGACAGGGGGAGTAGGGATCTACAAGGACAAGCCAGGGAACTACAGATCCACCAGCCTGACATCAGTGATGGGGAGCATGCTCGAGGGAGTTCTGAGGGACAGGGTCTGTCAGCATTTGAATGGACAGAGTCTGATTAGGAGGAGACAGCATGTCTTTCTGTATGGAAAGTCATGCTTGATGAACTTTTTAATTGACTAGGCAATAAAATATGTAGACGAGGGTAGGGCAGTGGATTTTGTCTAGTTGGACTTTAGCAAGACCTCTGACAAGGTCCTGCTTAAGACCATATGACATAGGAGCAGAGTTAAGCCATTCAACTCTAGTCTGCTCCGGCATTCCATCATTATTCCTCTCAACCCCATTCTCCTGCCTTCTCCCCATAACCTTTGACACCCTGACTATTCAAGAACCTGTCAACCTCCAATTTAAATATACCCAACAACTTGGCCTCCACAGCTCCCTGTTGCAATGAATTTCATAGATTCACCATCCTCATCTCTGTTCAAAAGGGACATCCTTCTACTTTGAGCTGTACCCTCTGGTCCTAGACTCTCCCACTATTGAAAACATCTCCACGCCCACTCTATCTTGGCATTTCGATATTCAATAAGTTTCAATGAGTTCTCCCCTCATTCTGCTAAACTCCAGTCCTAAAGCTATTAAATTCTCCTCATGCATTAACTCTTTCATTCCTAGGTTATGAACCTTCTGTGAGCCCTCTCCTATGCCGTCACATCTTTTCATAGATAAGGAGCCCAAACCTGCTCACCATTGTCCAAGTGTGGTCTGACCAATGCCTTGCAAAGCCTCAGCATCATATCCTTGCTTTCATGATTTGTCTTCTCGAAATGAATGCTAACATTGTATTTGCATTCCTTACTCCCAACTCAACTCAAGGAAACCTTTCGAGAATCCTGTGCTTGGACTCGTAAGTCACTTTGCACCTCTGATTTCTGAATTTTCTTCACGTTTAGAAAATCATCCACAACTTTATTTCTTCTACTAAAGTGCATGACCATATACTTCCCTACATTGCATTCCATCTGCTACTTCTGTGCCCCTTATCCTAATCTGTTCAAGCCTTTCTGCTGATTCCCTGCTTCCTCAACACTACCTACCCCCCACATATCTTTGTATCACTCGCAAACTTGGCCACAAGGCAATCAATTCCATCATCTGTGGTAGGCTGGCCTGGAAGTCTAGGTCTCATGGAATCCAGGGAGACATATTTAGATGGATCCAAAATTGATCTAGAGGTAGGAAGCAGAAGGGAGATGGTTGAAGTTGTGTTCGTGGCTTGCAGGTCAGTGACTAGTGGTGTGCCGCGTGGGTCAGTGCTGGGATCCTTATTATTTATTATTTATATAAATGATTTAGATGCAAATGGCTTCTTCACTAAGTTTTCAGATGACGCACAATTAGGAGGAGTTGTTGTTCTAGATCACAGGGGGATCTTGATCAGTTTGGAAAAGGGCCAAAGAGTAGCAAATACAGATAAGAGTGAGATGTTGCATTTTGGAAAGTCAAATCAACATAGGACATACTATGAAAGATAGGGCACTAGGAAATGTAATGGAACTGAGGCATCTAGGACTACAAGTGCATAGTGCATTGAAACAGAGTCGCAGGTAGACAGGGTGGTGAAAAAGGTATTTAGCCTACAGGCCTTCGTATTTCAGTACATTGAATACAGGTTTTGGGACATTATGAGGCAGTTGAATTAAGAACATAAGAAACAGGAGCAGGAGTCAGCCATCTGGCACGTTGAGCCTGCTCCACCATTCAATAAGATCATGGCTGATCTGACCATGGACTCATCTCCACCTACCTGCTTTTTCCCCACAACCCTTAATTCACCAATTAGGGAATTGGTGAGGCTGTACCATGTATTGTTTTGGTCACTTTGTCACAGGAAGGATGTGGTTAAACTGGAAAGAGTGCAGAAATGATTTGTGAGGATGTTGCTAGGATGAGAGTGCCTGGATTATAGGGAGATGTTTGCCAGGCTGGGTCTTTATTCTTTGAATGTAGGGGATTAAAGTGTTCAAAATTGTGAGGAGCATAGATAAGGTGAGTGGAAGCCATCTTTCCCCAGGGTAGAGGAGTCTAAAACTAAGGGGCATTGGTTTTCAGTGAAATCGGAACTGGAATTGGTTTATTACTGTCACAAGTACTGAGATACAGCAAGAATAATGTCGTGCAATTACAGAGAAAGTACAGTGCAGTTAGACAATTAAGGACAAGATCATAATGAGGTAGATTGTGAGGTCAAGGGTTCATCTTATCACACAAGAAGATTGTTCAGTAGTCCTATAACAGTAGGATAGAACTTGTCCTTGAGCATGCTGGTACATACTTTCAGGCTCTCATTTCTTCTGTCCATTGGGAACGTGTGGAAGAGAGATGGAAAAGATTTAAAAGAGATCTGAGGGGCAACAATTGATGTGGAGGGCTGTGAGTCTACAGAACAAGCTTATTATAATTCTGTTCTTCATTGTATAAATTTATATTTAATTGATGTGTTTCTAGTGAACGTTGTGCAAAGATGTTATGGCTTAGAAGGGACCAGTTGAAAAAGTCTGATAAGATGAATGTGGAGAGGATGTTTCCCATGATGGGGGTATCCAGAACTAAAGGGCACAGCCTCAAAATTGAGGGGCAACCCTTCAATGCTCTGTCACAGACTGTGGTGGAGGCCAAGTCTGTGGGTATATTTAAGGTGGAAGTTGATCATTTCCTGATCGGTCAGGGCGTCAAAGAATATGGCGAGAAGGCAGATGTATGTGGTTGAGTGGGATCCAGAATCAGCCCTGATTGAATGGCAGAGCAGACTCGATGGGCTGAAAGGCCTAATTCTGCTCCTATGTCTTATGGTCTTATGATTTTATAGATTGACAGAGAGGACATGGTTCAGATTTAGAGAGAGGGCATAGTTTGAATCTAAAGAGAGGACATCATACAAATCGCCAGAGAGGGCATGGTTTAGATAACAGAGATGACAGGGATTAGACTGGCAAAAAGGGTATGGTTTAGATCAACAGAGGCAGCATGGATGGAACAACAGCGGATATGTAGTTCAGATCAACTGAGAGGACATTGTTTATTTCAACTGAGAAAATATGGTTCAGTTCGACTGAGAGAACATAGTTTAGATTGACAGAGAGGGCATAGTTTAGATCAGCAGAGAGAAATTAGTTTAGGTCAACAGAGAGGACCAGGGTGTAAATTGACAGGAAGGACCTGATTTAGATATATGGAGATGACGTGGTTTAGATTGACAGAGACAACATTTGTTTAATCTACAGAGAGGACATCGTACAGATCAACAGAGGGGACATGATTTAGATCAACAGACACAATATAGTTTAGATGTGTAGGCAGGGCATGGATTGAATGACAGAAAGGATGTAGTTTAGATTGATGGTGAGGACATGATTTATATCAACAGGGATGGTGTGATTTGGATGTATGGGGAGAGTGTGGTTTAGATCGACAGAGAGGCCATGGTTTAGATTGACAAAGGCGACACGGTTTAGATGAACAGAGAGGGCATTGATAGATGGACCGAAGGGGCATGGTTAAGATCAGCAGAGAGGACATGGTTTAGATGGATAGAGAAGGGGCATTGATAGAACAACATGTAAACAACATTGTTTACATCTACAGAGACAACACATTTTGGATCAACAGAGAGGATATTGTACAGATGGACGGAGAAGACATGATTTAGATCAAACAGTGAGGGCACGATTTAGATTGGCAGATTAGACATGGTTTCGATTGACAGAGAAGACACAGCTTAGACCAACAGTGAGAACATAGTTTAGAGCCACAAAAAGGACATGGTTTAGATTAACAGGGATGATGGTTTAGATCTATAGAGAGGGCATGGTTTAGATCGACAGAGGGAATATTGTTTAGATTGACAGCACATGGGTTAGACTTACAGAGACAACATCACTGAGATCAACAGAGAGGGCATGGTTTAGATCGACAGAGGGGATATGCTTTAGAGTGACATGACGAATATACTCTTCTCAGACTTCCCACCAGGTACAGCTATTGATTTTAACTGATATTTTGATGACAACTCTGCCATCTTCATCAGGGATGATGCCTGAGTATGTCAAGTCCAATGCTATATCTGATACCATTACATACCAGATACTATTTATACCACACCCCCCGTCATCCATCCCCCCCCCCCGGATTGGTTACTTCTCATCCAATCAAGTTTCCGCTGTTCCACCTTGTTTACAATGTAATTCCCACTTTTTGTCTTTGTTAAAATTCTTCTCCTCTAGTTTTATTTCAATGGCTTCCTTCACCAGGCAGACCCAAAAGCCATTGTATGGCACAATGGTTTTGTGTTATCAAAGTCAATCCTACGGCCATTGCGTAGGCAATATTTTGCTACTGCCGGTTTCTCCAGGTAACCCACCCCCATGCTCCTTGATGCGCATTCCCATCTGACCGATATACACTGCTCCATATTCACATGGAATCCTGCAACAGCAGCTGTAAGTCCCAAGTCACCCTTGGCCCGCGTAAACTGTGGTTTGAACTTTCTTACGAGTTTGTGGATGGCATTAATCTGATGGAAACTGGACAGTAGCCTCGGACATGGCATCTATAAGAAACCCACTCACCCAGACTTATACCTTAGCGATAACAGCCACTATCATGCCACCTAATGTAGAGCAATTCTTTCTACTTTGATTAACTGTGTGAAACCTATTTTGGGGAGTCTCAATGAGGAAATAAAACAATTACGTACGATTTTCCTACAGAATAGCTACAAAGTGAAGATTGAGATACACACAGACAATAATGTTTAGAGCAACAGAGAGGACATGATTTAGAAGGCTTGGTTTATATTTACAGAGACATGGCATAGATTAGATCAACAGAGATGGTATAGATCTATCAATACCTTGTCGATCTAAATCATCGACAGGCAGGTAATTCTTTAGATTGACAAGGCATGGCTAGAACAACAGAGAAAATGGTGCTTTATGTTGACAGATTGACGGGGGGCATGGTCTGGATCTGTAGTGATGACATCGCTCAGATCGACAGAGAGAACATGCTTTAGATCTGTAGAGGGAACATGGGTGGCACAGTAGAATACTGATTAACACAATGCTTTACAGTACAGGCAAACTAGGTTCAATTCCCACCACTAACTGTAAGGAGTTCCTTACTCTTGTGGGATAATGTCTTTCTTGATAAAGGAGATCACTCTTGATGTTTATCTTCGTCTATGTCCAGCCTGGATTTAGCTTCAGGAAGCTATGGGCATTTACAGGACCAGGATACCTGATGAGCATCGCGTATCTGGACCCAGGAAACATCGAGTCAGACCTGCAATCTGGGGCAGCAGCGGGCTACAAGGTCAGTCCAAGAACAGTGTGTGGTCCTAATCCACCATGTTGACCGATTGCACCCATCACCACCCTCCATGCTTTAAATCTCCTCTTTCCGTGCTTTTAATCAAAGTCAAGGTCTAAGCACATTTATTGTCTAAGTACGTATATATCACCGTATCCTACCTCAGAATTATTTTCTTGCAGGCTTTTGCAGGAACATAAAAAATACAATAAGATTTATGTAAAACTATGTATAAGCAAAGACTGAAAAGCAACCAATGTGCAAAAGAAGAAAAATTATACAAATATATAAAAAATAATACTGAGAACATGAGTCGTGGATTCCATTGAAGTGAGTCTGTGGGCCAGAGACGCTCAGAGTTGTGGTGAGTGAGGTTATCCACACTGGTTCAGGAGCCTGAGGGTTGTAGGGTAATAATTGTCCCTGAACCTGGTGGTGTGGGACCCAATGCTCATTGAGGTGAGTGAGGTTATCCACACTGGTTCAGGAGCCTGAGGGTTGTAGGGTAATAATTGTCCCTGAACCTGGTGGTGTGGGACCCAATGCTCATTGAGGTGAGTGAGGTTATCCACACTGGTTCAGGAGCCTGAGGGTTGTAGGGTAATAACTGTCCCTGAACCTGGTGGTGTGGGACCCAATGCTCATTGAGGTGAGTGAGGTTATCCACACTGGTTCAGGAGCCTGAGGGTTGTAGGGTAATAACTGTCCCTGAACCTGGTGGTGTGGGACCCAATGCTCATTGAGGTGAGTGAGGTTATCCACACTGGTTCAGGAGCCTGAGGGTTGTAGGGTAATAACTGTCCCTGAACCTGGTGGTGTGGGACCCAATGCTCATTGAGGTGAGTGAAGTTATCCACACTGGTTCAGGAGCCTGAGGGTTGTAGGGTAATAACTGTCCCTGAACCTGGTGGTGTGGGTCCTAAGGCCCCTGTACCTCCATTGCAATGGTAAGAATCTATCAACCTCCAGTTTAAATATACCAATTGACTTGGTCTCCACAGCCATCCATGGCAATGAATTCCACAGATTCACCATCGTCTGGCTCAAGAAATTTCTCCTCATCTCTGTTTCTAAGTACATATCCTTCTATTTTGAGGCTGTGCCCTCTGTTCTTAGTCTTCCTCGCTATAGGAAACATTCTCTCCACATCCACTCTTTCTTAGGGGGACTTTTCCTGTGATGGACTGAGCTGTGCCCACCAACGTCTGCGGTCTTTTCTGTTTCTGGGCACTGGTGTTTCTATACCAGGCTGTGATATAGCCATTTACAATACTCTCCACTGTACATCTATAGAAGTTCATTAAACTTTTAGCTGACATGGCAAACGTACACTAACTCCTAAGAACGTACCACCCCCGACCCTTTAATCCCCGCACTCCATGCCCTAACTGTGGTGTTGACTGACGCAGCACTAACCACCAGTCTCCGTGCCTCTCCCACAGCTCCTCTGGGTGCTCCTTTCTGCAACGGTGCTGGGTTTGCTGCTCCAGAGGCTGGCGGCCCGCCTGGGTGTGGTGACTGGGATGCACCTGGCTGAGGTCTGCCGCCTCTACTACCCCAAGGTAAGGCAGAGGGGACGGGTGGCATCACACTGCTCAGGCGCTTTTTGGAGGCTGAGCGGAAACCTGAGAGAAGCTTATAAAATTATGAGGGGCACAGATAGAGTAGACAGCCATAATCTGTTCCCCAGCGTAGAGAGGTCAAATGTGAGAGGGGGAAACTGCAAAGGAGACATGTTTACACAGAGATAGTGGATACCGGGCTGGTGATAAAAGCAGATATAATATGGTGTTCAAGGGGCCTTTAGACAGGGACACAATGTCGGGAATGGAGTGATAGAGTCATGGAGCACTACCGCACAGAAACAGGCCTTTCAGCCCATCCAGTCCATGCCAAGCTGTTTATCTACCATGACCCATCAACTCACACCTGGATCATAGCCCTCTATACCATTCCTATAGATGTATTAATCTAAATTTCTCTTAAATGTTGCAATCAAACCAATATCCACCTCTTCTGCTGGCAGCTCATCCCACACTCACTTGCTCGGAGGGCTATGGTCCGGGTGCTTGCGGATGGGGCTGTACACAAGATCAGGTCAGCACAGCGGAAGAGCCAGCTTCTCCACTGTAATGCTCCATAATTCCATGTGCAGGCAGCAGGGATTTAGTTGATTTGGTATCATGGTTGGTGCAGAATGTGGGTTGAAGGGTCTTTTTCTGTGCTCTATTGATCTGTGTCCCAGAAATTCCTGCTCCATGCCCTGTGTTACAAAAGCAACAGAAGTGCTTGGGATATGCAAATCACTTCCTTGTTTCAGCTCCAATCGCCTCTCTCCAATCTCCTTTTACTCATCCAGTCCATTCCCCTCCCTTCCTCCATCACCCTTTCCCAATCCCTCCATCCCTCCATCACCCTTTCCCAATCCCTCCATCCCTCCCTTCCTCCATCACCCTTTCCCAATCTCTCCATCCCTCTCTTCCTCCATCACCCTTTCCCAATCCTTCAATCCCTCCCTTCCTCCACCATCCTTTCCCAATCCCTCCATCCCACCCTTCCTCCATCATTCTTTCCCAATCCCTCCATCCCTCCCTTCCTCCCTGTCACCTTTCCTAATCCCTCTCTCCCTCCCTTTCTCCCTGTCACCCATTCCCAATCCCTCCATCCCTCCCTACCTCCATCATCCTTTCCCAATCCCTCCATCCCTCCCTACCTCCATCATCCTTTCCCAATCCCTCCATCCCACCCTACCTCCATCATCCTTTCCCAATCCCTCCATCCCCTTCCTCCCTCTGTCACCCTTTCCCAATCCCTCCATCCCCTTCCTCCCTCTGTCGCCCTTTCCCAGTCCCTCCATCCCCTTCCTCCCTCTGTCACCCTTTCCCAGTCCCTCCATCCCCTCCCTCTGTCACCCTTTCCCAATCCCTCCATCCCCTTCCTCCCTCTGTCACCCTTTCCCAATCCCTCCATCCCCTTCCTCCCCGTCACCCTTTCCCAATCCATCCATCCCTTTCCTCCCTGTCACCCTTTCCCAATCCCTCCATCCCCTTCCTCCCCGTCACCCTTTCCCAATCCCTCCATCCCCTTCCTTCCCTCCATCACCCTTTCCCAATCCCTCCATCCCCTTCCTCCCTCTGTCGCCCTTTCCCAGTCCCTCCATCCCCTTCCTCCCTCTGTCATCCTTTCCCAGTCCCTCCATCCCCTCCCTCTGTCACCCTTTCCCAATCCCTCCATCCCCTTCTGTCACCCTTTCCCAATCCCTCCATCCCCTTCCTCCCTGTCACCCTTTCCCAATCCCTCCATCCCCTTCCTTCCCTCCATCACCCTTTCCCAATCCCTCCATCCCCTTCCTCCCTCTGTCACCCTTTCCCAATCCCTCCATCCCTTTCCTCCCTGTCACCCTTTCCCAATCCCTCCATCCCCTTCCTCCCTGTCACCCTTTCCCAATCCCTCCATCCCCTACCTCCCTCTGTCACCCTTTCCCAATCCCTCCATCCCCTTCCTCCCTCTGTCACCCTTTCCCAATCCCTCCATCCCCTTCCTCCCTCTGTCACCCTTTCCCAATCCCTCCATCCCCTTCCTCCCTCTGTCGCCCTTTCCCAGTCCCTCCATCCCCTTCCTCCCTCTGTCATCCTTTCCCAGTCCCTCCATCCCCTCCCTCTGTCACCCTTTCCCAATCCCTCCATCCCCTTCCTCCCTCTGTCACCCTTTCCCAGTCCCTCCATCCCCTTCCTCCCTCTGTCACCCTTTCCCAATCCATCCATCCCTTTCCTCCCTGTCACCCTTTCCCAATCCCTCCATCCCCTTCCTCCCCGTCACCCTTTCCCAATCCCTCCATCCCCTTCCTTCCCTCCATCACCCTTTCCCAATCCCTCCATCCCCTTCCTCCCTCTGTCACCCTTTCCCAATCCCTCCATCCCTTTCCTCCCTGTCACCCTTTCCCAATCCCTCCATCCCCTTCCTCCCTCTGTCATCCTTTCCCAATCCCTCCATCCCTCCCTCTGTCACCCTTTCCCAATCCCTCCATCCCTTTCCTCCCTGTCACCCTTTCCCAATCCCTCCATCCCCTTCCTCCCTGTCACCCTTTCCCAATCCCTCCATCCCCTACCTCCCTCTGTCACCCTTTCCCAATCCCTCCATCCCCTTCCTCCCTCTGTCACCCTTTCCCAATCCCTCCATCCCCTTCCTCCCTCTGTCACCCTTTCCCAATCCCTCCATCCCCTTCCTTCCCTTTGTCACCCTTTCCCAATCCCTCCATCCCGTCCTCCCTCTGTCACCCTTTTCCAATCCCTCCATCCCCTTCCTCCCATTCACCCTTTCCCAATCCCTCTATCCCCTTCCTCCCTCTGTCACCCTTTTCCAATCCCTCCATCCCCTTCCTCCCATTCACCCTTTCCCAATCCCTCCATCCCCTTCCTCCCTGTCACCTTTCCCAGTCCCTCCATCCCCTTCCTCCCTCTGTTACCCTTTCCCAATCCCTCCATCCCCTTCCTCCCTCTGTCGCCCTTTCCCAATCCCTCTATCCCCTTCCTCCCTCTGTCGCCCTTTCCCAATCCCTCCATCCCCTTCCTCGCTTTGTCGCCCTTTCCCAATCCCTCCATCCCCTTCCTCCCTGTCACCCTTTCCCAATCCCTCCATCCCCTACCTCCCTCTGTTACCCTTTCCAAATCCCTCCATCCCCTTCCTCCCTCTGTCACCCTTTCCCAATCCCTCCATCCCCTTCCTTCCCTCTGTCACCCTTTCCCAATCCCTCCATTCCCTTCCTCCCATTCATCCTTTCCCAATCCCTCCATCCCCTTCCTCCCTCTGTCACCCTTTCCCAATCCCTCCATCCCCTTCCTTCCCTCTGTCACCCTTTCCCAATCCCTCCATCCCCTTCCTCCCATTCACCCTTTCCCAATCCCTCCATCCCCTTCCTTCCCTCTGTCACCCTTTCCCAATCCCTCCATCCCCTTCCTCCCATTCACCCTTTCCCAATCCCTCCATCCCCTTCCTCCCTCTGTCACTCTTTCCCAATCCCTCCATCCCCTTCCTTCCCTCTGTCACCCTTTCCCAATCCCTCCATCCCCTTCCTCCCATTCACCCTTTCCCAATCCCTCCATCCCCTTCCTTCCCTCTGTCACCCTTTCCCAATCCCTCCATCCCCTTCCTCCCATTCACCCTTTCCCAATCCTTCCATCCCTTTCCTGTCTCTGTCACCCTTTCCAGTCTGCTTCCTTCATACCCAAGGGGGCTGTTAGTGATTCTGGACTGGTGGCCGCTTCCCTTTGCACAGACTAATATGTACCACCCTGACCCCTGACCCCAGTCTGGTAATTTACCACCCTGACCCCTGACTCCAGTCTGGTAATTTACCACCATGACCCCTGACCCCAGTCTGGGACTATACCACCCTGACCCCTGACCCCAGTCTGATAATTTACCACCCTGACCCCTTTTATTGGCTTTTTGTTGTCACATGCACCAAGAGACGGCGATGAGATTTCATTTCTGTGCCATCGAGACAGATCATTCCCTATATGAGGAAATAAATACAATGTACGATCTCACGTTGCAGCTGCAGAGAGTGTGCAGTGCAGGCAGCCAAACATGGTGCGGGGCTGGGGTCGGCTGAGAGACCCAGAGTTCATCTTTCCCAGATATCAGGCCCATTCAAGACCCTGCCAACAGTGGGTGAAAACCATCCTTGATGTGTTCTCGAGCTTTTGTATATTCTGCCTCGTGGGAGGGGGTCGTTGATGATGTTGGCTGTGTCCTGAGGCAATGGGAGGTGTGGGGGAGTTGATGGCGGAGAGGCTGGTTTCTGTGATGCATTGGACTCCACTGCAGACACAGTTCTGTAGCTTATTATGCTATTGGGGAGAGCAATTGTCACACCAGGCCATGTGGCATTCAGATCGACCCCTATCCGCAGTCTGGGGTGACATCATCCTGACCCCAGATTTCAGTCTTGGGAAATATCACCCTGACTTCTGACCCAGATCTGACCCTTGACCTCAGTCTATCACCCAGACTCCAGTCTTGGGAGCTATCATCCTAACCCCTGGTGCCCCACTGGGCAGCTATCTCCCTGACAACTGACCCTAGTATGGACAGATATCACAAGATCCCTGACCCCATTCTGGGCAGATATCCCCTTGACCCCTGAGCCCAGTATGGACAGATAACACCCCAGACTGACCAGTCCAGCTGTCCCAGGTGTTACCCCCGCTGTCCGAGGTCAGGGCTGAAGCTATCTGGATCTGGGGGTGTGTAAATGTGGGGGAGAGTACCCGTTTGCCAGTGATGTACGAGTCCTCACCGTTGTGTGTTTCAGCGCCCCCGAATCTTGCTCTGGCTGACCATCGAGCTCGCCATCATCGGCTCCGACATGCAAGAGGTGATCGGCACAGCCATTGCCATCAATTTACTATCCAGTCAGAGGTGAGGACAGCCTGGGGGCAGCACCAGTTCAGCACCAGAATCAGAATCATGTACATATACACCCTGACCCCTGACCTCAGCCTCAGGAGTTTTATAGACATACGTAAATTAACTAAGTAACGCGAAAAGTAAACTAAAAATAAAAGATTAGTGAGGTAGTGTGGATTCATTGTCCATTCAGAATTCTGATGGTGTTGAGAAGAAGCCGTGCTGAAACCGGCTCATGTACCTCTTCCTTATTGGTAACAATGATAAGAGGGCGTGTTCTGGGCGATGGGGTCCTTAATGACAGATGCTGCCTCTTTGAGGCATCGTTTTTGAAGACGTCCTTGATACTAGGAGGCAATAGTGAGTCCATGGGTAGCCCATGAGTGAGTCCATGGGTAGTCCATGAGTGAGTCCATGAGTGAGTCCATGGGTAGTCCATGAGTGAGTCCATGGGTAGCCCATGAGTGAGTCCATGGGTAGTCCATGAGTGAGTCCATGGGTAGCCCATGAGTGAGTCCATGGGTAGCCCATGAGTGATTCCATGAGTGAGTCCATGGGTAGTCCATGAGTGAGTCCATGGGTAGTCCATGAGTGTCCATGGGGAGCCCATGAGTGAGTCCATGGGTAGTCCATGAGTGTCCATGGGGAGCCCATGAGTGAGTCCATGGGTAGCCCATGAGTGAGTCCATGAGTGAGTCCATGGGTAGCCCATGAGTGAGTCCATGGGTATCCCATGAGTGAGTCCATGGGTAGCCCATGAGTGAGTCCATGGGTAGCCCATGAGTGAGTCCATGAGTGAGTCCATGGGTAGTCCATGAGTGAGTCCATGGGTAACCCATGAGCGAGTCCATGGGTAACCCATGAGTGAGTCCATGGGTAGTCCATGAGTGAGTCCATGGGTATCCCATGAGTGAGTCCATGGGTAGCCCATGAGTGAGTCCATGGGTAGTCCATGAGTGAGTCCATGGGTAGTCCATGAGTGAGTCCATGGGTAGCCCATGAGTGAGTGCATGGGTAGTCCATGAATGAGTCCATGGGTAGCCCATGAGTGAGTCCATGGGTAGCCCACAAGTGAGTCCATGGGTAGTCCATGTGTAGCCCATGAGTGAGTCCATGGGTAGTCCATGAGTGAGTCCATGGGTAGCCCATGAGTGAGTCCATGTGTAGTCCATGAGTGAGTCCATGGGTAGACCATGAGTGAGTCCATCGGTAGCCCATGAGTGAGTCCATGGGTAGTCCATGAGTGAGTCCATGGGTAGCCCATGAGTGATTCCATGAGTGAGTCCATGGGTAGTCCATGAGTGAGTCCATGGGTAGTCCATGAGTGTCCATGGGGAGCCCATGAGTGAGTCCATGGGTAGCCCATGAGTGAGTCCATGGGCAGCCCATGAGTGAGTCCATGAGTGAGTCTATGGGTAGTCCATTAGTAAGTCCATGGGTAGCCCATGAGTGAGTCCATGAGTGAGTCCATGGGTAGCCCATGAGTGAGTCCATGGGTAGTCCATGAGTGAGTCCATGGGTAGCCCATGAGTGAGTCCATGGGTAGACCATGAGTGAGTCCATGGGTAGTCCATGAGTGAGTCCATGGGTAGCCCATGAGTGAGTCCATGGGCAGCCCATGAGTGAGTCCATGAGTGAGTCCATGGGTATCCCATGAGTGAGTCCATGGGTAGTCCATGAGTGAGTCCATGGGTAGCCCATGAGTGAGTCAATGGGTAGTCCATGAGTGAGTCCATGTGTAGTCCATGAGTGAGTCCATGGGTAGTCCATGAGTGAGTCCATGGGTAGCCCCTGAGTGAGTCCATGGGCAGCCCATGAGTGAGTCCATGGGCAGCCCATGAGTGAGTCCATGGGCAGCCCATGAGTGAGTCCATGGGTAGCCCATGAGTGAGTCCATGGGTAGTCCATGAGTGAGTCCATGGGTAGCCCACGAGTGAGTCCATGGGTAGTCCATGAGTAAGTCCATGGGTAGTCCATGAGTGTCCATGGGTAGTCCATGAGTGAGTCCATGGGTAGTCCATGAGTGAGTCCATGGGTAGCCCATGAGTGAGTCCATGGGTACTCCATGACTGAGTCCATGGGTCGTCCATGAGTGTCCATGGTTAGTCCATGAGTGTCCATGAGTGAGTCCATGGGTAGCCCATGAGTGAGTCCATGGGTAGCCCATGAGTGAGTCCATGGGTAATCCATGAGTGTCCATGTGTAGTCCATGAGTGAGTCCATGGGTAGCCCATGAGTGTCCATGGTTAGTCCATGAGTGTCCATGAGTGAGTCCATGGGTAGCCCATGAGTGAGTCCATGGGTAGCCCATGAGTGAGTCCATGGGTAGCCCATGAGTGAGTCCATGGGTAATCCATGAGTGTCCATGTGTAGTCCATGAGTGAGTCCATGGGTAGCCCATGAGTGAGTCCATGGGTAGTCCATGAGTGAATCCATGGGTAGCCCATGAGTGAGTCCATGGGTAGTCCATGAGTGAGTCCATGGGTAGCCCATGAGTGAGTCCATGGGTAGTCCATGAGTGAGTCCATGGGTAGCCCATGAGTGATTCCATGAGTGAGTCCATGGGTAGTCCATGAGTGAGTCCATGGGTAGTCCATGAGTGTCCATGGGGAGCCCATGAGTGAGTCCATGGGTAGCCCATGAGTGAGTCCATGGGCAGCCCATGAGTGAGTCCATGAGTGAGTCTATGGGTAGTCCATTAGTAAGTCCATGGGTAGCCCATGAGTGAGTCCATGAGTGAGTCCATGGGTAGCCCATGAGTGAGTCCATGGGTAGTCCATGAGTGAGTCCATGGGTAGCCCATGAGTGAGTCCATGGGTAGACCATGAGTGAGTCCATGGGTAGTCCATGAGTGAGTCCATGGGTAGCCCATGAGTGAGTCCATGGGCAGCCCATGAGTGAGTCCATGAGTGAGTCCATGGGTATCCCATGAGTGAGTCCATGGGTAGTCCATGAGTGAGTCCATGGGTAGCCCATGAGTGAGTCAATGGGTAGTCCATGAGTGAGTCCATGTGTAGTCCATGAGTGAGTCCATGGGTAGACCATGAGTGAGTCCATGGGTAGTCCATGAGTGAGTCCATGGGTAGCCCCTGAGTGAGTCCATGGGCAGCCCATGAGTGAGTCCATGGGCAGCCCATGAGTGAGTCCATGGGCAGCCCATGAGTGAGTCCATGGGTAGCCCATGAGTGAGTCCATGGGTAGTCCATGAGTGAGTCCATGGGTAGTCCATGAGTGAGTCCATGGGTAGCCCACGAGTGAGTCCATGGGTAGTCCATGAGTAAGTCCATGGGTAGTCCATGAGTGTCCATGGGTAGTCCATGAGTGAGTCCATGGGTAGTCCATGAGTGAGTCCATGGGTAGCCCATGAGTGAGTCCATGGGTACTCCATGACTGAGTCCATGGGTCGTCCATGAGTGTCCATGGTTAGTCCATGAGTGTCCATGAGTGAGTCCATGGGTAGCCCATGAGTGAGTCCATGGGTAGCCCATGTGTGAGTCCATGGGTAATCCATGAGTGTCCATGTGTAGTCCATGAGTGAGTCCATGGGTAGCCCATGAGTGTCCATGGTTAGTCCATGAGTGTCCATGAGTGAGTCCATGGGTAGCCCATGAGTGAGTCCATGGGTAGCCCATGAGTGAGTCCATGGGTAGCCCATGAGTGAGTCCATGGGTAATCCATGAGTGTCCATGTGTAGTCCATGAGTGAGTCCATGGGTAGCCCATGAGTGAGTCCATGGGTAGTCCATGAGTGAATCCATGGGTAGCCCATGAGTGAGTCCATGGGTAGTCCATGAGTGAGTCCATGGGTAGTCCATGAGTGAGTCCATGGGTAGCCCATGAGTGAGTCCATGGGTAGTCCATGAGTGAGTCCATGGGTAGTCCATGAGTGAGTCCATGGGTAGCCCACAAGTGAGTCCATGGGTAGCCCATGAGTGAGTCCATGGGTAGTCCATGAGTGAGTCCATGGGTAGCCCATGAGTGAGTCCATGGGTAGTCCATGAGTGAGTCCATGGGTAGCCCACAAGTGAGTCCATGGGTAGTCCATGAGTGAGTCCATGGGTAGTCCATGAGTGTCCATGGGTAGTCCATGAGTGAGTCCATGGGTAGCCCATGAGTGAGTCCATGGGTAGTCCATGAGTGAATCCATGGGTAGCCCATGAGTGAGTCCATGGGTAGTCCATGAGTGAGTCCATGGGTAGCCCATGAGTGAGTCCATGGGTAGTCCATGAGTGAGTCCATGGGTAGCCCATGAGTGAGTCCATGGGTAGCCCATGAGTGAGTCCATGGGTAGTCCATGAGTGAGTCCATGGGTAGCCCACAAGTGAGTCCATGGGTAGCCCATGAGTGAGTCCATGGGTAGTCCATGAGTGAGTCCATGGGTAGCCCATGAGTGAGTCCATGGGTAGTCCATGAGTGAGTCCATGGGTAGCCCACAAGTGAGTCCATGGGTAGTCCATGAGTGAGTCCATGGGTAGTCCATGAGTGTCCATGGGTAGCCCATGAGTGAGTCCATGGGCAGCCCATGTGTGAGTCCATGAGTGAGTCCATGGGTATCCCATGAGTGAGTCCATGGGTAGTCCATGAGTGAGTCCATGGGTAGCCCATGAGTGAGTCAATGGGTAGTCCATGAGTGAGTCCATGTGTAGTCCATGAGTGAGTCCATGGGTAGACCATGAGTGAGTCCATGGGTAGTCCATGAGTGAGTCCATGGGTAGCCCATGAGTGAGTCCATGGGCAGCCCATGAGTGAGTCCATGGGCAGCCCATGAGTGAGTCCATGGGCAGCCCATGAGTGAGTCCATGGGTAGCCCATGAGTGAGTCCATGGGTAGTCCATGAGTGAGTCCATGGGTAGCCCATGAGTGAGTCCATGAGTGAGTCCATGGGTAGTCCATGAGTGAGTCCATGGGTAGCCCACGAGTGAGTCCATGGGTAGTCCATGAGTAAGTCCATGGGTAGTCCATGAGTGTCCATGGGTAGTCCATGAGTGTCCATGGGTAGTCCATGAGTGAGTCCATGGGTAGTCCATGAGTGAGTCCATGGGTAGCCCATGAGTGAGTCCATGGGTACTCCATGACTGAGTCCATGGGTCGTCCATGAGTGTCCATGGGTAGTCCATGAGTGTCCATGGTTAGTCCATGAGTGTCCATGAGTGAGTCCATGGGTAGCCCATGAGTGAGTCCATGGGTAGCCCATGAGTGAGTCCATGGGTAGCCCATGAGTGAGTCCATGGGTAATCCATGAGTGTCCATGTGTAGTCCATGAGTGAGTCCATGGGTAGCCCATGAGTGAGTCCATGGGTAGTCCATGAGTGAATCCATGGGTAGCCCATGAGTGAGTCCATGGGTAGTCCATGAGTGAGTCCATGGGTAGCCCATGAGTGAGTCCATGGGTAGTCCATGAGTGAGTCCATGGGTAGCCCATGAGTGAGTCCATGGGTAGCCCATGAGTGAGTCCATGGGTAGTCCATGAGTGAGTCCATGGGTAGCCCACAAGTGAGTCCATGGGTAGCCCATGAGTGAGTCCATGGGTAGTCCATGAGTGAGTCCATGGGTAGCCCATGAGTGAGTCCATGGGTAGTCCATGAGTGAGTCCATGGGTAGCCCACAAGTGAGTCCATGGGTAGTCCATGAGTGAGTCCATGGGTAGTCCATGAGTGTCCATGGGTAGCCCATGAGTGAGTCCATGGGTAGTCCATGGGTAATCCATGAGTGTCCATGGGTAGCCCATGAGTGAATCCATGGGTAGCCCATGAGTGAGTCCATGGGTAGCCCATGCGTGAGTCCATGGGTAGTGGGAACAGTTAGGGTGAGCCAAGTTGAGTAAAGTTGAAGTTGACCCTTCTGGTTCAAGGGCCTAATGATTGAGAGGTAATAGCTGTTCCTGAACCTGGTGGTGCAGGTCCTGATGGTCCTGTATCTCTTTCCTGATGGCAACAGCAAGAAGAGAGCATGACCTGGATATGTGAGGTTTGAAGTTTTACCTCCCCTTATGGACGAGTCTTGGTGTTGATACTGGAGATGGAAGCCCAAAGATTGAAAACCAAAGACTGTGAGCTCAGAGTCTGAGCTCCTGGCTCAGCACGCCTGGAAGTCGGAGGCCCAATATCTGCAAGTCTGCAAGTCCAGGGCCAAGAACTCTGGGTGTGGCCTGTCAGTGGGTGAGTGGGAGGAAGGAAAGGGAGTTGTTTAGCTGTTGTTTTTTTTTGTTTTGTTGTTGTTATTGTGCTGTTATTGTTGCTGCTGGTGTTGGTCTGCTGAACGTGGTGGGCATGCTCTGTTCTCATGGAATGTGTAGTGACACTTACGAGCTGCCCCAGCACTATATCGGCAGTTAGCGCAAATAATACATTTCGCTGTACAGCATGTTTCAATGTACATGTGCTAGACAGATAAATTTGCCTCTGAATCTGACATAAATCTTTCACTCCTATAGGATTCCGATTTGGGGAGGAGTGCTCATTACCATTGTGGACACCTTCTTCTTCTTGTTCCTTGATAAATATGGTAGGTGTTGGGTCACTCTGAAGGAGCCCTCTCCAATATTTCCACAACGAGTCTCCTTGACAACTACCATTTCACTCACCGTGGTCGAGAATGTGAAGGGAAGGTGAGAGGTCTTGTGACCAGCCGGGATCCCAGTGTATGACAGAGCAATCTCAATAGGCTGAATATCCGATGTCAGCCGAAAACCTGCCTATCAATAGGCTGTGTTCTTTTAGGAAGAAATATTTGCCACAAAGGTGCTGTAAAATAGTTCACTAGATTTTTGAAATGTGTGCAGGATAGTTTTTTGCAACAATACATAGAAGTACCGACTAGAGATGGGGCAGTGTTGGATCTCCTGTTAGGGAATGCGATAGGTCAGCTGACAGATGTATGTGTTGGGGAGCACTTCGGGTCCAGTGATCACAATAGCATTAGCTTCAATATAATTATGGAGAAGGACAGGACTGGACCTAGAGTTGAGATTTTTGATTGGAGAAAGGCTAACTTTGAGGGGATGCGAAGGGATTTAGAGAGAGTGGATTGGGTCAAGTTGTTTTATGGGAAGGATGTAATAGAGAAATGGAGGTCATTTAAGGGTGAAATTATGAGGGTACAGAATCTTTATGTTCCTGTTAGGTTGAAAGGAAAGGTTAAAGGTTTGAAAGCACCATGGTTTTCAAGGGATATTAGAAATTTGGTTCGGAGGGATGTCTACAATAGATATAGGCAGCATGGAGTAAAGGAATTGCTCGATGAAAATATGAAGAATGTAAAAGGAATCTTAAGAAAGAGATTAGAAAAGCTAAAAGAAGATATGAGGTTGGTTTGGCAAATATGGTGAATGTAAATCCGAAAGGTTTCTACAGTTATATTAAAAGCAAGAGGATAGTGAGGGATAAAATTGGCCCCTTAGAGAATCAGACTGGTCAACTAAGTGTGGAGCTGAGGGAGATGGGAGAGATTTTGAATGATTTCTTCTCTTCGGTATTCACTAAGGAGAAGGATATTAAATTGTGTAAGGTGTGGGAAACAAGTAAGGAAGTTATGGAACCTATGACAATTAAAGAGGTGGAAGTACTGGCGCTTTTAAGAAATTTAAAAGTGGATAAATCTCTGAGTCCTGACAGGATATTCCCCAGGACCTTGAGGGAAGTCTGTGTAGAAATAACAGGAGCTCTGACAGAGATATTTCAGATGTCATTAGAAACGGGGATTATGCCAGAGGATTGGCGTATTGCTCATGTGGTTCCATTGTTTAAAAAGGGTTCTAGAAGTAAGCCTAGCAATTATAGACCTGTCAGTTTGACATCAGTGGTGGGTAAATTAATGGAAAGTATTCTTAGAGATAGTAGTAATAATTATCTGGATAGACAGGATCAGATTAGGAGTAGCCAGCATGGAATTGAGCGTGGAAGGTCATGTTTGACAAACCTTATTGAATTTTTTGAAGAAGTTACGAGGAATGTTGACGAGGGTAAGGCAGTGGATGTAGTCTATATGGACTTCAGCAAAGCCTTTGACAAAGTTCCACATGGAAGGTTAGTTAAGAAGGTTCAGTCGTTAGGTATTAATGCTGGAGTAATAAAATGGATTCAACAGTGGCTAGATGGGAGATGCCAGAAAGTAGTGGTGGATAATTGTTTATCGGGATGGAGGCCAGTGACTAGCAGGGTGCCTCAGGGATCTGTTTTGGGCCCAATGTTGTTTGTAATATACATAAATGATCTGGATGATGGGGTGGTAAATTGGATTAGTAAGTATGCCGATGATACTAAGGTACTAGGTATACTAAGGTTGTGGATAATGAGGTGGGTTTTCAAAGCTTGCAGGGAGATTTATGCCGGTTAAAAGAATGGGCTGAACTTTGGCAGATGGAGTTTAATGCTGAGAAGTGTGAGGTTCTACATTTTGGCAGGAATAATCCAAATAGAACTTACAAGGTAAATGGTAGGGCATTGAGGAATGCAGAGGAACAGAGAGATCTAGGAATAACAGTGCATAGTTCCCTGAAGGTGGAGTCTCATGTAGATAGGGTGGTGAAGAAGGCTTTTGGAACGCTGGCCTTTATAAATCAAAGCATTGAGTACAGAAGTTGGGATGTAATGTTAAAATTGTACAAGGCATTGGTAAGGCCAAATTTGGAATATTGTGTACAGTTTTGGTCACCAAATTATAGGAAAGATATCAATAAATTAGAGAGAGTGCAGAGACAATTTACTAGGATGTTACCTGGGTTTCAGCACTTAAGTTACAGAGAAAGGTTGAACAAGTTAGGTCTCTATTCATTGGAGCATAGAAGGTTGAGGGGGGATTTGGTCGAGGTATTTAAAACTTTGAGAGGGATAGATAGAGTTGACGTGAATAGGCTGTTTCCATTGAGAGTAGGGGAGATTCAAACGAGAGGACATGATTTGAGAGTTAGGGGGCAGAAGTTTAAGGGAAACTCTTTACTCAGAGAGTGATAGCTGTGTGGAATGAGCTTCCTGTAGAAGTAGTAGAGGCCAGTTCAGTTGTGTCATTTAAGGTAAAATTGGATAGGTATATGGACAGGAAAGGAGTGGAGGGTTATGGGCTGAGTGCGGGTAGGTGGGACTAGGTGGGATTAAGAGTTCGGCACGGACTAGGAGGGCCGAGATAGCCTGTTTCCGTGCTGTGATAGTTATATGGTTATAGATTGTTATTGGTTTATTATTGTCACATGTACTGAGATACAGTGACAAACCTGCCTTGCATACCATCCATACAAATCAGATCATTACACAGTGCATTGAGGTAGAACAAGGGAAAACAATAACAGAATGCAGAATAAAGTGTAACAGCTAGTGGAAGAGAGTAGTGCCAGATCATAACAAGGTACGCTGTGAGGCCAAGAATCTATCTTATCGTATATTCTGTCAGGCTATGTCATCAGGTTGGGCTCTGGAACTGGTGAGAACGTCTTAAGAATTCAGGTTGGACAATTAGGACTGAAAACTGAAACTCCTTTAGGAACCTGTGGCACTCTCTGCCTCAGGTGGCTGTGGTCAATGTAGCCAAGATCGAGAAAATAGTAGGGAAATTATTGGACCACACACTTAAAATTCTGGAGGAACCCAGCAGGTCAGGCAGCATCTTTAGAGGGGTATAAACAGACCGCAGTTGTGTTTAGAGAAATTTTTGGAAAATGCAGGGTCCCTTGCAGAGATTTTTGCTTCGCCTCTGACCACAGAAGTTCCCGATGTCTAAAGAGTGGCTAATGCAGTACCATTGTTTAAAAAGGGTAGCAAAGACAATCCAAGTGGATAACTCTGGCCTAGGTGATAGGTAAATTGACGGAGGAGATTCTGAGGGACAGTATTTACCAGCATTTGAAGATGCAGGGTTTGATTAAGGACAATCAGCATGGGAAGTAGTGCCTGACAAACCTCTTGGAGTTCTTTGGATTTAACCAAAAGGGTAGATGAGGGTAAGGCAGTGGATGTGGCATTGTGTCTTCAGACTTCAGTACCTCCTCCCTGATGGTATGAGAGCAAGTCCTGGGTGGTGAGGGTACTTGATAAGGGATGTGCCTTCTTAAGGCGTCACCTCTTGAAGATGCCCTCGATGGAGGGGAAGCTAGTGCTCATGATTGAGCTGACTAAGTCTACAACTATTTCCAGTTTTTTTCTGATCTTGTCCATTGGCCCCTCCATACCAGACAAAGTTGCAACCAGTCAGAATGCTCTCCACGATTCATCTGTTGAAATTTTGCTAGAGTGTTTAGTGACATAACTTAGCTCCTCAAACTCTGAATGAAGTATAGCTGCTGGCAAGCCTTCTTCATGATTACGTCAATATGTTGGGCCCAGAATCGATCTTTAGAAATATTGAGGTTCAAGTGGAAGGGAATTTGGGAGGGAGAGGAGGACTGATATTCCAGAATTGGTGTGTGTCTGAGGGCTATTCCCACAGGAAGATTAATGGACTGACACTTCCTTAACTGACGTCTTCTTGGAGTACTGTGCCCGTTTGTGGTTGCCTCAGTATAGAAAGGTTGTGGAAGCTTTATAGAGGGCGCAGAGGAGATTTGCTGCCCGGATTAGAGAGCATGTCTTAAGAGGATAGGTTGACTGAGTGAGCTGGGGCTTTTTTCTCTTTGGAGTGAAGGAGGGTGAGAGGTGACTTGGTAGAAGTGTATAGATGGTAAGAGGCAAAGATCCAGTGGGTAGCCAGAGAAAGGAATGATACAAGGGGGCATAAATTGAAGGTGATTGGAGGGAAGTAAAGGGGGGATATCAGAGAGTGGTGGGTGTGTGTAACCCACTGCCAGAGTGATGGTAGGAACAGTTAGGCACATGTGTGATAGAAAATAGATGACTGTGGGAGGAAAAGGTTAGATTGATCTTACATTGAAATGTTGGCACAACGTCATGGGACAAAGGGCCTGTACTGTTTCATGTTCTCCGTTCATTACAGGTCTCAGGAAGCTGGAAGCATTTTTTGTGATCCTGATTGGGATTATGGCCATCACCTTCGGATACGAGGTACTGATTTGTGAACTGTGTTGTGGGAGGAAGAAACTAAGATCAGAGAAATGTAGATCAGCATCACAGGGAATCTCATCGCTCACCGGCAGTCCAACAACCCACAAACCTAACTCTGTCCGAGACCTTCCCACTGTCCCATTCTCAGCGACATCGGGGATGCTCACGGATCGAGAGGGATATTAGCTCCAGGGTGCTGTGGTGTGGGGTGGTGTAGGATGGAGGGGGCTGGAGGACACTGGGGTCTGGTCAGAATGGGGTGAGATAGGGTGGACTGCCATCCAGTGAGGGTTGGAGAAGTTGGCCCCTGGGATTCAGCAGGGAGGGGCAATAATGAGGTAGTTCTCATGGGTTCAAGGACTAATCAGAAACCTGATGGCAGAGGGGAAGAAGCTGTACCTAAAGCATTTATGGTGGGTCTCTGAGCTCCTGTACCTTTTCACTGATAGTAGTAAGGAGAAGAGGACATGTTTTGGAATTGTGCGGATCCTTAATGATGGATGCCACCTGCTCCAGGTAGCTCTTTGACTGGGGTCAAGGGGTATGGTCTCCTAATCCTGAGCCTAACACTTGCCCCCCAGCAGAGGCAGTCTCCCTACATCTGAGTCTTCCACTCTGAGCCCAGGTGTTGTACCCACCCTCTCAATGTGGTACACCACTGATTCACAGCCTGTGTCCTGCTCCCTTGGCCAATGGCAGTGTCGTGGTAACACAATGCTTTACAGTGCCGGCTGCAAGACCAGGATCACACAGCAAGTTGACCAGGTGTCCCACCTAACTTAACTCCATTTGCCAGCTTTTGGCCCAAGTCCATCTAAGCACTTCAATTCCATTGTCCACCTGTCCAACTGTCTTTTAATATCTATTGTTGCACCTGCCTTCAACCACTTCCTCTGGGACTTGATACCACATAGATACCACCCTCTGTGTAAAGCATATTGACCCTCAGATTCATCTCACCTCAGCACTGTGCCATCTTGTTCTTGATACCCCAACCCTAGGAAAAAGGCTGTGCATTCACCCTGTCTATGTCCCTTGTATATATCTCTATAAGATGACCTCTTTGTCTCCTACACTCAAAGGAATAAAGTCCTCGTCTGTCCAGCCTCTCCCTGTAAACACATTCCTGGCAACATTCTTGTAAGTCTTTTCTGCCAGCTTTCCCAGTTTAATAATACCTTTCCTATACCAGGGTGACCAAAACTGAACACAATTCTTGAAATTCTCGTCAGTCTTGTGGCTGTAAGGTAATAACTGTTGCCTTTGCGTTCCTTTTTACACTACCCTCACCATGCAGTAGTGTATGTTATAAACACAAGAGATTCTGCATGTGCTGTAAGTCCAGAGTAACATCCACAAAATGCTGGAGGAACTCAGCAGGTCAGGCAGCATCTCCATCAGGTCCTGATGAAGGGTCTCAGCACAAAGCACCAATTCTTCATCTCCTCCCCAGTATCTTCAAAAGGTGATGCCTCAAAAAGGCAGCATCCATCATTAAGAGCCTCCATTATCCAGGACATGCCCTCTTCTCATTACTATCATCAAGGAGGAGGTACAGGAGCCTGAAGACACACTCTCAACAATTAAAGAACACCTTCTTCTGGTCAGATTTCCAAATGGACAATGAACCTTTGAGTACACAACCTCAATATTTTTTGCTCTCTTTTTGCACTACTTAATTTAATTTTAAAATATAGATTTCTTCTTGTGATTTATAGTTTCTTTATTATTATATATTGCATTGTACTGCTGCCATAAAAACAACAAATTTCACGACATATTCTGGTGATATGAAACCTGATTCTGATCTCTCTCTCTCCAGTACGTGGTGGTGAAACCAAACCAGGGCAAAGTGGTGAAGGGACTGTTCTACCCATACTGCGCAGGGTGTGGCAATAATGAGCTACTGCAGGCAGTGGGCATTGTTGGGGCAATTATAATGCCCCATAATATCTACCTCCACTCAGCATTGGTCAAGGTAAGTAGCTGTGTTATAAAGGAAAGAAAAACCAACAGCATATTTAAACTAATCCTGATTTATCCTGCTCCCCATAGTCCCATCAACTTCCTCCGGATTCTTCTGCTCAGCTGCCTACCCACTCTGAGGAGTTTACAGAAGGCAATTAGCTTGCCACCTTTGGGATGTGCAAGGAAACCGGAGCATTTCTGCCTTCAGGCGTGAGAGTCAGGAGCCTGAACAGCCACACCGCGACGCCGAATCCAAATGGCAGCCTCTTCCCACTACCATCAGGTCCTTGGGGCATTCTCCTTACCATCAGGCAGAAGTACAAAAGCCCAATTGCATGTGCCACCAGACTCAAGGACAGCTTCTACACCATTCTTATATATCTATTAAATGGCTCCTCGGTATATTAAAATGAACTTCTGACCTGACAATCTGCCTTGCTATGATCTTGCACCTTAGTGTCTGCCTGCTCGTTACTTTATCTGGAACTGTAACACCCTGCACTCTGTTCTTGTTTCCGCTTATTGTGTGCTGTTGTAATTAATTAATCTGAATGCACAAGTTGTATTTATATTTTTTATACTTAGAGTATGGTAATAGTCCCTTCCAGCCCATGAGCCTGTGCTGCCCAATTACTCCCATCCCATGCGACTAATTCATCTACTAACCTGTACGGTTTTGGGATATGGGAGGAAACCGGAGCACTTGGAAACCCATGCATTCATGGGGAGAACTTACAGAGGGAATTGAACCTAGATCACCAGTGCTGTAATAGTGTTACTCGAACCACTACACTGTCGTGCAGCTGCAAAATTTTTTCACCGTACCTTGGTATGTGTGACTATAATAAAACAATTTATTAATGTACCAGTGTTCCTAACCCTGACAGCTGTTTACTGCAGCCTGACCACAGTATATTACTGACCGACATCTTATAATAACACCTTCCAGCTAACAAAATATCTCAGAGTACTTCACAGACTAACAATAAGCCACGTATGGAGATATCCATGGACCTGCTCAAGAAGTTCAAAGTCAAAGCAAGGTTATTATCGAAGTATGTAAATGTCCCATATACTACCCTGAAATTCGTTTTCTTGTGGGCATTCGCAGCAGATCAAAGGAACACAATAGAATCAATGAAAGATTATAAACGAAGACTGACAAAGAACACGCTGAGATAGGGTTTCAGGAGCAAGCTAAGGGAAGAGAGAAAGGGCTGGAGTTTTGCTCTCATTAGGTATCAAAGGTTCATGGAAGCTCAGACTGTGAATAAATCAGCTAGGCTAGGATGTGCTGGGCAGCCCGTAAGTGTGGCCACGCTTCTGGTACCAATATAGCATGCCTGTAACTCACTACCCCTCTCCCACACATCGTTGGAATATTGGAGGAAACTGGAACACCTGGTGGAAACCCATGTTGACCATGGGAAGAACGTCCAAACTTCTTACAGACAGCGATGGAATCAACCTCTGATTGGTGGTCACTGGTGTAGTAAAGTGGATAACTGCCACACTACCATGCCACATTTTCCTACCTTCTCCCCAGAACCTTTGATGCCCTGACTAATCAAGACCAGTCAACCTCTGCTTTAAATATACCCCATGACTTGGCCTCCACAGCTGTCTGTGGCAATTAATTCCTCTGACTAAGGAAATTCTTCCTCATCTCAATTCCGTAGGGATACGTAACCTGACACTGTGTTCTCCAGACCTGGACTCCCCTACTATAGGAAACATCCTCTTCACATCCGCTTTATCTAGGCCTTTCAATGATCTCCAGTGATTCATCCCATCTCTCTCCCAATCTGCAGTCTCGGAAGGTGGACCAGTCCAATTCGGCCGCTGTGAGGGAAGCAAATATGTACTACTTTATAGAGTGCTCCATCGCCCTGTTCATCTCCCTGCTGATCAACCTGTTTGTGATTTCTGTATTTGGAGCTGCCTTCTATAAGAAGAGCAACATGGATGTGGTAAGTGAAAGGCAGACTGTAGTGTGGGTCAGATATAGTGTGGGTCAGACTGTACTGTGCTGTGGGTTAGACAGTAGTGTGCAACAGACTGTAGTGTGAGTCAGACTGTACTGTGGGACAGATTGTAGTGTGAGTCAGATATAGTGTGGGTCAGACTGTACTGTGCTGTGGGTTAGACAGTAGTGTGCAACAGACTGTAGTGTGAGTCAGATATAGTGTGGGTCAGACTGTACTGTGGGACAGATTGTAGGGTGAGTCAGATATAGTGTGGGTCAGACTGTACTGTGGGACAGACTGTAGTGTGAGTCAGATATAGTGTGGGTCAGACTGTACTGTGCTGTGGGTTAGACAGTAGTGTGTGACAGGCTATAGTGTGAGACAGACTAAAATGTGGGTCAGACGGTAGTGTGGGACAGACTATGGTGTGGGTCAGAATATAGTATGTACCAAGGAGAGCATTCTAACTGGTTGAATCACCATCTGGTGTCCTAAGAAGCTGCAGAAAGTTGTAAACCCAGCCAGCTCCATCATGGGCACTAGACCCAGCATAGAGGACATCCTGAATAGGCAAAGCCTCAAAAAGGCAGCATCCGTCATTAGGGACCCCCATCACTCAGGAGATGCCGTCTTCTCATTGCCATCATCAATGAGATGGTACAGGAGCCTGAAGACGCACACTCAGTGATTCAGGAACAGCTTCGTCCTGTCCACCATTAGATTGCTGAACGGACAATGAACCCAGGAACACAACCTCACTGTATTTGTTTGCACTCTTTTGGCAGTATGTATTTAATTTTTTATAGAAACTTATTATAATTTATAGATCATTTGCATTGCTATGTATTGCAAAGTACTGCTGCTGCAAAACAACAAATTCCATGATATATGCCAGTGATATTAAGCCTGATTCTGATTCTGGGTCAGACCTGACCACAACGCAGCTTCCAGCATTACCCCACACATGGTTCGATGGATTACCACACTCACTGGGTGTTTGCCTCAAGGCTTGTTGTGGAATCAGGAACTTGTCCCTTGGAAGATCACTAGACACAGGAGCAGAATTAAGTCAATCAGCTTAACGTGAAGGAGGAGGACACTCAGACCTCTGCCAAAAGGTGGACCATGCAAAACTGGACTGAACAAGAGCACTGGGGACAGATCTGGTCAGTGGGCTTGGATCTGGTCACTGAGGATGGGTCTGATCACTGGGGACGGATCTGGTCAGTGGGCTTGGATCTGGTCACTGAGGATGGGTCTGATCACTGGGGACGGATCTGGTCAGTGGGCTTGGATCTGGTCACTGAGGATGGGTCTGATCACTGGGGACGGATCTGGTCAGTGGGCTTGGATCTGGTCACTGAGGATGGGTCTGATCACTGGGGATGGATCTGGTCAGTGGGCTTGGATCTGGTCACTGAGGATGGGTCTGATCACTGGGGATGGGTCTGATCATTGGGGATGGATCTGGTCAGTGGGCTTGGATCTGGTCACTGAGGATGGGTCTGATCACTGGGGACGGATCTGGTCAGTGGGCTTGGATCTGGTCACTGAGGATGGGTCTGATCACTGGGGACGGATCTGGTCAGTGGGCTTGGATCTGGTCACTGAGGATGGGTCTGATCACTGGGGACGAATCTGGTCAGTGGGCTTGGATCTGGACACTGAGGATGGGTCTGATCACTGGGGACGGATCTGGTCAGTGGGCTTGGATCTGGTCACTGAGGATGGGTCTGATCATTGGGGACGGATCTGGTCAGTGGGCTTGGATCTGATCTCTGAGGATGGGTCTGATCATTGGGGATGGGTCTGATCACTGGGGACGCATCTGGTCAGTGGGCTTGGATCTGGTCACTGAGGATGGGTCTGATCACTGGGGATGGATCTGGTCAGTGGGCTTGGATCTGGTCACTGAGGATGGGTCTGATCACTGGGGATGGGTCTGATCATTGGGGATGGATCTGGTCAGTGGGCTTGGATCTGGTCACTGAGGATGGGTCTGATCATTGGGGATGGATCTGGTCAGTGGGCTTGGATCTGGTCACTGAGGATGGGTCTGATCATTGGGGATGGATCTGGTCAGTGGGCTTGGATCTGGTCACTGAGGATGGGTCTGATCATTGGGGATGGATCTGGTCAGTGGGCTTGGATCTGGTCACTGAGGATGGGTCTGATCATTGGGGATGGATCTGGTCAGTGTGCTTGGATCTGGTCACTGAGGATGGGTCTGATCACTGGGGACGGATCTGGTCAGTGGGCTTGGATCTGGTCACTGAGGATGGGTCTGATCACTGGGGATGAATCTGGTCAGTGGGCTTGGATCTGGTCACTGAGGACGGGTCTGATCACTGGGGACGGATCTGGTCAGTGGGCTTGGATCTGATCTCTGAGGATGGGTCTGATCATTGGGGATGGGTCTGATCACTGGGGACGGATCTAGTCAGTGGGCTTGGATCTGGTCACTGAGGATGGGTCTGATCACTGGGGACGGATCTGGTCAGTGGGCTTGGATCTGGTCACTGAGGATGGGTCTGATCACTGGGGACGGATCTGGTCAGTGGGCTTGGATCTGATCACTGAGGATGGGTCTGATCACTGGGGATGGGTCTGATCATTGGGGATGGATCTGGTCAGTGGGCTTGGATCTGGTCACTGAGGATGGGTCTGATCACTGGGGATGGGTCTGATCAGTGGGCTTGGATCTGGTCACTGAGGATGGGTCTGATCAATGGGGATGGGTCTGATCACTGGGGACGGATCTGGTCACTGGGCTTGGATCTGATCTCTGAGGATGGGTCTGATCATTGGGGATGGGTCTGATCACTGGGGACGGATCTAGTCAGTGGGCTTGGATCTGGTCACTGAGGATGGGTCTGATCACTGGGGACAGATCTGGTCAGTGGGCTTGGATCTGATCACTGGGGATGGATCTGGTCAGTGGGGATGGGTCTGATCACTGGGGACGGATCTGGTCAGTGGGCTTGGATCTGGTCACTGAGGATGGGTCTGATCACTGGGGATGGGTCTGATCAGTGGGCTTGGATCTGGTCACTGAGGATGGGTCTGATCAATGGGGACAGATCTGGTCACCACACCACAGGAAGGATGTGACTGCCACAGGGAGGGCATGAAGGGGAATTTACAAAGGTGTCATCGAGGCTGGAGATTTCTTGTTCTGAGGGGACACTGTCAATGCTAGGGACAGAAGAGGCTGAGGAGAGGTTTAGCTGAGCTGTGAACAGTGATGGGAGGTTCAAGCAAGTTAAATGGAAAGGAGCGACTCCCCCCAGCTCAGAGATCTGTATCTGGGGATTGGCGTTTATTGTCAGAAAGATGAATGGAAATGTTTTTCATCCAGCTGCTGGTGTTCAGGAACTCAGTGTCTGAGAGTGGGTTGGAGGCAAAAACCCTCTCCGTCTATGATACATTCTCAGAGAGCAGTGTCCTGCAGGTGCCTGGGGCAATGATGAGGAGATGTGATTGACCAGATTGGCCTAGTCCATACAGCATGGATCTTAGTGTGGTTTTCTATATTATCTGCACGTCGAGAAAGCGGCTGGTCCAGATACTGGTCCTGAGGCCTACATAGCACTGCTTCATGAGCACAGGAAGAGAGAGGATGAATGTGATGATGAAAAAGTGTGTGCGAAGACCACAAGACCACCACATGTGAGTAGAGGCCTCGTCAACCCATCGAGTCTGCTTCCCCATTCTATCATGGCTGATTTTTATCCCTTTCAATCCCCTTCTCCCCATAACCTTTGACCCTTACTAATCAAGAACCAATCAAACTCTGCTCCACAGCCATCTATGGCGAAGAATTTCACCGATTCACCACCCTTCGGCAAACAAGATTTCTCCTCATCTCTGCTCTAAAGGTACATCCTTCTATTCTGAGGCTGTGTTCTCTGGTCGTAGACTCTTCCACTGTAGGAAACATCCTCCGCATGTCAACTCTATCTTGGGCTTTCAATATTCAGTATTCTCTAGGTTTCAATGAGATTCCACCCCCCATGTTTCTAAAGTGCATGACTGAGGGGTGGGGGGAGTCTGAGGCAAGAGCTTCAGGGAACAGCAGTTCCTGGGACGGTCAGGACAGCAGAAAAGTCGTTGGCTGCTGTCTACCGTCACAGCTTGTTTGTATCCAGACAAAGAAATGGCCAGGAAAATCCATCATAGACACAACCCTCTCTGCAAACAGATTCTGGATTATAGGAGATGGAGGGCTGACCTTGTTTATAAGGTTACCAGGCATCGTTGTTTCACAGGACCTCGTGAAGGAGGACTTTGCCTCCTTCATTAACAAGAACAATCAGCAGAAGATATACTTCTTGCAGCAGTTGGTAAGATTTCATCTTTCCCAGAACATGCTGGTGTCACCCTAGAGAGCATCCTCACATCTGCCATTACTGTCTGGTTCGGTGCAGCACCCTCTCACAACGTACAGAAACTACTGTCAAGTGTGCAGAAAAGTTGGCAGCAGTCTACCATCACTGCAGGACAAAGAAACGTGCTAACAATCTTTGTGGGTACCACCTGCCCTGAAAACTGTCTTTTCAGAATCAAAATCAGGTTTAACGTGTCATGAAATCTGTCGTTTTGCAGCAGCAGTATCATGCCATGCATAATAAACAAATAAATACTACAATAGGAAATATATTTTTTAAAATTAAATTAAATAAATAGTGCAAAAAGAGAGCACAAAAAGTAATGAGGTAGTGTATATGGGTTCATTGTCCATCGAGAAATCTGATGGCAGAGGGCAAAATGCTGTTCCTGAAGTGCTGATTGTGTATCTTCAAGATCTTATACCTCTTCCTTGATGGTAAGAATGAGAAGAGGGCACATTCTGGGTGATGGGGGTCCTTAATGACAGATGCTGCCTTTTTGAGACATTGCCTTTTAAAGGCATCCTCGATGCTGGGCAGGCTAGTGCCCATGATGGATTTGGCTGAGCTTACAATCTTGTTTAGCTTTTTCCAGTCCTGTGCAGTAGCCGCTCCTTTTCAAAGCCTCGCTTCTGGAAAGCACTATGGGGCTATTAGAGCAAAAACTTCACGCCATCTTAAAAGTTCCCATCAGGGATAAGGTTAGGTAGCATCCATGCCAGAGGGCACAGCCTCAGAACAGATGGATGTCCATTTGGAACAGAGATGAGAAGGAACTTCTTTAGCCAGAGGGTGGTGAGTCTGTGGAATTCATTGCCACGGACAGCTGTGGCGCAAGGTCACTGAGTATATTTAAAGTGGAAATTGATAGGCTCTTGATTAGTCAGGGTGTCAACTATTACAGGAAGAAGGCAGGAGAACGGGATAGAGAGGGATAATAAATCAGCCATGATCAGGGTGGAGATACGTCCCTGCCAAAGGAGGTGCAAGGTGCTCCTTCCCTCTGCTAACCTGTAGGTCACCCTTGGGCGAGGTGTAGCACCTGCTCAGCCCCCCGATCAGGGTCACATGGTGGATGGTTGTATGAGCAACTGTTGCATATCACAAATCCTGGTATGCCGGGCAGACAATCTCTGAAGTCTGTTGATAGCAGCTGGGGTCACTCATCTCGTAAAGACACTGCCCAGAAGAAGGTCATGGAAAATCACTTCTGTAGAAAAATTTGCCAAGAACAATCATGGTCATGGATAAAGCAACTACGTGAAGGGGTTCTTCCCCACAGGCAATGATCCCTCATTTGGTAGACAGATAAAAGACTGACGGAATACCATAACTGCCCATGTCAGACAACATGGCAAATAATGATGAGTATAGTAGAGCAGACGTGATGGGCTGAGTGACCATCTGCTCCCATGTTTTATGGTTTCATTCTTTTATGCTGTGTCACTGCATGGTACAGAAACTGCACTGTGGTGGACAGGAAGGCTCTACAACAAGTAATTAAAACTGTCCAATGCATCATTGGCACCAGCCAATGCACCAGCAAGGACATATATAAAGCAAGGTGCCAGATAAATGCCAGTAACATCACGAAGGAACCCACCCACCCTGCTCATGAACTGTTTGTCCCACTCCCATCAGGGAAAAGGCAACGCAGGTTCCACGCCAGGCGACCAGACAACATAGTTGACTACACAGGTCGATAAGCTGGTTATAAGCCATATGGCATGTTTGCTTTTATTAATCCAGGTGCTGAGTTCAAAAGTCAGGAAGTTACGTTGCAGCTTTATAAAACTCTAGTGTGGCTGCATTTGGGGTATTGTATACAGTTCTGGTCGCCTCATTAAAGGAAGGATGCTGAGGTCTTAGAGAGGGGCAGAATGCTGCCTGGATTAGAGGGCAAGTGCTATAATGAGAGGGTGGACAAACGTGCCTTGTTTTCTCTGGAGTGATGAAGGCTGATAGAGATGTATAAGATTATGAGAGACATACACAGAGTTGACAGACAATATCGTTTTCCCAGGGTTGAGATGTCTAATACCAGAGGGCATGCATTTAAGGTGAGAGGGGTAATTTCAAAGGAGATGTGAGGGAGGGGCTAGTTTTTTTTTGTCACAGAGTTGTGGGTGCCTGGAATGCACTGCCTGGGATGGTGGTAGGCCGAAACATCAGAGATGTTTGGACAGGCAGGTGAATGTGAGGAAAATGGAAGGAATGGACATGGTGTAGGAGGAATACTTTAATTAGTTTGACATAAAACTGTGGGTCAAAGGGCCTGTTCTTCTGCCGTCCTGTTCAATATCCAATGTTTAGACATTTACTTTCACCAAGCAGTTAAACTGATCGACACCTCTACACATTAACCACCCCATCATCCCTTACCACCACTATGTACAGATCAGCTTGAGTCACATTACGTACATTGTCTATGTATACAACAGTTACTTGTGCATTGTGTTCTATAAAATTTCTTTCACGTTTATATTTATTGGGTTTTTTTGTTTTTTAATATGCGTTATGCTTACTGTATTTCTTTATGCTGCATTGCATCTGGAGGAACAGCCGTCTTGTTTACACTCGTGTACCGAGGAATGACAACGAACGATCCTGAATCTTGTCTTTTCCTGCAGTACCAAGTCTGTGCAAACAGCTCAAGCCCCTACATCAATCAGCTGCCCCAGGACAACAGCACCTTGGAGGTGGACATCTTCAAAGGGGTAAGAAGCCAATGACCTCTATCGTAAGTAAAAACAAGCCCAAACAGTTCCCCTCGTATTCCGCATCCTTACTAACTCGAGCAACGCCGACTGTTCATTCATTTCCATCGAAGCTGCCTGACCTGCTGAGCTCCTCCACCAATTTCTGTGTGTTCTTCTGGATCTCTTGTGTTTCTGACTGACCCCATCAATGTTCTTGCTTTAACTGTCCCTCCTGGGAACCAACCCCAACTTCAGACGAATGTCTATCTTAAGGACATTTAAAAGACTCTTAGATAGGCTAGAAAAATGGATGGTTATGTAGGAGTGAAGAGTTAGATTGATCTTAGAATAGGCTAAAATGTCGACACAACATTATTTAGGGAAGCACAAAGTACACTTCAGATGCTGTGGTCAAATCAACATGTACAAAAGCTGGATGAGCTCAGCAGGTCGGGCAGCATCCGTTGAAATAAGCAGTCAACATTTTGAGCCGAGACTCAGGACTGAAGAAGGAAGGGGCAGGGGCCCTAGGGAAGGTTCTGCACTGTACTGTAATATTTCATTTTCCATCTCATTCCATATTTCACTATCTTTAACTCCCAGGAAACAATTCCCCCCAAGACAAACTCATCGATTCCCTTTGAGATTGCACTGAAGTTCAGCGAGACTAGAACTAGAGGTCTTATGTTAAGGGTGAAAGGTGAAGTGTTTAAGGGCAACCTGAGGGGGATCTTCTTCACTCAGAGAATGGTGAGAGTATGGAAAGAGCTGCCAGTTGAAGTGGTGATTATGGGTTTGATTTCAACATTTAAGAGAATTTGGATAGGTACATTGATGAGAGGGGTATGGAGGGCTGTGGTCCAGGTGTGGGCCGATGGCAGAATAATAGTTCAGCATGCACTGGACAGGCTAAAGTGCCTGTGTTCTTGCTGTGGTGTTCTATGACTCTAAGATGCCCCAGTGAAGTTTCCGCTTTGTACAGCTGTAATTGGACTCCACAAGGTCGTACAAATGTGAACAAGGAAACTTAAGATTCTGGACTGGGAGGAGGATATCTGAGCTGTTCAAACATGCTCGACTGTTCACCATGATCACAGAGTCACTGATCACACAATCAGCTCCTTCGGCCCACTGGACTCATGCCAATCATCCACCGGCCCCCGGTCCTAATCGGGCTAACTCCATATTAAAGCCCCCACATTCTCAACTCCCCTCCCTCCTTTCCATCTCACCTACACAGCAGGGGTAATTTATAGCCATCGGCCTGACCTTTCACCCTGCTGGGATATGGGAGGAAACCAGAACATCAATGGGGACTCACAGCAGACAACTACAATATGTAGATTCCACACGCACAATGCCTTAAGACTTAGGCGTAGAATTAGGCCCTTTGGCCCCTCAATTCTGCTCCATCATTCAAACGGGGCTCAATTATTATCCCCCTCAACCCCATTCTCCTGCCTTCTCCCTATCTGTGGCAACGAATTCTACAGATTCACCACCCTCTGGTGAGAGAAATTCCTCCCCATCTCTATTCTAAGGGGACAACCTTCTACTCTTGAGGCTGTGCCAGAGGCCACGATTGAATGGAGGTCACTTGAACGGTGAGGCAGCAACTCCACACGCCATATTCCTGAATTCTCCCCATCTTATCTGATTTCTTTGGCATCCGGAAAACTACCAATCTACATCTTGAGTAGACTCACTAACAATTTGTGCCAACAATTAACCATCTGAGGACGTGCATGTGTCACCACACTTCCAGCGCCAACACAGCATGCCCACAACTCGCTAACCCGTAGCCATACGTCTTTGGAACACGGGAGGAAATGGCAGCTCCTGGCTGTTTGCTCGTGTTTCCAGGCCCGTGTACACACGCGTTCCTTTTGTTCCAGGGAGTGGTTCTCGGTTGCTACTTCGGAACACCAGCTCTCTACATCTGGGCTATTGGCATTCTTGCCGCAGGTCAAAGTTCCACCATGACAGGGACGTATTCCGGACAGTTTGTAATGGAGGTAAGATCAGCGGTCTCTTCCGTTAATATCCCAGTCAGCGTGAGGGGTGGGAGTGCGGGAGATTGACAAGTGATGTGTAGCATTGGAGGATTGGAGAGGTTCACGAGCATGTTACTGGCAATGAAAGTGTTAAAGTATCAGGAGCATTTGATGGCTGTGGGCCTGTAGTCACTGGAGCTTAGAAGAATGAAGGGGGATCCCTGTGAAATCTGTCCAATATTAGAAGACCTAGATAGAGTGAATGTGGAGAGGATGTTTCCTATAATGAGTGAGTCTAGGACTAGACGGATCAGCCTTGGAAAACAAGAATGCCCCTTTAGAACAGAGATAAGGAGGAATTTATTTAGCCAATGGGTGGAATTCATTGCCACAGATGGCTGTGGAATCCAAGTCATTGGGGATATTTAAAGTGGAGAGGTTGATAGGCTCTCAATTAGTCAGAGTGTAAAAGGTTACAGGGAGAAGGCAGGAGAATAGGGTTGAGAGGATTAATAAATCTGTCATGATGGAATGGTAGGGCAGACTCAATGGGCTGAATGGCCTAATTCTGCTCTTTTGTCTTATGGTCCTGTGGCTAAATATGTGGAAGGCTGCAAACCTAATGGGGGCAACGGGATCCGTGTGGATAGGTAAGCAACAGTCCAGGTGATAAGCTGGCAGGGACAGCGTGCAGACATAGTGGTGTCACCCAGGCTGAACATGGCCCTTGAAAGCCCAACTCTCCTTTGTACAGTCTTTCTGTTCAAGACAGGTCACCAAGTACACCAAGACAAGATGAAGATGGGAACAAAGAATTCCAGGGCAGCACTTACTATTGGCCAGTTACTCTACTAATTCTCAAGTATTATTGATCTTTAACATGTAGACTGAAATGGCTATTAACACCCAAAATACCGATTATAATGGCACTTAAACATTCAAGTGATGGGTACCAGACACAAAAAGCAGGAGGAACTCAGCAGGTCAGGCAGCATCTCTGGAAAGGAAGAAACAGTGGATGTTATAGGCCAAGATCTGTCCTGGTAAAGGGTCTCAGTCCAAAACATCAACTGTTTATTCCCCTCCATAGATGCTGCCTGACCTGCTGAGTAACTCTAGCATTTTCTGAGTACTCAGGATTACCAGCATCTGCCGAATCTCTTGTGTTTATGCAAATGATGGCTTTCAGACGTGGTCAAAGTTTCTATCAGTATCCAGCTGGTTAATTTCTGTATAAAAATGTCATTTCTTTGTTCAGACTTCAGAACAGTTATTTGGTAGGGGGCATGCTGTTCTCCTTGTGTCCGGGTAAATACAGCGTGATTGTCAAAGCCCAGATAATTGATGATGACACTCTGGGAGGTGAATTATTGTCGCTTCATTCTCAACCCTCTCTCTCTCTCTCTCTCCCTCACTGGTTTTCCACGCTCAGGGCTTCCTCAATCTGTCCTGGTCCAGGTTTAAACGAGTGGTATTAACAAGGGCTCTGGCGATCGTGCCCACAGTGATCGTGGCAGCTTGTCAGGACGTGTCCAAAGTCTCCAACATGAATGATATCCTCAATGTCTTGCAGAGCATTCTGGTAAGGAGAAACAAGATGTTGACCAGATCTGGCCACACTGTGCTCACACCACACAACCTGAGAATCAGACCACTTGAAAGCTCAGCACTGAACAAGACTCGGCCCTGGTCTGGGTCTCTGCTCTATTGTTAAGACCCTCACCATTCAAGATGTGCACACTTCTCAAGGAGGAAATACAGGAGCCTGAAGACTCACACTCTGTCAGCAGATTTCTGAATGGACCATGAACCCTGATATCGCCTCTCTATTTTGATCTCTTTTGCTTTACTTATTGATTTCTTATATACCTTACAACATCCATAGAACAATTCAGCACAGTACAGGCCCTTCAGCCCACAATATTGTGCCCATCTTTTAACCTGCTCTAAGATCAATCTAACCCTTTCCTCCCACGTAGCCCTCCATTTTACTATCATCCATGTGGCTAACTAAGAGTTTCTTAAATGTCCCTAATGAATCTACCTTTATCACTGTCCCCAGCAGGGCATTCCGCACAACCACCACTCTCTGTGTAAAGAAGTTACCTTTGATATTTCCAGTATGCTTTCCTCTGATCTCCTTAAAACTTATTATTAGCCACTTTTACCTGGGAAAAGATCTCTATCTATATGTCTTATATTTCTTATTGTAACTTACAGTATATTTTAAGGCTTTCCCTGTCCTGCAAAACAACGAATGTCACAGTGTGTGTGAGTGATAATAAACCTGATTCTGAGACTAAACCCTGTCCTGAGCTCAGCCAGTAGTTACCCAGACTGTTTCACTGGCCGTGATCAGCGGTACGCTCCACCCTCCTTACAGGTTTGGGAGCAGCGCGGCAGAATAAACCACGTGCTCGCTCGCACACATCTGCACTAGGAGGCAGTAAGTTACTGGACCAGCAGCCTGAGTCCCATCTGCACAGTAACACACGCAAAATGCAGGAGGAACCCAGCAGGACAGGCAGCATCTATGGAGGAGAAAAAAGCATTGACATTTCAGGCTGAGACCCTTCATCAAGATATCTGCATATCGGGTTCACCAGGGTGCTGTCTGAATTTGAGAGTATGAAACTGGACAAACTTGGGTTGTTTTCTCTGGAATGTCAGAGGCTGAGAGATGACCTGATAGAAATTTATAAATCATACTGCATCTGAATCTTGCTGAACACTGCTAAACTGGGGAGATGCAAGTAAGGTGGCATGGTAACGTGACAGTCAGCGTTAAGCTACCACAGTGCCAATTCAATTCTGACGTCGTTTGTAAGGAGTTTGTACATTCTTCCCATGACCGTGTGGGTTTCCTCTGGGTGCTCCGGTTTCCTTCCACAGTCCAAGCATGTATAGGTTACCATCAGGCATAGATTGAGTGAACAGCCATTGACTAATTCAAGGGGGCGTAATTTTAAGATAACGGGAGAAAAGAATAGGGGCATGTCAGAGATAGTTTTTTTATACAGAGAGTGGTGGGTGTGTGGAACTCTCTGCCAGGGGTGGGACTAGAGGCAGATACATTAAGGACAGTTAAGAAACTCTTAGACAGGCACATGGATGATGGAAAAGTGGAGGGCTATGTGGGAGGGAAGGGTTAGATTGATATTGGAGTAGGTTAAAAAGTCGGCACAACGTTGAGGACCAATGGGTCTGTAATGTGCTGTAATATTCTATGTTCCATTTGGTTAATTCGTCACAAGGGTCTAATTGGGTGGTGTGGGCTCATTGGGACAGACAAGTCTGTTACTGTGCTATATCTTTAATGAATAGAAAATAAGTAAATTATGGCATAATAAACCCAGGAGCTGGGGGTTAGTTGGGAGCAGCTGATCAGAGCTCAGGACCAGCAAATTCCAGTAAGGAGGAAGGACAAGGATGGTAGGGTAAAGGACCTTGGATGGTGAAAGATGTGAAATTTAGTGAAAATCTGAAAAGAGTTAAGAAGCTAAAATTAGGCAATCCTTGAGGAATATATAAAAATTACAGGAAAGAACTTTAGTAGGAAGGACTAAAGGGGCCATTATGCATCCTTGGCATGTAAGATTAAAGAGAATCCCAAGGCATTGCAAGAGGATGACGTGGAAGCTGTTAGGACCACTCAATGATACAGGAAGGAGTCTATGCTTGGAGTCAAGAAGGTGTTGGTGAGTTACCACACGAGTACTTTCCACTGAAAGTCACCAAGGAGAAGGATTTGGAGAATAGTGGGGACTGCTAATGTGCAGGGACATTGGGGATCAGGAGGTGATGGGTCATGGTGCCGAAGGGCCTGTACTGTTCCGTAGTGTTCTATGTTCTATGTTCTAACTTGAGTTTATTTTGTGTTTTCAGCTGCCCTTTGCTCTCATTCCCATCCTGACATTCACAAACCTCAGGACACTAATGCACGAATTCACAAACGGAAGGTAAATAGCCACTGGTGCATTTCATGGGAACTTCAGTGAGCAGGGATGCGGGATGGGATCAGAGCTGCGGGAGCAGAGGAGGGTGTGGGAGGTCCGCATGGGACAAGGATCAGGGGAGACAATTGATCTGCACCAGTCCAGTAAATGTTTAACGCACCATCCCTTCACATACCCTCAGGGTAGTATCAGCGTAGGTTAGACACAGAGTGAGGCCCTTTCCACACCAAGCTATCACACACTCCTGGGAGTCAGACACAGAGTGAAGCTCCCTCTACACCGTCCCATCACACACTCCCAGGGTCAGATACAGAGTGAAGCTCCCTCTACACCGTCCCATCACACACTCCCGGGGTCAGACACAGAGTGAAGCTCCCTCTACACTGTCCCATCACACACTCCCAGGGTCAGACAGAGTGAAGCTCCCTCTACACTGTCCCATCACACACTCCCAGGGTCAGACACAGAGTGAAGCTCCCTCCACACTGTCCCATCACACACTCCCAGGGTCAGACACAGAGTGAAGCTCCTTCTACACTGTCCCATCACACACTCCCAGGGTCAGACACAGAGTGAAGCTCCCTCTACACTGGCTTGTCATGCAAACCAAGGGTAGGGGCAGCACGGGTTGGCTACAACAGAGAAAATATCTCCCTACACTACCTGCTTCTGCTCTGTGAAGTCGCTCTGTGTTCAACAGCACATTGGAACAGAAATCCAGCTGCTGAAGGAACTCAGGCGTTCAGACAGGCTGAAGTTGCTGCCTGACCCGATGAGTTCTTCCAGCACTTCAACTGTGGCCCCAGGTTCCAGCATCTCAGAAGTGGCAGATGGAGTACAGTGCAGGGAAATGTTGGTCATACTCTTTGGTAAATGGAATAAAGGAGTAGACTACTTTCTAAATGGGAAAAGAATTAAAAAATTAGAGGTGCAAATCAACTTGGGAGTTCTCGTGCAGAATTCCCCGAAGGTTAATTTGCAGGTTGAGTCATTAATGTTAAATACACTGTTAGTATTCATTTCCTGTGGATTACAATACGAAAGCAAGGATGTAATGCTGAGGCTTTATAAGGTATTGTTCAGACTACACTAAGTAGATTGTGAGCAATTTTGGACCCCTTATCTGAAAAGAGATGTGTTGATATCGGAGAGGGTCCAGAGAAGGTTCACGAGAACCATTCCAGGAATGTAAGTGATAATACACAAGGAACACTTGATGGCTCTGGTCCTGTACTCACTGGAATTTAGAAGAATGAGAGGCGATCTTACTGAAACCTGTTGAATATTGAAAGACCCAGATGGAGCAGATGTGGGTGAATCTAGGACAGGACCATAGGACACAGCCTCAGAATAGAGGGACGTCCATTTAGAACAGAGATAAGGAGGAAATTCTTCAGCCAGAGGGTGGTGAATCTGAGGAATTCATTGCTGTGGAGGCCAAGTTATTGGGTATATTTAAAGTTTAATAGGTTTTTGATTAGTTAAGGTGTCAAAGGTTATGGGGAGAAGGCAGAAGAATGACTTTGAGAGGGATGATAAATCAGCCATGATGGAATGGCAGAGCAGGCCCGATGGGCCAAATGGCCTAATTCTGCTCCAGTGTCTTACAGACTTACCGCCAGATGGACAGCACTCTGGGTGTTTCTGTTTTCCTCCGGTTGTGATGTTCCTCATTACTGAAACATGTTATATCCTGTGTTTCCTCAGGCTCAGCCAGTTTGTTGGCGTCTTGATCACTTTGCTGGTCCTGGCTGTCAATGCTTACTTTGTCGTGGTCTATGTCGTTAACCTAGGCAACCTTTACTGGTACATTGCTGCTGCAATCATTCTCATCTTGTACGTGGTCTTCGTGCTTTACCTGGTGAGTTACTGTGTCATCTCTGTATTTAAACCACTGAAGTTGTGCTGCCTGCAGAGAGCAGAGCCCTCCAAGGGTGGAAGCGTGTTTCTGTAGGAGTCAGTGTGAAGCCGAGTTTCAATTCCCACCGCTGTCTATAAGGAGTTCGTACGTTCTCCCATGTCTGTCTCTCACATTCCAAAGCCATTCAGGTCTAGAGGTAATAAGCTGTGGGCATTCTGTATTGGCAATTGGAAGTGCACCAACACTTGCACCCTGACCCCAGCATATCCTCGGAGTGTGTTGGACGTTGAAACAAACGAAGCATTTTAGGATAAAGTTTGGCTTTATCTGACACATTCACATTAAAAACGTACAGTGGAATGCGTCATTTGCATCAATAACCAGCACAGTCCAAGGGTCTTCTGGGGGCAGCCCATAAGTGTCAGCCCACTTCCAGTGCCAACAGAGCACACCTGTAACTTACTAACTCTAACTGTCCATCTTTGGAATGTGGGGGGAGGCCAGAGCACCCAGAGGAACCCCACCCAGACATGAGAGGAACGTACAAACTCCTTAGAGACAGCAGCGGGAATCAAACAGTGCTCCTATAGCTGGGGCTGCAGGGTGATCGCACTGCCCGCTATGCTAGATTTCAATGTATGTTTCAGTGTTTTAACCTACACGTGACCAATAAAGCTCATCTTTGAAAAATGTCCAGACATGGCTTTGTCACGTTAGCAGTTGGGTGTGCCAGAAGGAGCCGCCTGCAGCACATTGCTGCCCCATTCAGTATCAATATCAGTAACCCAGGTGAAAATACAAGGGGTAATGCCTCCCTGTCCACTGGTGGTGAGAAGCTCAGTAAAGTACGTGAGATTAAAGGATTTAGGAACCCCTTCCTACAGGAGGTGGCAAGTCTTTGGAGACCTCTAATCCGGAGGGGTGTGCAGGCTGGATCACTAAGGATGTTGAAAAACAGTGGGGAAGGGAGACTGTCCGAGATGAGGCCCAGGGATAGCAGGTAGCGTAGCGGGGCTGAGTGGCCTATTAGTTTTCTTATACCTTTATGTATACTTCAAGCGATTGCATTTGGAAACAAACTATTGTGGATTCTGACATTTTTAATCTAAGGTTCTTTCAGGAAAGAGGCAGAAAACTTGTTGCTTCATGATTGTTTTATTAAGTATTGATAGAACAAAGACAGTTGAAAATGGAGAGTGATAGAGGTCTAGTAAGATAAGGGAGATAGAAGTACAGCCAAAAGGCAAAAGGAGAAGATGGCTCTCCCCTGTGGTCAGCTCCATCGATAACCAAAATTCCATTCAAATTCCCAGCCAATCAGAAAGCTCTTATTTAAATGATCTGGCACCAAGAGAAGCTTCCAGATCTTTCCAGAATCATACAAATGTCATCACTTACTGGCACAGTGAACAACTGCATATACATACTGTGATTACTAGGAAGCACACAAAACAATGACTTGCATGTAAGTAATTATATAAAATACAAGCAGACAAGCAGTTGTTAAACGATAAAGAAAGTAACAGTCAGATGAACATTATTTTTCTCACCAAGCTGCAGCTCCTTAGAGGGGGAATGTGTTCAGGAACCGGATGGCCTTCAGCTCATATGGGGAAATGAGGAGGTGATAGACAGGAGCCACAAGGAGGTGGTCACCCCTAAATTGCAGGAAGCAGGTACTTGGGTGAGTGTCAGGAGAGGGAAAGGGAACAGGCAGCTAGTGCAGAGCCCTCTGTGGCCATTCCCCTCAATAATTAGTATATTGCTTTGGATACAGTTGGGGGCAACTAACTCCCAAGGAAAGACGTAGCAACCAGATCGCTGACACTAAATCTGTCTCTCAGGCTCAAAAGCAGAGGGGGAGTAGAGGAGTTCAGTAGTGACAGGGGATTCCATAGCCAGAGGAGCAGGAAACAGATTCTGTGGACGTGAAAGAAACATCCTAATGCTTTGCTGCCTCCTAGGTTCTAGGGCCAGGGATGTTTTGGATTGGGTCCACAGCTCTCCAAGGGGGAGGGTGAATTGCCGGAAGTCCTGAAACATATTGGTACCAATGACAGAGGTACAAAAAGAGAGGAGGTCCTGAAGAGAGGATTTAGGTAGAATGCTAAAAAGCAGGACGTCCAGGATAATAATCTCTGGAGGTTAAGAGAGGTTAAGAATAGGGTATTTGGCAGATAAATGAGTAGCTGAAGAATTAGTGCAGGGGGCAGGGATCATTGGGATCTCGTCTGGGAGGTGTGACTTGTACAAAAAGCATGGGTTACTCAAGTGGGAGCAATACCCTTGCAAGCAGATTTGCTAGAACTGTGGGGAAGGTCTAAATTAATTTGGCATAGGGATGGAAACAAGAGTGATAGGGCTGAGGATGGGGCAGTTGATAGATTTAGTGCGTAGTGAGATTGTGAGGAAGGACAGGCGGATGATACGGCAAAATCGTAGTCAGTGGAAGTTGAAGTGTAACAGAAGGCCAAAATCAGAAAGGGTGACAGATACAGACCGAAGGCGTTATATCTGAATGCTCACAATATACAGAATAAGGTAAGTAACCTTGTAGTGCAGTTAAAGATTGGCAGGTATTGTGCTGTGGGAACCTTTGGTTTGGGAGCTTAACATTGAAGGACACACATTGCATCGAAATGACAAGCAGTTAGGCGGACGGGGTGGGGAGGTTCTGTTGGTAACAAATGAAATCAAATCCTTAGAAAGACATGACGTAGTATTGGAAGACGTAGAATTGTTGTGGGTAGAGTTAAGAAACTGCAACGAAAAAAAGACTCTGATTGGAGTTATATAGAGGCCTTCAAACTAAAGCTAGCATGTAGGCTACAAATTACTGAGGGAGGTAGAAAAGGCATATAAAAAGGGCAATTTTGTGATAGTCATGGAGGACTCCAATATGTAGGTAGATTGGGAAAAACACATTAGTGCTGGATTCCAAGAGAGGGAATTTGTTGAATGCCTACGGAATTCCATTTTGGAGCAGATTGAGCCCAAAAGGGGAATGACATTCTGTGTTATGTAATAATCCAGATTTGATTAGGGAGCCTAAGGTAAAGGAGACCTTGGGAAGCAGTGATCATAATATGATAGAATTCACCCTGCCGTTTGAGAAAGCTAAAATCAGTTGTATCAGTGTTATAGTGGAGTAAAGGGTCTCACAGAGGCATGAGAAAGGAGATGGCCAAAGTTAATTGGAAGGGGACACTAGCGGAGATGATGGCAGAACAACAATGGCTAGTGCTTCTGGGGAAAATTCGGAAGGGGCAGGAGAGATACATCCCAAAGATGAAATATTCTAAAGGGAGGATGAAATGACTGTGGCTGACAGCTGACGAAGTCAAAGACAGCATAAAAACAAGGAAGAGGGCAGATAATGCAACACAAATTACTGGGAAAGTAGCGGATTGGGAAGCTTTTAAAAATAAACAGCAGGCAACTAAAAATCCAAAAAGGGAGTAAAGGTGAAATATGAATGTAAGCTAGCCAATAATATAAAAGAGGATAGCAAGGTTTTTCAGATATAGAAAGAGTAAAAGAGAGATGGGAATGGATATTGGATTGCTGGAAAATGGCACTGGAGAGGTACTAATGGGGTATAAAGAAATGGCATATGAACTTGATAAGCTTTCTGCATCAGACTTCAGTGAGGAAGACAATCACAGGACGGCAGAAATTCGAGAGTGTCAGGGGGCAGAATTGGATGTTGTTGCTATTGCAAAGGAGAAGGTGCTTGGGAAGTTGAAAGGTCTGAAGATTGAAAGAAGTCACTTGGACTCAATGGACTACACACCAGAGTTCTGAAAGAGGTGGCTGAAGAGACTGTGGAGGCATCAGTAATGATCGTTCAAGAATCACTAGATTCTGGAATGGTTCTAGAGGAACGGAATACTGCAAATGTCACTCCAGTATTGCAGAAGAGAGGGAATCAGAGAAAGGGAATTATAGGCAAGTTAGCCTGACCTCAGTGGTTGGGAAGATGTTGGTGTCTATTATTATGGATGAGGTTTCAGTGTTGTTGGAGGCACATGATAAAGTAGGCCAAGGTCAGCATGGTTTCCTTAAGGGGAAATCTTGCTTGACAAATCTGTTGGAATTCTTTGAGGAAATAACAAGCAGGATAGACAAAGGAGAATTGGTGGATGTTGTTTATTGTATTTTCAGGCCTTTGACAAGGTGCTGCACATGAGGCTGCTTAGCAAGAACTACAGGAAAGATACTGCCATGGATCGAAGATTGGATGAATGGCAGGGGGCAAAGAGTCAGAATAAATAGGGCCTTTTCTGGTTGGCTGCCAGTGATTAGTAGCGTGCCACAGGGTTCAGTGTAGACACTGCTTCTTTTCACGTTGTATGTCAATGATTTGGATAAAGGAATTGATGGCTTCGTGGGCAAGTTTTCAGACAATGCATAGACAGGCGGAGGGGCAGGTAGTGTCGAGGAAGCAGAGTGTCTGCAGAAGGACTTAGACAGATCAGGAGAATGGATAAAGAAGTGGCAGATGGAATATAGTGCAGCGATATGAATGGCTATGCGCATTGGGAGAAGGAAAAAAGGCATGGACTACATTCTAAATGGAGAGGTGCAAAGGGATTTGGGAGTCCTCATACAAGATTCCCTAAGTGTTAACTTGCCACTTAAGTTGGTGGTCAGGAAGGCAAATGCAATGTTAGCATTCATTTTGAGAAGAATAGAATACAAAAGCAAGGATGTAATGCTGAGGATTAATAAGGCATTGGTCAGACCACCCTTGGATTATCGTGAGCAGCTTTAGGCCCCTTATCTAAGAAAGGTTGTGCTGGCATTGGAGAGGGTCTGGAAGAAGTTCAAGAGAATAATCCTATGAAAGACAGGGTTAATATATGAGGAGCATTCGATGGCTCTGGGCTTGTACTCACTGGAGTTTAGAAAAATGAGGGGGAATCTCATTGAAACCTTTCAAATATTGAAAGGCTTAGATACATTGGAGGTGGAGAGGATGTTTCCTATACTGGGGAAGTCTAGGACCAGAGGACACAGCCTCAGAATTCAGGAACATCTATAGACAGATGGTGCTAAATCTGTGGGATTCATTGCTACAGACAGCTGTGCAGGCCAAGTCATTAGGTATATTTAGGGTGTCAAAGTTTACAGTGCTCTGATCAATGAAGATAAGCATATCAAAGACTTCCTTCCCCATCCTATCTCCTCATGTTGTCACATTTATGGAACTATGCCCCTAATTTCTTCTGTTCTACAACATTCCCCCTAGCCCCATCATTCACAGTGTAAATCCTGCCTTGGTTCAACTTAGCAAAATGGCTAACATGAGGGGGCATAATTGTAAGAACTTCACATAAAAGCATGTGGGGGGTAATGTCACTGTTAGGTATCTTTAACGCAGAGTGGTGAGTGTGTGGAACACCTTACCAGGAGTGGTGGTCAAGGCAAATACAGGACTATGCAAAAGTGTTAGGCACATGTATATAGCTCAGGTGCCTGAGACTTTTGCACAGTACTCTATTTGTCATTGTGGAGTGGAGAGTGAGTTAGAAAATCCAACGAGAGCAAAGGATGTTGGGAATGTTGAGGGCATGGGCACAGGCAGAACCAATGCTGAGACACCAGGCAAAGCAATCTGACTCCAAACAGTTGGTTTATTGATCATTACAGAATGTCTCTCTGGTGCTTACCACTCCCTACCCTCTCCCTTCCCCCTTTCCCAACCATGATTCCCCTCTTCCTGCTTCCCCCTTCCCACTCTCAGACCACAACAGAATCGTCACTCGCGTATGTCATAAAATTTGTTTTGTATTGTGACAGCAGTACAGTGCAATACATAAAATTACTACAGTATTATGCAAAGGCCTTAGGCACCCGAGATGTGTGTAGTGTATATATGTGGCTAAGACTATTGCACAATACTATATATTAGAGACATTTACAAGTGTCTTAAATAGGCACATGGATGATTGAGAAATTGAGGGTAGGAGGGAAGGATTAGATTGATCTTATCGGCACAATATTGTGGGCTGAAGGGCCTGGACCGTGCTGTAATGTTCTATGTTCCATGCTCTATGTTCTATATTCTAAATACAACACCTTACACTTGTTTGAATTAAATACCATCTGCCACTCCATGGCCCACTTGATCGGTTCATCTAAATCCCCTTTCGCTTGCCAGTATAACACCAATTTTGTTCTCATCTGCAAACCTACTAATCCTACCAACTCTGCTCTCATCCAGTGTAACACATCAAGAACTGGAGGAATTCAGAGCAAAATAGACGCCTGACATTGCAGCTAAGTTCCTTCATCTGGAGCTTATTTTTGCGTTGCTCCCGATTCCAGCAACTGCAGTCTCTCACACGTACATCCTCATCCAAATCACGGCAATCAGCCATAGATCATCCATGAAATTCATCGTCAGATCCCCATCACTCAGCCTGTTGGACCTCAACACTCTTCACCGCATAGAACATCGAACAGTGCAGGCCCTTCAGCCCACAATGTTGTGCCAACATTTTAACCTACTCCAATTCTTCCCTCCTACATTGCCCTCCATTTTTCTATCATTCATGTGCCTATGAAAAAGTCCCTTAAATGTCCTTAATGTATCTGCCTCTACCACTCTCTGTGTGAAAAAAACTTACCTCTGACATCTCCTTTATACCTTCCTCCAATCATTTTAAAATTATGACAGCTAGTATTAGCCATTTTTGCTCTGGGAAAAAGTCTCTGGCTGTTCACTCAATCTACGCCTCTTATCATCTTGTACACCCCTATCAAGTCTCCCCTCATCCTCCTTCACTCCAACAAGTACACCCCAGCTGCCTCAACCTTTCCTCACGACACTGTTGCCACTTTAGATTGCTAGCCTCTGTTCCTGCAGGTGTTAGTAGAAAACAACAGAAACGCTCAGAACTTGAGCAGCATCTGTGGAAAGTGAAACAGAGTAGAGTTAACTGAAGTAATTGTTTTAACTAACATATTTTTATCTTTTACATCATGTCTATTTTTATTTTCATGTTTGCATTTTATCCCATTACAAAGTACTGTGAACTATATCTCATTCCTGCTGTTTGATCTAGTTTTTAGGAATGGCTGAACGCCCCCCCCCCCCCCCCATTACTTCCATCAATCACCTTAAAATTATTCCCCCTCATGTTGGCCATTTGCACCCTGGGAAAAGTTTCTGGCTGTCCACTCTATATTTGCCTCTAATCATCTCATATGTCTCTTGCATTCCTGGTTACAACTGTGTAAATAAGGTAACGACCAGGGTGCCAGTTGAACGAAACCTCAGAAACCACTGGGAAGTACCTTTCACCTGATACCTCAGCACTGAGTTGAAACTGAAACCAAGTGACTTTAGGAAGTAACGACAAACTTTCTTTCTTCCAGCTGTGGCTGAGCTGTGTGGCATCCGGAATATGTGGCCTGACGTCCGGTCAAGAACAACGTTTCACACATGAAATAGTTTCGCACTAAACTTCACAACTCCAAGATCTGCAGGTTGCTGTTTCATCTGCAACAGCTTCCTTTCACATTCTTTCTATTCTGTTGCACACTGGGTGTTTGTCAGACTTTATTTATGTGGAGTTTTTCATAAATTCTCAAAATTAAAAGTTTAAGGTAAATTGATTATCAAATACATCACCCTGAGATTCATTTTCTTGCAAGCATCCATAGTAACTAGAAAGAAACACTACAGAGTCAATGAAAAACTGTGCACTTCAGAGACGGCCAAACCACCAGTGTGCAAAGACAACGTACTGAAATAAATACAAAAGAGAAAGAAAGAAAGAAAGAAAGAAAGAAAGAAAGAAAGAAACAAATAAATAAACAAATAAATAAATAAATGGATAAATAAATGAATGAATGAATGAATGAATAAATGAGCATCAAATATCGAGAACATGAGTTTCGGAGTCCTTAAAAGTGAATCCATAGGTTGTGGGAACATTTCTGTGATGGAGTAAGTGAGGAACTGAAATGTAATCAGATTAAGGACACATGTAAAGATAATAAGGTTGTTGTCATGGAGGATTCCACCGTCCTTAACTTAAACTGGGACCTCCTTAGTGCAAGGGGTTTAAATGGGGTGGAGTGTGTTGAGTGTATCCCGGAAGGTTTCTTAAACAGTCCAACAAGGGGAGGTGGTCATACTGGACCTGGTGTTGGGTAATGAGCCTGGCCAGGTGACTGACCTTTCAGTGGGTGAACAGTCAGGGAATATGACTACAATTCCTTAAATTTCAAGATAGCTGTAGATAATGATTGGTATGGTCCTTGTGGGAGAGTTTTAAATTGGAGTAGGGCAAATTAGGAGGGCATTCGGCAGGAACTATGAAGCATTACTTGGGAAGACCTTTTTTATGGCAAGTCCACATCAGACATGTGGAGGGTATTTAAAGATCAATTGCACAGAGTGCAGGAAAGGTGTGTTCCTGTTAGAAGGAAGGATGAGGATGGAAAGATAAGAGAACCTTGGTTGTCCAGAGAGGTGATGGATTTAGTCAAGAAGAAAAAGGGGAAGATTGTAAAGCTTCAGAAGTTGGGATCAAACGGAGCACACAGGGAGTATAAAGAAGCAAGAAAAGAACTAAAGAAGTGAATTAGGAGAGACAGGAGGGGCAACAAAAAGTCCTTGTAAAGTAGGATTAAGGTGAATCCAAAGCATTCTATACATACATCAAGAGCAAGAGGATCATTTGGTCGGATTCAGAGAACGTACTTAATGAATATTTTGCTTCAGTATTCACCAAGGAAAAGGATATGGAGGACCAGGAGATCAATGCTGAGTATATAAATAAGTTAGAACGTTTAGAGGTCAAAGAGGAGGAAGCGTTGGCCACCTAATGAGTATTAAGGTGGATGTCTCCAGAGCCTGATGGGATTTACCCCAGGTTATTGAAGGAGGCAAGGGACAAGATTGCTGGGCCCTTGACCAGTATCTTCATGTCCTCTCTGGTCACAAGTAAGGTCCCGGAGGACTGGCAAGTGGCTAATGTACCTCTTTTTAAGAAGGAAATAAAGGAACAAAGGAAAATCCTGAGAACTATAGATCAGTGAGTCTCACCTCAGTTGTAGGGAAACTGCTGGAGAAAATTCTTAGGGATTGGATATACGATCATTTGGAAACCCATAGAATAACTAGGGAGAGCCATTATGGCTTTGGGCATGGCAAGTCATGCTTTACCAACTTGACTGAGTTTTTTGAAAAGGTGAGAGAGATTGATGAGGGTAGGGCAGTGGATCTTGCCTACTTGGATTTTAGAAAGGCATTTGAAAAGCTCCCTCATGACAGGCTAATCCAGAAGGTTAAGGTGCATAGCGTCCATGGCAAATTGGCTGTTTGGATTCAGAACTGGCTTGCATATAGAAGACAAAGGGTAGTGGTAGAAGTGGCTTACTTGAGCTGGAGGCTTGTAATTAGTGGTGTTCCACAAGTTTGTCGATGATTGGTGGAGTTGTGGACAGTGTAGAAGACTGGCAAAGACTACAGTACGATATAGTCCAGTTGCAGAAATGGGCAGAGAGATGGCAGATGGAGTTTAACCCAGATAAATATGAAGTGTTGCACCTCGGTAGGGTAAATGCAAGAAGACAGTACACTGTTAAGGTAGTTGAGAAGGTTTATGGAATGCTTGCTTTTATTTGTTGAGGCATTGAGTTCTAAAGTCAAGAGGTGATGTTGTGACTTTGTAGAATTCTGGTTTGGCCACATCTGGAGTATTGCTACAGTTCTGGTCACCCAACCACAGGTAGGATGTTGAGGCTTTGGAGAGGGTGCAGAATGAGGTTTACCAGGATTAGAAGGGCATGTGCTATCACGAGAGGCTGGACAAACTTGGGTTGTTTTCTCTGGAGTGCCTGAGGATGAGGGGAGACCTGATGGAGGTTTAAGATTATGAGAGGCATCGATAGAGTGGACAGAGAGTATCTGTTTCCCAGAGTAGAAATGTGTAATACCAGGCGGCATGCATTGAAGGTGAGGGGGGACAGGTTCAAGGGGGATGTGAGGGGTAAGGTTTTTACAGAGAGAGGTGGATCCTGGAATGTGCTGCCTGGTGTGGTGGTAGATGAAATTACGTTAAGAGGCTTTTAAGAGACATATGGATAGGTACATGAATGTAAGGAATATGGAGGGATATGGACGTGGTGTAGGAGGAAGGATTAATGTTTAGCTGTTTTTAATTTGTTTTTTTAGCTGGTTTAGCACAACATTTTGGGCTGAATGGCCTGTTCCTGTGCTGTACTGTTTTATAGACAATAGACAATAGGTGCAGAAGTAGACCATTCGGCCCCTCGAGTCTGCACCGCCATTCTGAGATCATGGCTGATCATTCACTATCAATACCCAGTCCCTGCCTTGTCCCCATATCCCTTGATTCCCCTATCCATCAGATATCTATCTAGCTCCTTCTTGAAAGCATCCAGAGAATTGGCCTCCACCGTCTTCCAAGGCAGTGCATTCCACACCTCCACAACTCTCTGGGAGAAGAAGCTCTTCCTCAATTCTGTTTTAAATAACTGACCTCTTATTCTCAATCCATGCCCTCTGGTACTGGACTCTCCCAACATCTGGAACATATTTCCCGCCTCAATCCTATCAAATCCTTCAATCAGATCCCCTCTCAATCTCCTCAATTCCAGCGTGTACAAGCCCAATCTCTCCAATCTCTCTGCGTAAGACAGCCCTGCCATCCCAGGAATCAACCTAGTGAATCTATGCTGCACTTCCTCAATTGCCAGAATGTCCTTCCTTAAACCTGGAGACCAAAACTGTACACAATATTCCAGGTGTGGTCTCACCAGGGCCCTGTACAAATGCAAAAGGACATCCTTGCTCTTGTACTCAATTCCCCTTGTAATAAAGGCCAACATTCCATTTGCCCTCTTCACTGCCTGTTGCACTTGCTCATTCACCTTCATTGACTGATGAACTAGGACTCCTAGGTCTCTTTGCATTTCTCCCTTACCTAACTCTACACCGTTCAGACAATACTCTGCCCTCTTGTTCCTGCTTCCAAAGTGGATAACTTCACATTTATTCACATTGAATGACATCTGCCAAGTATCTGCCCACTCACCCAGCCTATCCAAGTCTCCCTGTATTCTCCTAACGTCCTCTTCGCATGTCACACTGCCACCCAGTTTAGTATCGTCAGCAAACTTGCTGATATAGTTTTCAATGCCCTCATCTAAATCGTTGACATAAATCGTAAAGAGCTGAGGTCCCAATACAGAGCCCTGTGGTACCCCACTAGTCACCTCCAGCCAGTCCGAGAAACACCCATTCACTGCTACCCTTTGCTTTCTATCTGCCAACCAGTTTTCTATCCATGTTGAAACCCTGCCCCCAATGCCATGAGCTCTGATTTTACTCACCAATCTCCTATGTGGCACCTTATCGAATGCCTTTTGAAAATCTAGGTACACAACATCCACTGGATTACCCTCATCTAACATCCTTGTTACACCCTCAAAAAACTCCAACAGATTAGTCAAGCATGATTTGCCCTTGGTAAATCCATGCTGGCTCGGCCTAATCCTATTACTGCCATCAAGATGTTCCACTATTTCGTCCTTAATAATGGACTCAAGCATCTTCCCCACGACTGACGTTAGGCTAGTTCTCCGTTTTCTCCTTCCCTCCCTTCTTGAAAAGTGGGACAACATTAGCCACTCTCCAATCTTCAGGAACTGATCCTGAATCTAAGGAACATTGGAAAATGATTACCAATGCATCCGCAATTTCCCGAGCCACCTCTTTTAGAACCCTTGGATGCAGACCATCTGGACCCGGGGATTTATTAGCCTTCAGTCCTACCAGTCTACTCATCACAGTTTCTTTCCTAATGTCAATCTGTCTCAATTCCTCTGATATCTTATGACCCTGGCCCATCCATACATCTGGGAGATTGCTTGTGTCCTCCCTGGTGAAGACAGATCTAAAGTACGCATTAAATTCTGTTGCCATTTCCCTGTTTCCCATAACAATTTCTCCCAATTCATTCTTCAAGGGGCCAACATTGTTCTTAACTATCTTCTTTCTCTTCGCATAGCTAAAAAAGCTTTTGCTATCTCCTTTTATATTCCTGGCTAGACTGAGCTCATACCTGATTTTTTTCTCTCCGTATTGCTTTTTTAGTTAAGATCTGCTGTTCCTTAAAACTTTCCCAATCATCTGTATTCCCACTCATCTTAGCCCTGTCATACTTCTTTTTCTTTAATGCTATACAATCTCTGACTTCCTTTGTCAACTACTGTGGCCCCTTCCCCCTCTTTGAATCCTTCCTTCTCATTGGAATGAACTGCTTTTGCATCTTTTGTAATATCCCCAAGAATATCTGCCACTGCTGATCCACTGTCTTTCCTGCCAGGGCATCTGCCCATTTAACTTTGGCCAGCTCTTCCCTCATGGCTCCATAGTCTCCTTTATTTAATTGCAACACTGACACCTCTGATCTGCCCTTATCCCTCTCAAATTGTAGATAAAAACTTATCATGTTATGATCACTACTTCCTAATGGCTCCTTTATTTCAAGATCACTTATCAATTCCTGTTCATTACACATCACCAAGTCCAAAATAGCCTCGTTCCTGGTTGGCTCAAGCACAAGCTGTTCCAAAAATACATCCCTTAGACACTCCACAAACTCCCTATCCTGGGGTCCAGCACCTACCTGATTCTCCCAGTTCACCTGCATGTTGAAATCTCCCATAACGACTGCATTACCTTTAGCACATGCCAATGTTAACTCCCTAATCAACTTGTACCCAATATCCACGCTACTGTTTGGGGGCCTGTACACAACACCCATTAGGGTCTTTTTACTCTTACTGTTCCTCAGCTCAATCCACACAGACTCTACTTCCCCTGTTCCCAAGTCACCTCTTGCTAAGGACTGAATCTCATTCCTCACCAACAGGGCCATCCCACCCCCTCTTCCCATATTTCTGTCTCTACGATAGCACGTCTACCCTGGTACACTCAATTCCCAGGCCTGATCCCCTTGCAGCCATGTCTCCGTTATCCCAACAATATCGTAGTTCCCCATTTTCATCTGAGCTTCAAGCTCATCTGTCTTATTTCTGACACTACGCGCATTCAAGTATAGAATTCTTAGCCCATTCCTCCTCTCTTTGCTTAAAACACTGTCTATTGTACCTAACCCAGCTCCTTGAACTTCCATCGGGCTAATTGCACCTTGAATTTTGATGACCTTCTCAAGATCACCAAAACCTTCTACACATTTAACCCCATGCTCCTTCTGACCAACCCTCTGGATCTGGATCCCTGCCCCCTGCATATCTAGTTTAAACCCCCCCAAGCAGCACTGGCAAACACTCCTGCAAGAATGTTAGTACCCCTCCGGTTCAGATGTAGACCGTCCCTTCGAAACAGATCCCAATGTCCCTGGAACAAAGACCAATTATCCAAAAACCTGAACCCTTCCTTCCTGCACCATGCTCTCAGCCTCGTATTAATGTGCATAATCATTCTATTCTTCGCCTCACTCGCACGTGGCACAGGCAGCAATCCCGAGATTGTCACCCTGGAGGTCCTGCCTTTCAGCTTCACTCCTAACTCCCTGAACTCTCTAAGCAGGACCCCCTCACTCACCTTATCTACATCATTGGTCCCTACATGGACCATTACATCTGGGTTCATGCCCTCGTTCTCAAGAATAGCCTGCACCCGATCTGAGATGTCCCGGACCCTGGCACCAGGGAGGCAACATACCATCCGAGACTCCCGATCTGCCCCACAAAATCTCCTATCTGCCCCCCTGACTATAGAATCCCCTAAAACTATCACTCTCTTCTCTTCCCTCCTCCCCTTTCTAGTTGAGGGTTCAACCTCTGTGCCAGAGGCAGGACCACTACAACTCATTCCTGGCAGGTCATCCCCATCAACAGTATCCAGTACGGTATACTTATTGTTAATGGGAATGGCCGCAGGGGTGCTCTGCTCTCTCTGCCTGCTCCCCGTGCCTCTCTGGACCGTCACCCATCTGCCTACTTCTTGTTCTTTTATGTTCTATGTAATAAGTTAAGTGAAGTTATCCCCACTGGTTCAAGAGCCTGATGGCTGTCCCTGAATATTAACTGTCCCTAAATCTGGTGGTGAGAGTCCTGAGGCTCACGTAGCTTCTTCCTGATCGTCGCACCATGGACAGAGCATGTCCTGGGTGGTGTGGGTCCCTGCTTTCCCGTGACAGTGCTCCTTTATTTCTTATAGTAATTTTTACTATTGCATTTCTTCATTTTCCTGTCAATGCCTGCAAGGGGCTCTGATAAAAAATGCATTTTACACCCAGATGTGGAGGGAGATTTCGATTCTAGCATTCTAATTTTCTTCTGCTGGGAGCTGATCTCTCATGCTTTCAAACCCCGTCACGTCCTTGAATATTAAAATATAAACTTTACTTTGTGCATGTCGATTGGTATAACTGCTTGGGGTGGCGTGGTAGCGTAATGGTTAGCATGACACTTTACAGCGCCATTGACCTGGGTTCAACTCCTTCTGCTGACTGTAAGGAGTTTGTACATTCTCCCCGTGACTGTGTGGGTTTCCTCCTGGTGCTCTCGTTTCCTCCCACAGTCCAAATTCGCACGGGTTAGTAGGTTAATTGGTCACATGGGTGTAATTGGGCAGCGAGGGTCGTTGGTTCGGAAGGGCCTGTCACCGTGCTGTATCTCTGAATAAATAAAGTCAAGCTTAAAACAGTGCTGCTCTCAACCTCTGAGTTAACAGCGGGGAAGATATGCTTGAAATAAAAGCCACAAAAATGCTACAAAACCTCAGCAGGTCAGGCAGCCTCCGTGGAGAGTAAAATCAATGACTGGTTCAACTCTGTGACTTTGGACTGTGTTCTTGGTCGATTGCAGACTCTGCTTCACAAGCTGGTCCCAGATCAAGACTGGTGGGCATTCAGTGGCTCAGTCTGCAGCCTTCCACAGCACGGGTACGGATTCCTGTGCTCCCACACAGTGACGTATCTTCTACAGACAAGAGATGGAACAGAGCATCGGGCAGTGCAGCCCTTCAGCCTACATAAACCTAGACCACAATCTGTCTTCCCTCCTATGCAGTCCATAACCCTCCATGTGCCTCCTTTCCTATCAGCTTTTACCGCCCCCAGCCCGGCATTCAGAGCATCCACCTGAAATGGATGTCCTGTGGCGTTGGCCATTGCTGCCCTGGTGAAACTGTGCTGGCTGACCACTCTCTCATAATATTATACCTCTCTATAAAATTGCCTCTCATACTCCTTTGCTCCTAAGAAAAAAGCCCTAGCTCATTCAAACTTTCCTCAGACGACACGCTCTCTAATCAGGCAGCTTTCTGGTAAACCTCCCCTGCACCCCCAAAGGCTTTCACATCCTTCCTATAATGAGGCAACCAGAACTGAACACAATACTCCAAGTGAGGTCGAACCAGAGTCTTGTAGAGCTTCAACATTAATAACAATTATTAGCGGCAAGCTCTAAGAGCATCAGTCTCGAGTTGCACTCAGATCCGGCTGAATTCTGTAGAACTTAATGGCCAGAAGAGAACACCAGCAGTTCCGACTCACTCTTGGGACAGTCCCACTCACATTTTTAACTCCCTCCTCACCATACAATGGCCGGTCCGGGGCCTCATTGATGCCCTTAGACTTAATACAGGTCTGTTTCAGCCCATCCAGTCTCAACACAGTTCTCTAAAACTTGGTTTTCTTTGCTTGAGACAGCTGTTAGTGAAATACTATGACACCTCCAGCGACCCGGGTTCAATTCCGCTGCTGTCCGTAAGGAGTTTGTACATTCTCCCCATGACCGTGTGGGTTTCCTCCCACATTCTAAAGATGTACGGGTTAGTAGTTTAATTGGTCTCATGAGAGTAAATGGGTGGTGCTGACTCTTTGGGCTGAAAGAGCCTGTTACTCTGCAGTATCTCTATATAAAAATAAACGTACAAACCCATGAGCTGTTAATCATCACTTCTGGTCGGCAGACATGGAGGATACCCAGTGAATGTTGGATAGGAGGCTGCTGCTTATGTTACACAAATGTGAGACCTCTCATTGTCTCGTCAATGGTACTCACCAACCCACTGAACCACCCGAGTTCGTAGCATACTGCGTTCCTCAGGGAGGTGTGCGAGGTCCAGGGGAGGGGAAATCCGTACAGGGCAGGGAGACAGAAACCTGGACAAGGAAAGAATGGCTCCCAGGGAAGGAGAGAGTGGCCATTGACAGAGGACAGGGGTAAGTGCAGGGGAGAGGGACAAGGACTTCTCGTGGTCCCTCTTTGGCTTTCCTAATTCCCTTATTCTCTACATTCTTTTCCGGCTTCTCCCTATTCCTTAGGGGCTCTGTTTCATCCTAACTTCCTAAGCTTTACATACTTTTTCCTTTTTCTTCTTGACTAAATGTATCACCTCTCTCGACATCCAAGGTTCTCTAACCTTGCCATCTTGTCCTTCCTTCTGACCGGAACATACCTGTCCTGTAGTCTGTGCAGTTGGACTTCAAACTCCCTCCACGTGTCATGTGGACTTGCCCAAAAACAGCTCTTCTCAGTTAATGCTCCATAGTTCCTGCATAATGCTCTTGTAATTTTTCCTACTCCAGTTCAATGCTCTCCCATATTTATCCTTATCTACATTTATTTTAAAACTTAAGGAGTTGTGGTCACTGTTCCCTAACTGCTCACCCACTGAAAGGTCAGCCAGCTGGCCAGGCTCAGTACCCAACACCAGGTCCAGGACAGCCCCTTGTTCGACTATACATATTGATTTAACAAACCTTCCTGGATGCTCCTAACAAATTCTTTCCCATTTAAGCCACTTGCACATGAAGCTCCCAGTTTATATTAGGGAATTTGAAGTCACCCATGACAACAACTCTATTGTTTTTACACCTTTCCTTAATCTGGTCCACAATGTCCAACTGGCTATTGGGGTGGGGAGTGGGTCTATAATTAAACTCCATCAGAATGATTGTACTCTTCTACTTCCCTCTCTACCTTTTCTAAAACATCGAAATCCTGGGACATTAAGCACCCATTCCCATCCCTCTCTCAGCCGAGCCTCTGTAATGGCCACAACATCATAGTTCCATGTACTGATCCAGGTTCTAAGTTCATCACCTTTACCCATAATACCCTTAGAATTAAAATACACACACTTCAGGCTATACATCCCATCTATTACTTTGCTCCTGCCTGTTTTTACTGACCCTGACATCTACCTTCCTCACCATCTCTCCACTTTCTGACCTGGTGCTCTGGTTCCCATCTCCCTGCCAAACTACTTTAAACCCTTCTGAGCAGCACTAGCAAACCACCCAGCCAGGAAACTGGCCCATCTGCAGTTTAGAGGCACCCTGTCCCTCTTGTACAGGTCACCCTTGCCTCAGAATAGGTTCAAATTATCCAAGAACCTGAACCCCTGCCCCCTGTACCAGTTCCCCAGCCACTCATCCATCCGCACTGTCATCCTATTCCCACCCTGATGAGCACACGGCACTGGGAGTAATCCAGAGATAACTACTGTGGTGAACTACATATACCTGTCTGGACACGCCCCCTGCTGACTGCTCCTGTGGCTCCTCCCACAGACCCCGGTATAAAGGCGATTGGGGCCTGAGCCCGGCCTCTCAGTCTCCAGGATGCAGTGTGGTGGTCAATTGCTGCTTGTTCTTTCTTCCAGTCAATAAAAGCCGATATCTCGCCTCACGTCTCAGAGAGTTATTGAAGGTGCATCAACTACATTGAGGGTCCTGCTCCTCAGCTTCTTCCCTAACTCCCTCTACTGAGGAATCAGGACCTCTTTTCCATTTCTACCGACGTTATTCGTGCCAATGTGCGTACCACAACTTCCGGCTGCTCACCTCCCTCTTGGAGTATGTTGCAGCCTCTCTGAGGCATCCCGCATCCTAATTAACACACATTACCCCGGCAGCTCTATCACAGCCGCTGAAGCTGTGTCCTGCCCCCTCATTATGGAATCCCCTATCATTATTGACCTCATTTGTCCTTTCAGAGCCTCAGAGCCGGCCACAGTGCCACTGGCCTGGCGACTGCTGTGCCCTGGCAGGGCATCCCCACAACAGTATTGTTGCCGAGGAGAACCCTGCACTGGCTTTTCACTCCCTTTACTTCTCCTGCTGGTCACCCAGCTACTGTCCGAGGGCTGCACTTCGCTGTGACCACCTCTGTAAAAGTTCCACCTGTGAGGCTTTCAGCCTCCTCGTTAATCCTGAGTACGTCCAGCTCCAGTCCCTTGACCCGGTCAGTCAGGAGCTGAAGCTGGATGCACTTCCTGCAGATGTAGTCATCAGGGAAACTATCAGGTAGTCTGAAGTCCCACATCTCACAGAAGGAGCATTCCACTGCCTTAACTATCCCACCTACACTAAACCGAGGACGAAAGATTTACAGATAATTAAAAAAGCATACCTGTGCAGTGGATGTTGTGTATTTGGATTTTCAGGAGGCCTTTGACAAGGTGCCACACATGAGGCTGCTAAACAAGATAAGAGCCCGCGGAATTATGGGAAAGTTACATACGTAGATAGAGTGTTGGTTGATTGGCAGGAACCAGAGAGTGGGAATAAAGGGATCCCATTCTGGTTGGCTACCGGTTACCAGTGGTGTTCCACAGGGGTCCGTGTTGGGGCTGCTTCTTTTTACGTTGTATATCAATGATTTGGGTTATGGAATAGATGGCTTTGTGGCTAAGTTTGCTGATGATACAAAGATAGGTGGAAGGGCCGGTAGTTCTGAGGAAACAGAGAGTCTGCAGAGAGACTTGGATAGATTGGGAGAATGGGCAAAGAAGTGGCAAATGAATTACAATGTCGGAAAGTGTACGGTCATGCACTTTGGTATAAGAAATAAATGGGCAGACTATTTAAATGGGGAGAGAATTCAAAGTTCTGAGATGCAACAGGACTTGGGAGTCCTCGTGCAGGATACCCTTAAGGTTAAGCTCCAGGTTGAGTCCATGGTGAAGAAGGCGAATGCAATGTTGGCATTCATTTCTAGAGGAATAGAGTATAGGAGCAGGGATGTGATGTTGAGGCTCTATAAGGCACTGGTAAGACCTCACTTGGAGTACTGTGTGCAGTTTTGGGCTCCTTATTTAAGAAAGGATGTGAGGATGTTGGAAAGGGTACAGAGAAGATTCACTAGAATGATTCCGGGAATGAGAGGGTTAACATATGAGGAATGTTTGACCGCTCTTGGACTGTACTCCCTGGAGTTTAGAAGAATGAGGAGGGGGGCCTCATAGAAACATTTCGAATGTTGAAAGTCATGGACAGAGTGGATGTGGCAAAGTTGTTTCCCACGGTGGGGGAGTCTAGTATGAGAGGACATGACTTGAGGATTGCAGGGTGCCCATTCAGAACAGAGATGCAAAGCAATTTTTTAGCCAGAGGGTGGTGAATCTGTGGAATTTGTTGCCACGGGTGGCAGTGGAGGCCAAGTCATCGGGTGTATTTAAGGCAGAGATTGATGGGTATCTGAGTAGCCAGGGCATCAAAGGTTATGGTGAGAAGGTGGGGGAGTGGGACCAAAGGGGAGATTGGATCAGCTCATGATGAAATGACGGAGCAGACTCGATGGGCCGAATGGCCGACTTCTGCTCCTTTGTCTTATGGTCTTCTCTCTGAAACTTTCGAGTTTTGCCCTCATCTAGATCACCTACTCAGCCATGCCCATTGCTCCTTTGGTTTCCTCTTCTCAAGCTCAAGTCCCACAATCAGAAACAAGTGATGACAAACAACCCAGCCCCTTGAGCCTCCGCCTGTTCTTGCTGAAGCCCACTGAGTGAAAGCCTAACCACTCCAATCTGGCCCACTGACAGAATCGCTTCTTTGGCTCAAATAAAACTCACTCCCGACGAGACTTGTTCCCTTCAAATGGCTCCCACCTACAACAACTCTGCTTTCTCACTCGTTACTGCAAAATTACCATATATAACTTTGAGATTCATTTTCTTGCAGGCGTTTACAGGAAAATAAAAAAATACAATAGAATTTTGGGAAAATCTATACTGACAAAAACCAATGTACAAAAGAAGACAAGTTGTGAAGTTAAAATAAATAATATTAAGAACATAAGTTGTTGAATCCTTGAAAGTGTGTCTGTAGATTGTGGGATCAGTTCAGCGTTGTGAGTGAAGTTATGCACTCCAGTTCAGAAGCCTGATGGTTGAAGGGCAATAACTGTTCCTGAACTTGGTGACATGTGCCCTAAAGCTCCTGTACCTTCTGACTGATGCTAGTAGACCGAATTTGGTTAAAACACTGGTGAGGCCAAATTTGGAGTATTGTGTGCAGTTCTGGTCACCTACCTATGGGAAAAATATCAATAAGCTCAAAAGAGTTCAGAGAGAATTTACAGGAATGTTGCCAGTATTTGAGGAGCTGAGTCAGAGAGAAAGGCTGAATAGGTTGGAACTTTATTCCCTGGAGTGTAGGAGAATGAGGGAGATTTGAAAGAGGAATATAAAATCATGAGGGGTAAAGACAGAGTAAATGCACCAGGGTTTTTCCACTGAGGTTGGGAGACACTAGAACAAGAGGTCATGGGTTAAGAGTTAAATGTGAAATATTTAAAGGGCGACCTGAGGGGGCTTCACTCAGAGGGGGTGAGTGTATGGAATGAGTGGTGGATGTGGAGTCGATTGCAACATTTAAGTTTGGCTAATTACATGGTTGGGAGGGGTATGGAGGACTATGGTCCAGACACAAGTAGATGGGACTAGGCAAAAGATTGAGTCAGCATGGTCTAGATGGCTCAAAGGGCCTGTTTCTGTGCTGGAGTGAACAGTGACTCTGTAACCCAAGTGTGGCTCACTATCGCCACCTGGTGTGGTGCAGTGGGACGGCAGCCCTCCCAGACCTCGAATCGGGGCTCCAGATTCCTTTTGCGTATAATTTATATTTTCCTTGTGAATGCTGCTTATCCGATGCTCTGTGCCTGAGAAGCTGCTGCAAGTGTGTTTTTCATTGCAACTGGGAACGCATGTATTCGTACCTACATTTAGTGGCCCCTTTATGTGCTACCATCAAGAAAATCCTGAAGAAGGAGGTAGAGGAGCTTGAAGTTCATTTCATAAACAGCTTCTTCCTCTCCACCATCAGTTTTTGCACATTTTTTTAATATATACTTCTTATTGTAATTTATATTTTTTATTACTATTTTTTGCAAACCTGATTAAAAGACTTTGCTTCCATAACCAGCCAATAAAGAAAAGCCTTTGTTTTGGGAATAACTGGAGTTTCAGCACCAATTCCTGCATCATGGGACACAGTCTCCTAACCAAAAACCAGCTTATTTATTTTGGCTATTTTTCCCTTAGAAATTAGCCCACCCAGTAACTTACATCATGTGCATACACTCAGTGGCCACTACATAAGGTACTTCTGTAAACCTGCTTGTTAGTGAAAATATCGAATCAGCCATTCGTGTGGCAGCAAATCCTTGCAGAGAAGCATGCAGACATGGTGAAGAGTTTCAGTTGTTGCTCAGAATGGGGAGGAAATGTGATCTAAGTGACTGTGACTGTGGAATGATTGTTGGTGCCAGACGGGGTGGTTTGAGTATCTTAGAAACTGCTGATTTTCTGGGATTTTTACTCACAGCAATCTATAGAGTTTACAGAGATTGGTGCGAGAAACAAAAATAAAATCCCGTGGGTGGCAGTTCTGCAGCTGAAATGTCTTATTAATAAAAGGGGTCAGAGGGGAATGGCCAGATTGTTCATGAGACCCTAAGACATAGGAGCAGAATTAGGTTATTTGGCCCAGAGACTCTGCTGCACCATTAAATCGTGGCTGATCCATTTTTTTCTCCTCCACAGCCCCACTCCCCGGCCCTCTCCCTGTAACCTTTGATGCCATGTCCAATCAAGAACCTATCAATCTCTGCCTTAAGTACACCCAACAATCTGGCCTCCACAGCTGCCTGTGGAAATAAATTCCACAAATTCACCACCCTCTGGCTAAAGAAGTTTCTCCGCATCTGTGTTTTGAATGGACGCCCCTCTATCCTGAGGCTGTGCCCTCTTGTCCTGGACTTCCCCACCATGGGAAACATCCTTCACACATCTACTCTGCCTAGGCCTTTCAACATTCGAAAGGTTTCAGTGAGATCCCCCCTTCATCCTTCTAAATGCTGTTCAAGCCGACAGAAAGACAACAGTAATTCAAATAGCCATGTGGCGTGCAGAAGAGTATCTCTGGGCACACAGCACGTCGAACCTCGAAGTGGATGGGCTGCATGAGCAGAAGAGTACCCATGTACACTCAGTGGCCACTACATCGGCTACAAGCGGTCCGTCAGAACGTGGCCACTGGGTGCACGGTGATAAACTTGACTTAAACGTCGAGGTGATCTCACAGGATCCAAGGTCAATTTCAAGTTCAAGTTTATTACCATCCGACCACATACATGTATACGGCCAAGCACAACAACGTTCCTCCAGAGCAAGGTGCACAGCTCAGTAGGTACAGCTCACACGGAGTAATATCACCACAGGTACATTAACAAGTAATAAGATGCAACACGTTAAAAAGTAGGCAGGCACTCCATATGTGGTGATACCTGGGTTGTGGCGGAGGGGGGTTCAGTCGTCTCATAGCTTGGGGCACGAACTCATTTCCCATCCTAGCTGCTCTTGTCATAAAGTTATGGCACCGCCTGCTCTGGTAGGGTTCAAGGAGATTGTTAGACAGGTGGGAGGAGTCATTGACAATGCTAACGGCCCTGCGTACGCTGGACCCCCGGAAGTGAGCTCAGCCGGGTGGAGGAAGACCCCAATAATCCTCTCAGCTGTCCTCGCAATCCTTCGTAGGGTCTTACGGTCGGACTCCTTGCAATCCCTGAACCAGACGGTGATGCCGCTGGTAAAAACACTCTCAAAGGAGCTCCTGTAGACAGGGTTAGAATGAGTACGGGGGGGGGGGAGGCTGCGGGAGTCTCAGACACCTCAGGAAGTGGAGACGCTGCTGTGCTTTATTAACTAAAGAGGCGGTGTTGAGGAGATTGTCCATTATGTGCCCTCTCAGAAGTTTCGTGCTCCTAATTCTCGCCGGGGGAGCCATCTATGTACAATGAGGAATGGTCAGCTTGCAACTTCCCGTGCATTGAATTGCAAGAAGCGTAAGGGAAATGCAGCTCCATCCCAATGCCAAGGTCTTTCTGCACTTGATCTAGTTTAATTGCATCTTTCCGAGAGCAGTGTGAACGAAGCAATGCGTAATACTCCAATCACAGCCTCACCAATCTCTTATATACAGTGACATAACATCCTGACTCCTGTACTCAAAGCTGTTTCTTCAGTCTTCACATTCTTAGCAAAACGCCTCAGCTCAGCCACACCAAATTTCCATTGGGTGTAGAGCTGAGGTACAGGGTAAATTAGAAATTATTCATCCAGTGTCAATAACGCCACTGAATACTGGATCCGTGTCCCACTGCAGCTCAGCGAGGCAAAGTAGCGTTGAGGCTGGGGTCAGTCATCAAGAGATCACAGAGACCCGATGTGAGCGGTTGAAGAAGTGCGTCACCTCACAAACTACCGACCCCACCCCCTCACACCCCTCCTGCCCCATCGGGAACGAGTCTGTGCTCGGTATGCCTGCAGCCACAGAACCAGGGCAAATGAGGGATGGTCCTCAATGTCAGGGGCTGCCTGGGAAGGAGATTGGGAGTTCAATAAAGAAGCTGCACAGGTCCCACAGCTCTCTGCATCGTATCATGTTTCTCTGCATTCCTCAGGTGTGACGTAAGGAACACGTGTACACACACACATTAACAACTTTGTCCCCAGGTCAAAGTGCAACCCTCCTCTCTAAATAGGGCCAGGGATCTTTTGTGTCAATCTCCGAGGGCAGGTAGTGTTTGGCTTAACATCTTACGGAATTCTTGATTCCTACAACAGCACATTTCATAACCACCTTTCACTCACTGAATATATTCGGATTTAATCCCGAATCCTGGTTTTGTTTGAATGTTTCGTTGTGGCTCACCTGTCTTCCTTTACAACCATCCCACAACGTGAGGCGGTTCACACACCTGGAACCTGTGCACGTGAGATTCTGCAGATGCCGGAAATCCTGAGCAACACACACAAAGTGCTGGAGTCTCCTCATCTCTCACACTGGTATGAGGTTTAGTTGAGGGAATGAAGAGGAACTCAGCTTCTTCACGACTGAGTCAGTGCACTGGGGGCAGACAGAAACTCTGCTAAAGTCTGCTGTTTTCAGCTGGCTAATCCGAGAGGCAGTGTTATGTCTTGCAACTTCAAAACATTAAATTAATTCAAATGAAAAACCCAGGAGTTGAAGAATGCAGGTTTGGCTTTGTGTATACTTTAAGCAAGGTGTGCACGTGTCACATGTTAGCACAATATATGCAGTTAACATACTTATATATATAACCCGTAATGAATTATTGAATGAACAAGAATGCTTAATCAAACAAGTTTACTCAAATATTATTGAAATATTAAATACACAACATTCCTCCCTGCTTAGCTATAAACTCCAACTCAAGACAGAACGCATCTGAACTATATACACAGTATATTATATAATACAACTACTATATACAGACATCCACAGCATAGTAAATTCTGAATTGTTCCATTCAGGCCTAAAGAGTTAGTTGCCGTGGGGGGATTTCTAACTGCTGTGGGATTACAACTTTCCTGACGAGGGCAATCACTACTTGGCCGGAGAAACTTGTGGCTGTGTAAACAATCTCAGGTTGTGGTGGCCCCCTCCATGGTGGTTGTAGAGTTGACTCTGGGACTGCAGCAAGTAGTTCTGACAGCAAAAGCCTCCTTTGTTCTTCCTTTTCTCTCTCTCTCCCGATCTACTTTGATCCCTTTCTTATTCTTTCTTATGTCCCTTCTCTCTTTTACACCTTTCTCTTTCTCGTTCACGTTCTTTCTCTCCATCTCTTCCCTCCTTTTTTTTCTAGTTTGTGCATCTTGATCTTGGCATGATCTATTTAGTTCACTGGAGTATCATCTTATTAATCCTTCTATTGCTCCCTTTACAATCTCCTCTCAGTTTCCTCATCCAGAACATCATCTGAAAAATCCTGTTTTCGTCCCTCCAATGACCCCTTCGTTATTGGCCTTACATTCACCCAGCTGGGCTTTGGTCTTCGCATCTACTTTTACAAGCAGCTTTTTGTCTTCTACCTGAAGTTCATGCAATAACCATAATGCACACAGAGTAGATTCTGTTTCTTTATACTCACAAAAGCTGAATGCTTGCAACTTCCCTGAAGCTCCTTGAACTCTCTTCCAGCTTAAAACAAAACCGTATTTGCCCAGTAACTGCTTTCTCAGGTATGTTGCCTACAAAAACTGTTGTAGTTGGACCCCCCCCGCTTCCATCACTTTCACGCTTCCTCTGAGCAGCGTGGTCCTTCCCTGGTCCAACATGCTCTCCAACCGGAGGCACAGAGGTCAAAACCAACACCAGTTTGCCCTTTGTTGGCTCCTGGTGTTTGGCACGGAGACAGTGGCAGTATCATCCAGAACCTTTCTGAATTCACCTTCATTTGGCTTCATTTGCAGGGGTGTAGCATGCAAACGATGGATGGGTCTCCAGCCAAATTGTAGCTGACTCATCCAAACATATCCCCACAATGTTGATCTTCCAAGCTCAATGTGGCTTTCTGGTTGTTATATTTCAGTGTTAAGGATATCATTCCCACAGAAGTTTATGCCAAATTACTCTAATGTTATTGAAATATTAAATACTCAACAGAGAGGTCTCCACATCTCCCCTATTCAGCCCAACTCTGATCCATTCAGAAACAACTTGGGAGTGAGGTGTAGTCAAGGGAATGAAGAGGAACTGAAACTGCTTAGGTGTCAAGGGGTTAAACTGGAATGCATTCAGGAGCACATTCTCAAGGGTTGGAAAGAGCAAAGTCAGGTAGTGTAAGGTGCATGACATTTAACACATTGATTGACAGGGCCAGTGCTCGGGGTTCAATTCCCGCCACTGATGGTGAGGAGTTTGCTCGTTCTCCCCGTGACTGCACGGGATTCCTCTGGGAGCTCTCTTCCCTCCCTCATTCCAACACAGGGCAGAGTTAGTCTTTGTTGACCCAGAAGTGTGGCGACAGGCTGGGCTGCCCCCAGCACATGTTGATTGCGTTTTTTACATATAAAAGTTTACTCCAAAACAGAACAAATGCTGTTTAATTTAAGTTTCTCCATTATTACAGTTGAAGTTAAAATACAAATTTGATTATCAATTATAGACTCAATTTCATGAGGGCCCACTGTTCCCAAAACTCCCCCAGTGTACACAGGACTACCACGTGCTCCCTCTCCAAGGGCACCCAGGCACAGAGGTAACCCCAAAGGAAGGGCATGCATTTGGGTTGGGCAGAGCCCTCGTCTGCCCGCCACCTAGACCCGCAAATGGCCAGTTTGACCTGGCCCAGGAGCAGACCGACCAGGAGAACTCCTGACGCAAACATCGCACTTCATTGTAGGTTCACATGTGACACAAAAAGCTAACCTTTAAGGTCAAAGATCCAGTAAAAACTCTGAGGTTCCCAGCAGATAATATCTGCAGTACGCTCGCCCACTGCAGCCTGCTGAGGCACTGCCCTGCTGTCAGAATTGCATCGATTGTGAAACTGGACGCGGCCGGTGGTGGTGCAGGAGACGCTGTCAGAGAGAGAGCGTTAGGGCACAGGACAGTGAGGACTCCGACCGCCAGGGGAGGTGAAGACTGGAGGACGAGGCTTGGCTGGGTAAACACTGGGATTGGCTCAAAGTAAATTTATTTTCAAAGTATGTATATATTACTTGAGATTAATTTTCTTGCAGTCATTTACAGTAAAAATAAAGAATTACAAAGAATTTATGAGAAACCATACACAAACAAAGACTGGCAGACAACCAATGTGCAAAAAAAGACAAACAATTCAAATCAAAACATGTTGTGCACATGAGTTGTAGAATCCTTGAAAAGCAAGTCTGTACTTCAAGGCAAAACACACAAAATGTTGCAGGAACTCAGCAGGCTGGGCAGCATCTATGGAAAAGAGTAAACAGTCAACGTATCAGGCCAGTGTCATGCTGAATGAAGTTGTCCAGATGGTTCAAGGGTAATAACTGTTCCTAAACCTGGTGGTGTGGGACCTAGTCTTGCAATGGATGTCTGGAAAGTGGACCCAGGTGCAGGACACAGGCACGAAGAGCGGGTTTAGATTCTGACGCTGATTTGAACGTTGACTTGGACTCAGAGTCTGGACTTGGGCTTGACTTGGACACGGAGCCGGGATTTCAACCTTGGACACGGAGCTGGGATTCCAACCTCGGACACGGAGCCGGGATTCGAACCTCGGACACGGAGCTGGGACTCGAACCTCGGACACGGAGCCAGGATTCGAACCTTGGACACGGAGCCGGGATTCGAACCTCGGATACGGAGCCGGGATTCGAACCTCGGACACAGAGCCGGGATTCGAACCTTGGACACGGAGACGGGATTCCAACCTCGGACACGGAGCTGGGATTCGAACCTTGGACACGGAGACGGGACTCCAACCTCGGACACGGAGCTGGGATTCGAACCTTGGACACGGAGACGGGATTCCAACCTTGGACACGGAGACGGGATTCGAACCTTGGACACGGAGACGGGACTCCAACCTTGGATACGGAGCCGGGATTCGAACCTCGGATACGGAGCTGGGACTCGAACCTCGGACACGGAGCTGGGACTCCAACCTTGGACATGGAGCCGGGATTCGAACCTCGGATACGGAGCCGGGACTCGAACCTCGGACACGGAGCCGGGATTCGAACCTCGGACACGGAGCCGGGATTCGAACCTCGGACACGGAGCCGGGATTCGAACCTCGGACACGGAGCCGGGATTCGAACCTCGGACACGGAGCCGGGACTCGAACCTCGGACACGGAGCCGGGACTCGAACCTCGGACACGGAGCCGGGATTCGAACCTCGGACACGGAGCTGGGATTCGAACCTTGGACACAGAGCTGGGACTCGAACCTCGGACATGGAGCCGGGATTCCAACCTCGGACACGGAGCCGGGATTCCAACCTCGGACACGGAGCTGGGACTCGAACCTTGGACACGGAGCTGGGATTCGAACCTCGGACACGGAGCCGGGATTCCAACCTCGGACACGGAGACGGGATTCCAACCTCGGACACGGAGCTGGGATTCGAACCTTGGACACGGAGCTGGGACTCGAACCTTGGACACGGAGCCGGCATTCCAACCTTGGACACGGAGACGGGATTCGAACCTTGGACACGGAGCCGGCATTCCAACCTTGGACACGGAGACGGGATTCGAACCTCGGACACGGAGACGGGATTCCAACCTTGGACACGGAGACGGGATTCCAACCTTGGACACGGAGCCGGGACTCGAACCTCGGACATGGAGCTGGGACTCGAACCTTGGATACGGAGCCGGGACTCGAACCTCGGACACGGAGCTGGGATTCGAACCTTGGACACGGAGCTGGGATTCGAACCTTGGACACGGAGCTGGGACTCGAACCTCGGATACGGAGCCGGGACTCGAACCTCGGACACGGAGCCGGGACTCCAACCTCGGACACGGAGCTGGGATTCGAACCTCGGATACGGAGCCGGGACTCGAACCTCGGACACGGAGCCGGGACTCCAACCTCGGACACGGAGCTGGGACTCGAACCTCGGACACGGAGCCGGGATTCCAACCTCGGACACGGAGACGGGATTCCAACCTTGGACACGGAGACGGGATTCCAACCTTGGACACGGAGCCGGGACTCGAACCTCGGACATGGAGCTGGGACTCGAACCTTGGATACGGAGCCGGGATTCGAACCTTGGACACGGAGCTGGGATTCCAACCTTGGACACGGAGATGGGATTCGAACCTTGGACACGGAGCTGGGACTCGAACCTCGGACACGGAGCCGGGATTCGAACCTCGGACATGGAGACGGGACTCCAACCTCGGACACGGAGCCGGGACTCGAACCTTGGACACGGAGCTGGGATTCGAACCTCGGACACGGAGCCGGGACTCCAACCTCGGACACGGAGCTGGGACTCGAACCTTGGACACGGAGCCGGGACTCGAACCTCGGACATGGAGACGGGATTCCAACCTTGGACACGGAGCCGGGATTCGAACCTCGGACACGGAGATGGGATTCCAACCTTGGACACGGAGCCGGGATTCCAACCTCGGACACGGAGCCGGGACTCGAACCTCGGACACGGAGCCGGGACTCGAACCTTGGACACGGAGACGGGATTCGAACCTTGGATACGGAGCCAGGATTCGAACCTCGGACACAGAGATGGGATTCCAACCTTGGACACGGAGCTGGGATTCCAACCTCGGACACGGAGCCGGGATTCCAACCTCGGACACGGAGCCGGGATTCCAACCTCGGACATGGAGCTGGGACTCGAACCTCGGACATGGAGCTGGGACTCGAACCTCGGACACGGAGCCGGGATTCGAACCTCGGACACGGAGCCGGGATTCCAACCTTGGACAAGGAGCTGGGATTCCAACCTCGGACACGGAGCCGGGATTCCAACCTCGGACATGGAGCTGGGACTCGAACCTCGGACATGGAGCTGGGACTCGAACCTCGGACACGGAGCCGGGACTCGAACCTCGGACACGGAGCCGGGATTCCAACCTTGGACACGGAGCCGGGATTCCAACCTCGGACACGGAGCTGGGATTCCAACCTTGGACACGGAGCCGGGACTCGAACCTTGGACACGGAGATGGGATTCGAACCTTGGACACGGAGCTGGGACTCGAACCTTGGACACGGAGCCGGGATTCCAACCTTGGACACGGAGCTGGGATTCGAACCTCGGACACGGAGCCGGGACTCGAACCTCGGACACGGAGCCGGGACTCGAACCTCGGACACGGAGCCGGGATTCCAACCTTGGACACGGAGCTGGGATTCGAACCTTGGACACGGAGCTGGGACTCGAACCTCGGACACGGAGCTGGGACTCGAACCTCGGACACGGAGCCGGGACTCGAACCTCGGACACGGAGCCGGGATTCCAACCTTGGACACGGAGCCGGGATTCCAACCTCGGACACGGAGCTGGGATTCCAACCTTGGACACGGAGCCGGGACTCGAACCTTGGACACGGAGATGGGATTCGAACCTTGGACACGGAGCTGGGACTCGAACCTTGGACACGGAGCCGGGATTCCAACCTTGGACACGGAGCTGGGATTCGAACCTCGGACACGGAGCCGGGACTCGAACCTCGGACACGGAGCCGGGACTCGAACCTCGGACACGGAGCCGGGATTCCAACCTTGGACACGGAGCTGGGATTCGAACCTTGGACACGGAGCTGGGACTCGAACCTCGGACACGGAGCTGGGACTCGAACCTTGGATACGGAGCCGGGATTCGAACCTCGGATACGGAGCCGGGATTCGAACCTTGGACACGGAGCCGGGATTCGAACCTCGGATACGGAGCCGGGACTCGAACTTCGGACACGGAGCCGGGATTCCAACCTCGGACACGGAGCTGGGATTCGAACCTTGGACACGGAGCTGGGATTCCAACCTCGGACACGGAGCTGGGATTCCAACCTTGGACACGGAGCTGGGATTCGAACCTTGGACACGGAGCTGGGATTCGAACCTTGGACACGGAGACGGGATTCCAACCTTGGACACGGAGCTGGGATTCGAACCTTGGACACGGAGCTGGGATTCCAACCTCGGACACGGAGCTGGGATTCCAACCTTGGACACGGAGATGGGATTCGAACCTTGGACACGGAGATGGGATTCGAACCTTGGACACGGAGCTGGGATTCCAACCTTGGACACGGAGATGGGATTCGAACCTCGGACACGGAGCTGGGATTCGAACCTTGGACACGGAGCTGGGATTCCAACCTTGGACACGGAGCCGGGATTCGAACCTTGGACACGGAGCTGGGATTCCAACCTTGGACACGGAGATGGGATTCGAACCTTGGACACGGAGATGGGATTCGAACCTTGGACACGGAGACGGGATTCCAACCTCGGACACGGAGCCGGGACTCGAACCTTGGACACGGAGCCGGGACTCGAACCTTGGACACGGAGCCGGGACTCGAACCTCGGACACGGAGCTGGGATTCGAACCTCGGACACGGAGCTGGGACTCGAACCTTGGACACGGAGCCGGGATTCGAACCTTGGACACGGAGCTGGGATTCGAACCTCGGACACGGAGCCGGGACTCCAACCTTGGACACGGAGCTGGGACTCGAACCTTGGACACGGAGCTGGGATTCGAACCTCGGACACGGAGCCGGGATTCGAACCTTGGACACCGAGCCGGGACTCCAACCTCGGACACGGAGCCGGGTTTCGAACCTCGGACACGGAGCCGGGATTTGAACCTCGGACACGGAGCCGGGACTCGAACCTCGGACACGGAGCCGGGACTCGAACCTTGGACACGGAGACGGGATTCGAACCTTGGATACGGAGCCGGGATTCGAACCTCGGACACAGAGATGGGATTCCAACCTTGGACACGGAGCTGGGATTCGAACCTCGGACACGGAGCCGGGATTCCAACCTCGGACACGGAGCCGGGATTCCAACCTCGGACATGGAGCTGGGACTCGAACCTCGGACATGGAGCTGGGACTCGAACCTCGGACACGGAGCCGGGATTCGAACCTCGGACACGGAGCCGGGATTCCAACCTTGGACAAGGAGCTGGGATTCCAACCTCGGACACGGAGCCGGGATTCCAACCTCGGACATGGAGCTGGGACTCGAACCTCGGACATGGAGCTGGGACTCGAACCTCGGACACGGAGCCGGGACTCGAACCTCGGACACGGAGCCGGGACTCGAACCTCGGACACGGAGCCGGGATTCCAACCTTGGACACGGAGCCGGGATTCCAACCTCGGACACGGAGCTGGGATTCCAACCTTGGACACGGAGCCGGGACTCGAACCTTGGACACGGAGATGGGATTCGAACCTTGGACACGGAGCTGGGACTCGAACCTTGGACACGGAGCCGGGATTCCAACCTTGGACACGGAGCTGGGATTCGAACCTCGGACACGGAGCCGGGACTCGAACCTCGGACACGGAGCCGGGACTCGAACCTCGGACACGGAGCCGGGATTCCAACCTTGGACACGGAGCTGGGATTCGAACCTTGGACACGGAGCTGGGACTCGAACCTCGGACACGGAGCTGGGACTCGAACCTTGGATACGGAGCCGGGATTCGAACCTCGGATACGGAGCCGGGATTCGAACCTTGGACACGGAGCCGGGATTCGAACCTCGGATACGGAGCCGGGACTCGAACCTCGGACACGGAGCCGGGATTCCAACCTCGGACACGGAGCTGGGATTCGAACCTTGGACACGGAGCTGGGATTCCAACCTCGGACACGGAGCTGGGATTCCAACCTTGGACACGGAGCTGGGATTCGAACCTTGGACACGGAGCTGGGATTCGAACCTTGGACACGTAGACGGGATTCCAACCTTGGACACGGAGCTGGGATTCGAACCTTGGACACGGAGCTGGGATTCCAACCTCGGACACGGAGCTGGGATTCCAACCTTGGACACGGAGATGGGATTCGAACCTTGGACACGGAGATGGGATTCGAACCTTGGACACGGAGCTGGGATTCCAACCTTGGACACGGAGATGGGATTCGAACCTCGGACACGGAGCTGGGATTCGAACCTTGGACACGGAGCTGGGATTCCAACCTTGGACACGGAGCCGGGATTCGAACCTTGGACACGGAGCTGGGATTCCAACCTTGGACACGGAGATGGGATTCGAACCTTGGACACGGAGATGGGATTCGAACCTTGGACACGGAGACGGGATTCCAACCTCGGACACGGAGCCGGGATTCCAACCTTGGACACGGAGCCGGGATTCGTACCTCGGACACGGAGCCGGGACTCCAACCTTGGACACGGAGCTGGGACTCGAACCTTGGACACGGAGACGGGATTCGAACCTTGGACACGGAGCCGGGACTCGAACCTCGGACACGGAGCCGGGATTCCAACCTTGGACACGGAGACGGGATTCCAACCTTGGACACGGAGATGGGATTCGAACCTTGGACACGGAGCTGGGATTCGAACCTTGGACACGGAGCCGGGATTCGAACCTTGGACACGGAGCTGGGATTCGAACCTTGGACACGGAGCTGGGATTCGAACCTTGGACACGGAGACGGGATTCCAACCTCGGACACGGAGCTGGGATTCGAACCTCGGACACGGAGCTGGGATTCGAACCTTGGACACGGAGCCGGGATTCCAACCTTGGATACAGAGCCGGGATTCCAACCTTGGACACGGAGACGGGACTCGAACTTCGGACACGGAGCCGGGATTCGAACCTCGGACACGGAGCCGGGATTCGAACATTGGACACCGAGCCGGGACTCCAACCTCGGACACGGAGCCGGGATTCGAACCTCGGACACGGAGCCGGGATTCGAACCTCGGACACGGAGCTGGGACTCGAACCTTGGACACGGAGCCGGGACTCGAACCTTGGACACGGAGCCGGGACTCGAACCTCGGACACGGAGCTGGGATTCGAACCTCGGACACGGAGCTGGGACTCGAACCTTGGACACGGAGCCGGGATTCGAACCTTGGACACGGAGCTGGGATTCGAACCTCGGACACGGAGCCGGGACTCCAACCTTGGACACGGAGCTGGGACTCGAACCTTGGACACGGAGCTGGGATTCGAACCTCGGACACGGAGCCGGGATTCGAACCTTGGACACCGAGCCGGGACTCCAACCTCGGACACGGAGCCGGGTTTCGAACCTCGGACACGGAGCCGGGATTTGAACCTCGGACACGGAGCCGGGACTCGAACCTTGGACACGGAGCCGGGACTCGAACCTCGGACACGGAGCTGGGATTCGAACCTTGGACACGGAGCTGGGACTCGAACCTTGGACACGGAGCCGGGACTCCAACCTCGGACACGGAGCTGGGACTCGAACCTTGGACACGGAGCCGGGATTCCAACCTTGGACACGGAGCTGGGATTCGAACCTTGGACACGGAGCTGGGACTCGAACCTTGGACACGGAGCTGGGACTCGAACCTTGGACACGGAGCCGGGATTCGAACCTCGGACATGGAGCTGGGATTCGAACCTCGGACACGGAGCCGGGACTCCAACCTCGGACACGGAGCTGGGACTCGAACCTCGGACACGGAGCTGGGAGTCGAACCTCGGATACGGAGCCGGGATTCGAACCTTGGACACGGAGCCGGGATTCGAACCTCGGACACGGAGCCGGGATTCGAACCTTGGACACGGAGACGGGATTCCAACCTTGGACACGGAGACGGGATTCCAACCTCGGACACGGAGCTGGGATTCGAACCTTGGACACGGAGCCGGGATTCGAACCTTGGACACGGAGACGGGATTCCAACCTTGGACACGGAGCTGGGATTCGAACCTTGGACACGGAGCTGGGACTCGAACCTCGGACACGGAGCCGGGACTCGAACCTCGGACACGGAGCCGGGATTCGAACCTTGGACACGGAGCCGGGATTCGAACCTTGGACATGGAGATGGGATTCGAACCTTGGACACGGAGCCGCGATTCGAACCTCGGATACGGAGCCGGGATTCGAACCTCGGACACGGAGACGGGACTCCAACCTCGGACACGGAGCTGGGACTCGAACCTTGGACACGGAGCTGGGACTCGAACCTTGGACACGGAGCCGGGATTCGAACCTCGGACACGGAGCTGGGACTCGAACCTTGGACACGGAGCTGGGACTCGAACCTTGGACATGGAGCTGGGACTCGAACCTCGGACACGGAGCTGGGACTCGAACCTTGGACATGGAGCTGGGACTCGAACCTCGGACATGGAGCTGGGACTCGAACCTCGGACACGGAGCCGGGATTCGAACCTCGGACACGGAGCCGGGATTCCAACCTTGGATACGGAGCCCGGATTCCAACCTTGGACACGGAGCCGGGATTCCAACCTCGGACACGGAGCTGGGATTCGAACCTTGGACATGGAGATGGGATTCGAACCTTGGACACGGAGCCGCGATTCGAACCTCGGATACGGAGCCGGGATTCGAACCTCGGACACGGAGACGGGACTCCAACCTCGGACACGGAGCTGGGACTCGAACCTTGGACACGGAGCTGGGACTCGAACCTTGGACACGGAGCCGGGATTCGAACCTCGGACACGGAGCTGGGACTCGAACCTCGGACACGGAGCCGGGATTCGAACCTCGGACACGGAGCCGGGATTCGAACCTCGGACACGGAGCCGGGATTCGAACCTTGGACATGGAGATGGGATTCGAACCTTGGACACGGAGCCGCGATTCGAACCTCGGATACGGAGCCGGGATTCGAACCTCGGACACGGAGACGGGACTCCAACCTTGGACACGGAGCCGGGATTCGAACCTCGGACACGGAGCTGGGACTCGAACCTTGGACACGGAGCCGGGATTCGAACCTCGGACACGGAGCTGGGACTCGAACCTTGGACACGGAGCTGGGACTCGAACCTTGGACATGGAGCTGGGACTCGAACCTCGGACACGGAGCTGGGACTCGAACCTTGGACATGGAGCTGGGACTCGAACCTCGGACATGGAGCTGGGACTCGAACCTCGGACACGGAGCCGGGATTCGAACCTCGGACACGGAGCCGGGATTCCAACCTTGGATACGGAGCCCGGATTCCAACCTTGGACACGGAGCCGGGATTCCAACCTCGGACACGGAGCTGGGATTCGAACCTTGGACATGGAGATGGGATTCGAACCTTGGACACGGAGCCGCGATTCGAACCTCGGATACGGAGCCGGGATTCGAACCTCGGACACGGAGACGGGACTCCAACCTCGGACACGGAGCTGGGACTCGAACCTTGGACACGGAGCTGGGACTCGAACCTTGGACACGGAGCCGGGATTCGAACCTCGGACACGGAGCTGGGACTCGAACCTTGGACACGGAGCTGGGACTCGAACCTTGGACATGGAGCTGGGACTCGAACCTCGGACACGGAGCTGGGACTCGTACCTTGGACATGGAGCTGGGACTCGAACCTCGGACATGGAGCTGGGACTCGAACCTCGGACACGGAGCCGGGATTCGAACCTCGGACACGGAGCCGGGATTCCAACCTTGGATACGGAGCCGGGATTCCAACCTTGGACACGGAGCCGGGATTCCAACCTTGGACACGGAGACGACACCAAACAACGACAGACGATTGGTATCTTGGCTCGGAAGATTGGCAAACAGCCAGCCATCCTCAGCTGGATACAAGACAACAGCACCCAACAACGGCAGGCAATTTGTGTCTTGGCTCGGTCCCTATTCTTGACAGCCAGGAATGTACGTTGCTGCAATGCCCAGGACACTCAGCCGACCATCCAGAACTCTCCATGGCCCAGAATGTACATTGCTGCTCCGGCTGAGGAGTCGGTCCTGCACTGAGTAGATGTAAGCCGGAGTTTTTATGCTGCCGAAAAACAGGTGCCCTAATCAAGGAGCCCGGTAAAACACGGGGAAAAGGGAATTATCAGAAACAAGTTGTCAACGGACCGGACCATGACACCTAGCGGTTCTATAACTCCTTCCTGATAGTGATAGGAAGAAGGGAGTATGCCCTGGATGGTGGTGGGTGGTGGTGGTGGGGGGGGGAGTGGTTCTTCCTACAAAGAGAAACCCTTTGCATGAATGGTAGTGATGCTTCGCTACCAGATAAACACAACACTTTCTATGGCCGCTTTGAAAGGGAGAATGTAACTACAGCTGTGAAGATCCCTGCTGCACCTGATGACCCTGTGATCTCTGTCCAGAGACCGATGTTAGACTGTCTTTAAAGAGAGTGAACCCTCACAAAGTGGAAGGTCCCAATGGAGTACCTGGTAAGGCTCTGAAAACCTGTGCCAACCAACTGGGGGGAGTATTCGAGGACATTTTCAACTTCACTGCTACGGGTGAAAGTTCACACTTGCTTCAAAAAGGCAACAATTATACTAGTGCCTAAGAAGAATAATGTGAGCTGCCTTAATGACTATCTCCCGGTAGTACTCACACCTGCAGTGATGAAATGCTTTGAGAGGTTGGTCATGACTAGACTGAACTCCTGCCTCAGCAAGGACCTGGACCCATTGCATATTGCCTATCGCCACAATAGGTCAACGGCAGACGCAATCTCAATGGCTCTTCACACGGCTTCAGACCACCTGGACAACACAAACACCTACGTCAGGATGCTGCTCGTCAACTATAGCTCAGCACTTAATACAATCAGTCCCACAATCCTGATTTAAAAGTTATAGAACCTGGTCCTCTGTACCTCTCTCTGCAATTGGTTCCACAACTTCCTAACTGGAAGACTGCAATCTGTGTGGATTGGTAATAACCCTCGCTGACGATCAACACTGGTGCACCTCAGGGGTGTGTGTGCTTAGCCCACTGCTCTACTCTCTATATACACGATTGTGTGGCTAGGCATAGCTCAAATACCATCTATAAATTTGCTGATGATACAACCATTGTTGGTAGAATCTCAGGTGGTGATGAGAGGGTGTACAGGAGTGAGATATGCCAACTAGTGGAGTGGTGTCCCAGCAACAACCTGGCACTCAACATCAGTAAGGCGAAAGAGCTGATTGTGGACTTCAGGAAGGATAAGACGAAGGAACACACACCAATCCTCATAGAGGGATCAGAAGTGGGGAGAGTGAGCAGATTCAGGTTCCTGGTCCCATCATATCGATGCAGTTATAACAAAGGCAAGACAGCTTCATTAGGAGTTTGAAAAGATTTGGTATGTCAACTTCTATAGATGTGCTGTGGAGAACATCCTGACAGGCTGCATCACTGTCTGATATGGAGGGGCTACTGTACAGGACTGAAAGAAGCTGCAGACGGTTGTAAGTCTAGTCAACTCCATTTTGGGTACTAGCCTACAAAGTACCCAGGACATCTTTAGCAAGCAGTGTCTCAGAAAGGCAATGTCCATCATTAAGGACTTTCAGCACCCAGGACATACCCTCTTTTCAATGTTGCCATCAGACAGGAGGTACAGAAGTCTGAAGGCACACACTCAGCGATTCAGGAACAGCTTCTTCCCCTCTGCCATCCGATTCCTAAATGGACATTGAACCCTTGAACTGTAATTGATTTACTTATTTATTTATGTTTACTTTTTTTTCTTCTATGTTATGTATTGCATTGAACTGCTGCTGCTAAGTTCACGACAGACGCCGGTGATAATAAACCTGATTCTGACTCTGATGCTGGATGCTGCTCTCTCATGGCAGCGCTGGGTAATAACTGTTCCAAAGCCTGGTGGTGTGGGACCTGAGGCTCCTGTACCTCCTGCCTGATGGAGAGAGTACAGCCCGGATGATGGTGGGGGGGGGGGGGGAGAGTGATGGTCAAAGGGTAATAACTGTTCCAAAGCCTGGTGGTGTGGGACCTGAGGCTCCTGTACCTCCTGCCTGATGGAGAGAGTACAGCCCGGATGGTGGTGGGGGTGCTGGGAGAGTGATGGTCGAAGGGTAATAACTGTTCCAAAGCTTGGTGATGTGGGACCTGAGGCTCCTGTACCTCCTGCCTGATGGAGAGAGTACAGCCTAGATGGTGGGGGGGCTGGGAGAGTGGTTGATGGTGGGTGCTGCTCTCTCGTGGCAGCGCTCCGTGTAAATGTGCTGAGGAGGGCTTTGTCCGAGATGGACTGGGCTGTATCCGTCACTTCCTGGAGATTTTCCCGATCCTGGGCATTGGTGAAGTAAACAGATCGGACACTCTCCAGGGTGTAAGTTTGTCAAAGTTTTTGGTGTCGTGCTGAAACTACATATGCAGTGCCACCACTGGAATTCCACGACACAACACTTACGTGCTGGTCCCAGGACAGAACATCCGATATAACGCCAAGAATTTTAAGTTACTGAACCTCTGCACCTCTGACCCCTGACGAGGACTGGCTCATGGACCTCAGATTTCTTCCTCTTGAAGGCAATAATCAGCCCATTGTTTTGCTGATGTTGAGTGAGAGGTTGTTGGTGCGACACCATTCAATCAGATTTTCAATCTCCCCAGAACAAGGATAATAAACAATATCAGGACAGTAATTGTGGGCCGAAGGGTTTTCTAAATAATAAATCTAATAAGGATTTCCGGAGAAATCTGTTGAGTGGAGACGTTGGAAGATGATCCCTCGGGGAGTGATGGATGTAGTTGCTCTGGAAGGGAAGATGGATAAAACCAGGCCATTCAGCCCTTTGACCCTGCTCTATCATCACTTTGATCACGTCTGATATTCTGTCTTGATATCATATTTCTGGTTTCTCCCTCAGCCCGTTTATATGCAGAGTTGTGGACACAGTGCAGCACATCACAGGAACCAGATTCTGCCTACACTCCTCACTGCCTCAGTAATGCCGCCAACATAATCTACCCACGCTGGGCAATTTCTCTTCTCCCCCTCTCATCAGACAGGGTACAAAAGCCTGAAAGCACATATCACCAGGTTCAAGAACAGCTTCCCCCCTGCTGTTATAAGACTATTGACCAGTTACATAGAACATTACAGCACAATACAGGCCATTCGGCCCACAATGTAGTGCCACCCTTTTAACCTACTATAAGATCAATCTAACCTTTTCCACTCTTGACCTCAAAATCTAACCTCTCATGGCCTTGCACCTTATGATCTACCTACACCGCACTTTCTCTGCAGCTGTTACACTTTATTCTGCATTCTGTTATCGTTTTACCTTGTTCTACCTCAATGCACTGTGTAATGATCTGATCTGTATGGACAGTATGCAAGACAAGATTGTCACTGCATCTTGGGAAATGTGACAATATTAAACCAATACCAATTCCAGTTTATTCCTGGTTAGATTCCAGTCTGTGAAGCTATGAGTCCATTTGAGGCTGGAGGCCAAGGATGGCCTGTAGTGGGGTTGGAGGACTGTGTATGTTCATGGGAGGAATGGGCTTGGTTTTGCTGTTGTTGCCTTGTTGCTTGTCATCTCTGTTCTGTTGAGCTCTGTGTCGTTCACCCAGCGCTGTGGGCATGCTGCTTTGGTGCCAGAACGTGTGTGGTCATGTGAGTCCGGGGCCAAGGACTGGGGGTTGGAGATCGTCAGTCGGCCTGTCCTGGGGTTGGGGGTCTGTTTGTGTGTGTGACGGAGGGGTGTGAAAGGAGTTTGTTCTGTTGTTTTTGTTTTGTTGTGTTGTTTTTGCATGTGTAGTTCTGCTGAACATGGTAGGCATGCTTTGTTGATGCTGGGTTGTGTGGTAAGGTTTGCAGGCTGCCCCCAGCGCATCCTTCAGTTATGTTGGTTGTTAGTATTAATAATGCATTCACTATATGTTTTGACATACACATGGCAAATAAATGAATTTGAATCCAAGTCTGACTCTGAATCGGAATCTGAATCCAGGGTAACAGCAGATTTCAGACTTGCTGTGGAATGAGCTTCTAGACCGGTGTCCTCCCCCCACCTCCCCACGACTCCCAGCTCACCCTTGGCACAGTGCAATGACCATACACTTCCTGACACAGTATTCCATTTGCCATTCCTTTGCCCATTCTCCCAAACTGTCTACGTCATTCAGTCGCCCCTCCACCTGTCTTCATATTGTCCGCAAACTTGGCCACAAAGCTATCAATTCCATCATCCCGATCATCGACATAGAACCTAATAATAATCAGTCCCCACACAGACCCCTGTGGAACACCTCTAGTCACTGGCAGCCAACCAGAAGAGGCTCCCTTTATTCCCACTCTTTGTCTCCAGCCAATCAGACCCTGCTTTATCCATGCTGGAATCTTTCCTGTAATACCAAGGGCTCGTAGCTTTTTGAGCAGCCTCGTGTGTGTCACCTTGTGAAATGCCTTGGGAAAACCCAAACATTATCTGATTCTCCTTTGTCTATCCTGCTTCTTATTTCTTCAAAGAATTCCAATAGATTTGTCAGGCAAGATTTTCTCTTGGGGAAACCATAGAGACTACAGCCTATTCTATCATTAGTCTCCAAGTACCCTGAAACCTCATCCTTAACAATCGACTCCAACCTCTGAGGTCAGACTAACTGGCCTATAGTCTCCTTTATTCTGCCTCCCTCCCTTCTTGAAGAGTGAAGTGACATTTGCAATTTTCTGGTCTTGCGGAACCATTCTAGAACCTAGTGATTCTTGAAAGATCATTCCTACTGCCTCCATAATCTCTTCAGCCACCTCTTTCAGAACCTTGGGTACAACATCTGGTCCAGGTGACTTATCTACCTTCAGACCTTTCAGTTTCACAAGATGGTATAGAGGGAGCTTCACTCTTTGTTTGATCTTGGGAGTGTTTGATGGGATAGCGTTGAGAGAGCTTCACTGTCTCTGATTCCCAGGTGTTTATGACGGGACAATGTAGGGGGAGCTTCAATCTGTGTCTGACCTTTTTTTTTACAAAATATCTTTATTACAAATTCAGAGCTTCAAATATATACAAAAAACAGTGACTAACATAATTACAACACAACTGCTAGACAAATTACATCAAACTAAAATGTTTCTATCTTTATCAATGATGGCACAAAACCCTACGGAACCCAACGGTCCCGGAATGCCACTATGGTCCCTGTGGACAGCATGTGCTCACTGTCAATGGTTACCCGGGCACGGACATACCCCCAAATATTGCCAGGCAGTCTGCCTTGGCAGATCCCTTCACCACCCATTTACAGGACCCACAGATAACTGTTTCAGCCAGCCCCAGGAGCAGGTTGACAAGTCAAGTCCAGTCAAGTCACTTTTTATTGTCAATTTGACCACAACTGCTGGTACAGTACATAGTAAAAATGAGACAACGTTTTTCAGGACCATGGTGTTACATGACACAGTACAAAAACTAGACTGAACTACGTAAAAAACAACACAGAAAAAAAACTACACTAGACTACAGACCTACCCAGGACTGCATAAAATGCACAAAACAGTGCAGGCATTACAATAAATAATAAACAAGACAATAGTGCAGTAAGGTGTCAGTCCAGGCTCTGGGTATTGAGGAGTCTGATAGCTTGAGGGAAGAAACTGTTACATAGACTGGTCGTGAGAGACTGAGTGCTTCAGAGCCTTTTCCCAGATGGCAGGAGGGAGGAGATTGTATGAGGGGTGCATGGGGTCCTTCATAATACTGTTTGCTTTGTGGATGCAGCATGTTGTGTAAATGTCTGTGATGGCGGGAAGAGAGACCCTCCTTCTGATCTTCTCAGCTGACCTCACTATCCACTGCAGGGTCTTGCGATCCAAGATGGTGCAATTTCTGAACCAGGCAGTGATGCAGCTGCTCAGGATGCTCTCAATACAACCCCTGTAGAATGTGATGAGGATGGGGGCTGAGAGATGGACTTTCCTCAGCCTTCGCAGAAAGTAGAGATGCTGCTGGGCTTTCTTTGCTATGGAGCTGGTGTTGAGGGACCAGATGAGATTCTCCGCCAGGTGAACACCAAGAAATTTGGTGCTCTTTACGATCTCTACCGTGGAGCTGTTGATGTTCAGCGGGGAGTGTTCGCTCCTTGCCCTCCTGAAGTCAACAACCATCTCTTTTGTTTTGTTCACATTCAGAGACAGGTTATTGGCTCTGCACCAGTCCATTAGCCGCTGCATCTCCTCTCTGTAAGCAGACTCGTTCTTGCTGATGATACCCACCACTTGATGATGTGGTTCGAGCTGGGTGTTGCAGCACAGTCATGGGTCAGCAGAGTGAACAGCAGGGGACTGAGCACACAGTCCTGGGGAGCCCCCGTGCTCAGTGTGATGGTGTTGGAGTGTGGGTAAGAAATGCTCCCAACTGCTAGTACACACTGGGAGGACGACAGGGGCTTTATGTGTACTGAGGGGGTGAAAGGAGATACATTTGATAGTGAGACGTTGGACATCCTCACCCCTCCCGAGAAGTCACCATTGATACTCGTTGAGATCAGAGAGTTTATTCTCAGCTCTGAGGGTGCAAAGCATTGGCTGAAACTAGCGTCCCTGTGCTGGTCTAGCATGCCGAGGGTGATTAAGTCCTTATGTGTCATCGTCAGACAGAAGGGGAAGGGGAAGAGGAATGCTGTGTCTGGGAATGATAGGCGACAGCTTAAATCCTTCCTAGAAAATCTGGTGAGAGACCTCAGGGTGGGAAGCAGCCCACTCCTTTGGAGGATGATGCGTCATGGAGTGGCACCACTTGAGCCCGTAGAGGAGAAAGCATTCCTGCTTTTTTTCCTGGAACGTATGGTTGAGGGCTCCTCCACTCTCACTGGGAAGGGTGCTGAGGTCACCGTAGCTAGTCCAAACGTGAATGGTAGCAGGGTTCTCTCCGCAGATGTAACAATCTCTCAGTCCTCAGGGAAGGGAGATATGTGGCGAATTTCCTTCAGGAAACCCCTACCGTCCCAGAAGATGATTCCACTTGGCTCCTGGAGTGTCAAGGGGAGGTCTACACGGGCCACCTCAGTTCCAGCTCCGGTGATCCTGTTTGCCCCACATTCCAAATGGAAATCATAGAAGTCCAAGATATCTGTTGCACTCTTTATACATACCGTGGGTTTCTAATAACAAAACATATTCTGCAAGAATAGAACTAGAACTTTATTTACAACAGCAACTACACATGTGTCTTACGGCGCCATGCTGCTCGATGTTTCTAGATCATTCCATCATTTCTGCGCATGCTCATAACTTTGTCCAATCATGATCTGACTTGTGACACGTGATATCACCACGTCTTCCTTTCCTTAAAAAGAAAAACAATTAGCAACATTAATCAAAACAAATGCATAATTTATCAGTCTCTCTGAGGGTTTACGAACACAAGTAGACCTTCTCAGTGGCTCACACAGTTCGTGTGTTTCATTGTTATTTCCATGTTTTGTCTGGTCTGCATCAGTTAACAGAAACTCTGAAGTTGGCTCTTTCTTTGCGATTTCTTCCTAACACTGCTCCTTCTTCTGTTTGGACCATGTATGATCTGGGTTGTTCTTCTTCAAGTACTGTAGCTTTCTTAATTCCTTCCACTTTCATTTGCAATTAAATACAAATCTTCTTCATCTAATTCATTCATTAACTGTGTAATCTCTTTTTTATGCTGAGATTTCATCATTTCAATAAAACTTCTCAATTCCTTCACTTGTGCTTTCACTTCTTCAATTGGGTCCTGATTCTTGTCACTCTTTGGCTTCAGATCAGTATTGTACTGTGCCTGCAAGTTTGGTGTTTGTGGCAATGCTTTGTCAGAAGCTGGAAACAAAGGGATGGGTCTGAGGGCTTTCTTTATGACCTCTTTTACTTTTGCTGTGTTAGAATCAAATTCTGTTCTCTCTCTCTCTCTCTCTTTCATCAAGTCACTGTATTCTGACTCTGTGCCACTATCCAGGACTAATACTTTCACCAAATTCAGTCTCTCACAGGCAGATAAACCCAGTACTGACTGTACATTTTTGGCACAACCACAAATGAAAGCGTATGTTCAATATTTTTGTGTGATACTTTTTCCTTTAACTGGAATGTCTGCACCTGAATACCCAGTCACTTTTATATTTGTCTGATGTAACTTTGGTCTTGGCTTTAATGCATTAAACTCAGATTCTGCAAGATCATTTACTTGTGCTCCAGAATCCAGTTTAAACAGAATATTGTTTTGGTCACTTGCAGAGGAATAGTCCAGTCATTCTTACTTTGTTTGTTTTCATAAAGGACATCAATATAAAACAGCATGAAAAATTATTACTCTTACCACAGTGACTGCACATTTTTCTATATGCTGGACACTTTTTAGGTTGGTGCGCCCATCCACAGCGATCACAAAGACTTTTTCTTTCAGACGATGTCTTGCTCTCTGTCGGTTTCATTGCCATTTCATTATTTTTTCTAACATGTTTGCGGTTATTCACAGCATGTATGCTACAGTTCTCAATAAAAAGCTCTTTAGCTTGCAACTTTACCATTTCTGACGCTTAGTAGAGAATTAAAGCTTTTTCCAAATTTACGTCTGGTTCTCTTAAGAGTCTTTCTCTCAGACCATTATCCAGAATGCCGCAAACAATTCTGTCTTTAATGAGAGAGTCCGTCAGCTCTGCAAACTTACGTTTTACTGTGGTTTCTCAATTCCGTAACAAATTGATCAATCGCTTGACCAGCTTTCTGCTTACATGTAAAGATTTTGTACCGTTCATACGTCACATTGCACTTTGGTATACAAAATGCTTCAAACTTGTCGATTATCACCTTTATATACAAATTATCTCCATTTTCAAAAGTAAAATGGCTACATACCTCAGCTGCGTTGTCCCCTATTACATGGAGTAGGATCACTGCTTTTGTTTTTCTCGATCTTTATCTGCTCTGATCGCCGATAAATAATTTCAAAAAGCTGTTGGAAATTCTTTCCAGTTTTCAGCTATGCTTCCAGTCAGCTGAAGGTTTTTTGGAGTTTGCAACCCTTCCACTTGTAAAGCTGTTAGCAAACGCTAAAAAACTTTGTGCTCTTTTTCAATTATCTTCACTTCTCCCCTGTTTAGCAAATGTATTATACTTCCAGACTGATTACTGACACCATATTGTGTTCTTTATACATACCGTGGGTTTCTAATAACAAAACATATTCTGCAAGAATAGAACTAGAACTTTATTTACAACAGCAACAGCTACGCATGTGTCTTACAGCACCATGCTTCTCGATGTTTCTAGATCATTCCATCATTTCTGCGCATGCTCAAGACTCTGTCCAATCACGTTCTGACACGACATGCGGTATCACCACAATATCGTTCCCGGGTGTGCACCTGGATGGTGTATCACTGCACTTTATTGGCATGAATGCCTCTAAGGAGAGCAACATAAAACAGTGCTTTCCCAAACTCCTGCTCAGAGGCCAAGATACCACCTTCCCCAACCAAGTCCTCCACTGTTCTAGAGTTATTCCAGGGTGCAAAATACACTGCACCTCGCATTCATCCTCTTCTGACCAAGAACATCAGAAATAGGAGCAGGAGTCGGCCATCTGGCCTGCTGAGCCTGCTTCACCATTCAGTAAGATCATGGCTGATCTCGGCATAGTCTCAGCTCCAGCTACCTTCCTTTTCCCCATAACCCTTAATTCCCTACTATGCAAAAATCTATCCAACCTTGTCTTAAGTATAATTACTGAGTTAACCTCCACTGCTTCATTGGGTCAAGAATTCCACAGATTCAATAGACAATAGACAATAGACAATAGGTGCAGAAGTAGACCATTTGGCCCCTCGAGTCTGCACCGCCATTCTGAGATCATGGCTGATCATTCACTATCAATACCCAGTCCCTGCCTTGTCCCCATATCCCTTGATTCTCCTATCCATCAGATATCTATCCAGCTCCTTCTTGAAAGCATCCAGAGAATTGGCCTCCACCGTCTTCCGAGGTAGTGCATTCCACACCTGCACAACTCTCTGGGAGAAGAAGCTCTTCCTCAACTCTGTTTTAAATAACTGACCTCTTATTCTCAATCCATGCCCTCTGGTACTGGACTCTCCCAACATCTGGAACATATTTCCTGCCTCAATCCTATCAAATCCTTTAATTATCTTAAACGTTTCAATCAGATCCCCTCTCAATCTCCTCAATTCCAGCGTGTACAAGCCCAATCTCTCCAATCTCTCTGCGTAAGACAGCCCTGCCATCCCAGGAATCTACGCTGCACTTCCTCAACTGCCAGAATGTCCTTCCTTAAACCTGGAGACCAAAACTGTACACAATATTCCAGGTGTGGTCTCACCAGGGCCCTGTACAAATGCAAAAGGACATCCTTGCTCTTGTATTCAATTCCCCTTGTAACAAAGGCCAACATTCCATTTGCCCTCGTCACTGCCTGTTGCACTTGCTCATTCACCTTCATTGACTGGTGAACTAGGACTCCTAGGTCTCTTTGCATTTCTCCCTTACCTAACTCTACTCCGTTCAGACAATACTCTGCCCTCTTGTTCCTGCTTCCAAAGTGGATAACTTCACATTTATTCACATTGAATGACATCTGCCAAGTATCTGCCCACTCACCCAGCCTATCCAAGTCTCCCTGTATTCTCCTAACGTCCTCTTCGCATGTCACACTGCCACCCAGTTTAGTATCGTCAGCAAACTTGCTGATATAGTTTTCAATGCCCTCATCTAAATCATTGACATAAATCGTAAAGAGCTGTGGTCCCAATACAGAGCCCTGTGGTACCCCACTAGTCACCTACAGCCAGTCCGAGAAACGCCCATTCACTGCTACCCTTTGCTTTCTATCTGCAAACCAGTTTTCTATCCATGTTGAAACCCTGCCCCCAATGCCATGAGCTCTGATTTTACTCACCAATCTCCTATGTGGCACCTTATCGAATGTCTTCTGAAAATCTAGGTACACAACATCTACTGGCTTACCCTCGTCTAACATCCTTGTTACACCCTCAAAAAACTCCAACAGATTAGTCAAGCATGATTTGCCCTTGGTAAAGCCATGCTGGCTCAGCCTAATCCTATTTCTGCCATCTAGATGTGCCACTATTTCATCCTTAATAATGGACTCAAGCATCTTCCCCACGACTGACGTTAGGCTAACAGGGCGATAGTTCTCCGTTTTCTCCTTCCCTCCCTTCTTGAAAAGTGGGACAACATTAGCCACTCTCCAATCTTCAGGAACTGATCCTGAATCTAAGGAACATTGGAAAATGATTACCAATGCATCCGCAATTTCCTGAGCCACCTCTTTTAGAACCCTCGGATGCAGACCATCTGGACCCGGGGATTTATTAGCCTTCAGTCCTACCAGTCTACTCATCACAGTTTCTTTCCTAATGTCAATCTGTCTCAATTCCTCTGATATCTTATGACCCTGGCCCATCCATACATCTGGGAGATTGCTTGTGTCCTCCCTGGTGAAGACAGATCTAAAGTACGCATTAAATTCTGTTGCCATTTCCCTGTTTCCCATAACAATTTCTCCCAATTCATTCTTCAAGGGGCCAACATTGTTCTTAACTATCTTCTTTCTCTTCACATAGCTAAAAAAGCTTTTGCTATCCCCTTTTATATTCCTGGCTAGACTGAACTCATACCTGATTTTTTCTCTCCGTATTGCCTTTTTAGTTAAGATCTTCTGCTCCTTAAAACTTTCCCAATCATCTGTATTCCCACTCATCTTAGCCCTGTCATACTTCTTTTTCTTTAATGCTATACAATCTCTGACTTCCTTTGTCAACCACTGTGGCCCCTTCCCCCTCTTTGAATCCTTCCTTCTCATTGGAATGAACTGCTTTTGCATCTTTTGTATTATGCCCAAGAATATCTGCCACTGCTGATCCACTGTCTTTCCTGCCAGGGCATCCGCCCATTTAACTTTGGCCAGCTCTTCCCTCATGGCTCCGTAGTCTCCTTTATTTAATTGCAACACTGACACCTCTGATCTGCCCTTATCCCTCTCAAATTGTAGATAAAAACTTATCATGTTATGATCACTACTTCCTAATGGCTCCTTTACTTCAAGATCACTTATCAATTCCTGTTCATTACACATCACCAAGTCCAAAATAGCCTCGTTCCTGGTTGGCTCAAGCACAAGCTGTTCCAAAAATACATCCCTTAGACACTCCACAAACTCCCTATCCTGGGGTCCAGCACCTACCTGATTCTCCCAGTCCACCTGCATGTTGAAATCTCCCATAACGACTGCATTACCTTTAGCACATGCCAATGTTAACTCCCTAATCAACTTGTACCCAATATCCATGCTACTGTTTGGGGGCCTGTACACAACACCCATTAGGGTCTTTTTACCCTTGCTGTTCCTCAGCTCAATCCACACAGACTCTACTTCCCCTGTTCCCAAGTCACCTCTTGCTAAGGACTGAATCTCATTCCTTACCAACAGGGCCACCCCACCCCCTCTTCCCATATTTCTGTCTCTACGATAGCACGTATACCCTGGTACACTCAATTCCCAGGCCTGATCCCCTTGCAGCCATGTCTCCGTTATCCCAACAATATCGTAGTTCCCCATTTTCATCTGAGCTTCAAGCTCATCTGCCTTATTTCTGACACTACGTGCATTCAAGTATAGAATTCTTAGCCCATTCCTCCTCTCTTTGCTTAAAAGACTGTCTACTGTACCTAACCCAGCTCCTTGAACTTCCATCGGGCTAATTGCACCCTGAATTTTGATGACCTTCTCAAGATTACCCAAACCTTCTACACATTTAATCCCATGCTCCTTCTGACCAACCCTCTGGATCTGGATCCCTGCCCCCTGCATATCTAGTTTAAACCCCCCCGAGCACTCCTGCAAGAATGCTAGTACCCCTCCGGTTCAGATGTAAACCGTCCCTTCGAAACAGATCCCAATGTCCCTGGAACAAAGACCAATTATCCAAAAACCTGAACCCTTCCTTCCTGCACCATGCTCTCAGCCTCGTATTAATGTGCATAATCATTCTATTCTTCGCCTCACTCGCACGTGGCACAGGTAGCAATCCCGAGATTGTCACCCTGGAGGTCCTGCCTTTCAGCTTCACTCCTAACTCCCTGAACTCTCTAAGCAGGACCCCTCACTCACCTTACCTACATCGTTGTAGATTCACCACTCTCTGTGAAAAGCAGTACCTCTTCATCTCTGTCCAAAATCTGCTCCGCTGAATCTTGAAGCAATGTCACTTAGTTCTAGTCTCAGCTACCAACAGAACATTCCATTTGCCTCCTTGATAGCCTGTTGTACCTGCAAACCAACCTTCTGTGATTCATGCACAAGCACTCCCAAGTCCTTCTGCACAACAGCATGCTGCAGTCTTTTACCATTTAAATAATCTGTTCTTTCTTTTCTCCTTCCAAAGTGGATGACCTTGTGTTTACAAACATTGTACTCCATCTGCCAGACCCTTGCCCACTCACTTAACCTATCGATATCTCTCTGCAGACTCTATATCTCCTGCACAATTTGCTTTTCCACTCAATTTAGCATCATCAGCAAGTTTAGAGACACTAGGCTCTGTCCCCTCTTCCAGATCGTTGATGTGTATAGTGAACAGCTGAGGGCCCAAAATCAACTCCTGCGGCACACCGCCAACCAGAGAAACACCCAACTCTCTGCTTTCTATTGGGTTGCCAATCCTCTATCCATGCTAATACATCACCCCCAACTCTATGCATCCTTATCTTAGGGATGTCTTTTATGCGGCACCTTATCAAACAAGTAGATAGTGTCCATTGGTTCCCTTTATCCACTGCGCTCAATGTCCAAGGCTGGAGAAGCAGCTGCCTTTGTATAACTCCCTGGAGACTGATATGGTATGATGGCACTATGCCCAAAGCAAGAAACATCTGCAGTGGTGTCAGCCATAAAGTCCTGGAGCGAGTAGATGGAAACGTTTGGAACTTCCCGCAGCTCACCTGCTCCTACAACGTCGACAAATCCCATCGATCTGGTCGGCCTGACGTTCTGGGTCCCAAGAAGCTGGAACATGTTACAGACAGTTTTTGCTCCCATTAAACAGATGGAATGGAGAGGAATCTTCTGTTGCTGGGGCAATGGGAAGATACCCCGCACTCTCAAGTACTTTTCTGGCACGGCACCTGAAATCTCAACATCAAGAAAGGCTCCATCAGTCACGAAGAACTCCCAGGCCATGAAAGGTCGCGATGTCTAAAACACTCCAATACCCACACCGAACCAGAAATACGACAGCACAGGCAGAAGAGTTAATGCCCCTACGTTAGTGGGGCAAGCAATGGTGTTTCGCTCTCTGCTTTTGGAGTGAAACGGTTTCCTGGTGAGATGTCAGAGGCCGCACAAGATGCTACAGTTAGCAGCCACCAACAAATGCAGAAAATTGGCAGAAAACCTCTGAAAGGAGCCTACGCACTAAAACAACCACTCACTCAGACGTCCAAAAGACCCTCAGCATTTCCTCCAAAGTATCTCACGAATTCTATGCAGCAGCATTTGATGGGACAGTGTGGAGGGAGCTTCACTCTGTGTCTGACCCTGGGAGTGTGTGATGGACAGTATAGAGGGAGCCTCATTCACTCTGTGTCTGACCCCGGGAGTGTGTGATGGGACAGTGTAGAGGGAGCTTCACACTGTGTCTGACCCTGGGAGTGTGTGATGGGACAGTGTAGAGGGAGCTTCACTCTGTGTCTGACCATGGGAGTGTGTGATGGGACAGTGTAGAGGGAGTTTCACTCTGTGTCTGATCCTGGGAGTGTATGATGGGACAGTGTAGAGGGAGCTTCACTCTGTGTCTGACCCTGGGAGTGTGTGATGGACAGTATAGAGGGAGCTTCACTCTGTGTCTGACCCCGGGAGTGTGTGATGGGACAGTGTAGAGGGAGCTTCACTCTGTGTCTGACCCCGGGAGTGTGTGATGGGACAGTGTAGAGGGAGCCTCACTCTGTGTCTGACCCTGGGAGTGTGAGATGGGACAGTGTAGAGGGAGTTTCACTCTGTGTCTGACCCTGGGAGTGTGAGATGGGACAGTGTAGAGGGAGTTTCACTCTGTGTCTGACCATGGGAGTGTGTGATGGGACAGTGTAGAGGAAGCTTCACTCTGTGTCTGACCCTGGGAGTGTGTGATGGGACAGTGTAGAGGGAGCTTCACTCTGTGTCTGACCCTGGGAGTGTGTGATGGGATGGTGTAGAGGGAGCTTCACTCTGTGTCTGACCCTGGGAGTGTGTGATGGGACAGTGTAGAGGGACCTTCACTCTGTGTCTGACTCTTTTTTTTATTACAAAATCCTTTATTATAAATTTCGGTGCTATACAATATATACAAAACAGTGGCAAACACAATTACTGCACTACGAATAGACAATAGACATTACACCAGAATGTTGCCATCCCTATCCACGATGGCATTCACACCCCACGGAGCCCAACGGTCTCGAAACTCCTCCAAGGCCGCTGTGGACTGCGCGTGTTCTTTTTCAATAGTTACCCGGGCACGAACATACCCCCTAAACATCGCCAGGCAGTCTGCCCGGGGAGATCCCCCCGCCACCCGTTTCCAAGACCCACGGATGGCGGATTTCGCCAGCCCCAGGAGCAAGTTGACTAGGTCATCCTCATCCCTCCATGCCCCCTTCCTTACTGGATGACCATATATAAACAGGGTGGGACTAAAATGCAGCCAGAAGGCGAGAAGCAGCCCACGCAAATATGCAAAAAGAGGCTGCAGCCTCACACACTCCATGTACATGTGGTACACGGTCTCCTCCAGCCCGCAGAAGTGGCATGCAGGTGGGAGATCCATGTACAAACTGAAAAACTTATTGCAGGGCACTGCCCTATGCAGTAGCCTCCAGCGGAGATCCCCCAGGTGCATGGGAAGAACCCCGGCGTAAAGGGACTTCCAGTGGGGACCCTCCTCACCTCTGGGTGGAAGGACCAACCGCCATGGCGTGTCAGGACGGTGGACAAGGGTAAGGAAGTGGAGGATGTGGAGTAGCATCTCATACAGATACCTCCTACTTGCATCCCTGAATGGGACTGTGGGTATCGATGAGAGACGGCTCAAGTTGTGTGGACACGGCTCCCGGAGATGATTGCGGGGTTTGGGCCCGACCAGAGTCGGTCCACACAACTGAGCCGCACCGACAGCCACTGAGGTAGGGCAAGGGTCAGCCGGGACCCCGCCCTCCGCCTGAGGAGGGGATTCCAGGCCTGAGACGACCATGTTCCAGACTCTCAGTAGGTCCTGATAGAAGCCGGGCAGACCCCGCAAAGCAGCACGGCTGACACCCGCCGGTGGTAACTGCATGTCTTCGTGAAGACAACAGCCCCTCCGGAGGAAGAAAGTCGCCAACGCGTGCCACCTGGGAGGGTGCTCGGCGTACAGGAATCTCTGCAGAGTCCTGAGGCGGAGAGCCACCAGTCGCATTCGGACGCACACCAGCGACTGTCTGTCCTCTCCCACTGGGAGACTCAAGACTGCTGCAGAGACCCAGTGTTTCCTTTGCCCCAGAAGAAGTCCACTAACTTCCTCTGCAGTCTTGCAACAAATGGGCAGGAGGGGCCAAGGTGACCATCTGATACCACAACATGGAGGTCACCAGCTGGTTTATGACCACCACCCTGCCTCGATAGGAAAGCACCCTGAGAAGGCCTGACCAGCGCCCCAGCCAGGCCATGACTTTCATCTCCAGGTCCTGCCAGTTCGCCAGCCAGGTCTCCGCAGAAGGACTCAGGTAGACTCCCAGATAGAGGAGACGTCTAGTGCTCCACTCAAAAGCTCTCATCTCCTCCGGCAGGGAGTCCACCTGCCACTGACCCACTAAGAGTCCGGAACATTTCACCCAGTTGATCCTAGCGGAGGATGCCACCAAGAAAACTTCTTGGCACTCGCGCATCCTCCGCAGGTCATTGGGATCTGTCATCATGAGGAGTACATCATCGGCGTAGGCCGAGAGGACAACCTCCATGTCCAGTTCACGCAGAACCAGACCTGTCAGCCTTCGCCATAGGAGGCTCAGGAATGGCTCGACACAGATCGCATACAATTGACCAGACATGGGGCATCCCTGACGTACTCCTCTCCTGAAGGGAATGGGCGCTGCCAGTGATCCATTGACCTTAACAAGGCACTCTGCGGCAGAGTAGAGGAGCCGAACTCGGGCCACAAAGTGTGGTCCGAGCCCAAAGGCCTGCAGAGTGCCCACCAGGAAACTGTGGTCTACCCGGTCAAACGCCTTCTCCTGGTCAAGAGAAAGAAACGCTGCCGGGGACCCAGTCTCCTGGTGCAGGTGGATCAGGTCCCGTACTAGGTGGACATTGTCCTGGATGGAGTGGCCCAGGACTGTGTAAGATTGGTCAGGATGAATCACCTGTCTCAGTACTGAACCAAGAAGGTTGGCCATTGCCCGAGCGAAGATCTTGTAGTCCGCGCACAAGAGGGGGACCGGGTGCCAGTTCTTTAGCAGACGAAGGTCTCCTTTCTTGGGCAGCAGGACCACGACAGCTCTCCGCCATGAGAGGGGCATTTCCCCGGTGGCTAGGCTCTCCCCTAGAACAAGGCTGTAATCAACCCCCAGGACATCCCAAAAAGCCTGATAAAACTCCACACTCAGACCATCTAAGGCAGGGGATTTACCCCTCCGGAGTTGCCGAAGGGCAGTAGACAGTTCCTCCCCAGTCAGGGAGGCGTCCAGACGCGCTGCGTCATCTGGGCTGACCTTTGGCAAATCTTCCCAGACCTCACTGCACGCCCCCGCATTTGACGGATCCGGTGAGAATAAGGACCGATAGAAAGTGCGAACTTCGTTGATAATTTCGTCAGGATCCGTGATGGAGGAGCCATCAGCAGCCAGTAGCTCCACCAGCTGCTTTTGAACTCCCCGCCACTTCTCCAATGAGTAGAAGAAGGGTGAGCCGCGGTCCAAATCTTGTAGCATTTGGATCCGCGACCTCACATACGCACCTCGGGACTGCTGAAGCTGCAGATTCCTGAGTGCGTCCTTCTTCTCCTGGTATTCCTGCCACGTTTGATGGTCTCCACCGGTCGAACCAAGACGGGACTCTAGGTCAAGCAACGCTCTCTCAAGCCGCTCAATCTCAGAGCCCCACCTCTTTGTCGACCCCCTAGTGTACTCCCGACATAAAAACCGGATGTGGGCCTTGCCCACATCCCACCACAGCCGTAGGGAGCCAAACTCTCTCCGTCTCCCTCTCCAGGTGGCCCAGAACGCTCGGAATGAATCTCGGAATCAGCTGTCCTCCAGCAGCCGGTTGTTAAAGTGCCAATACCCGGATCCCACCCGAGGGTGCAGAGGAGTAAATTCCATCCACACAAGGTGATGATCCGAGCACGACATCGGCCGCATGGAGGAAGCCGACACGTGGGAGACATAAGCCCGAGAGATATACAGGCGGTTTATCCGGGAACCCCCCTCTCTCGATCTTCTGGAGAAGGCGCGAAAGTCGGGGTGAAGATTCCGCCAGCTGTCCACCAAGTCGAAGGAGCCGACTAGCTCCTTTAACTTTTTCGCCGATGCTGGGTCGCGTTGGAGGCCCGAATGGTCCTCCACCTCGAGGGTACAGCTGAAGTCTCCCCCGAGGATGATGCAGTCCTCTGGATCGATGGAACTCAGCAAGGTGGACAGCTGACAGAATAGGCGCGTCTGCACCACCCCGCATCTCGGAGCGTACGCGTTGATAAAATGTAACGGTACTCCATCCAGGCGCACAGCCAGGTGGAGCAGACGGCCGGGCACAACATCTTGGACTCCTACGATTTCTGGCCGGAAGGTTGGGGCCAACAGGATCGCCACCCCACTAGAGTTGGAGCTAAGGTGACTCATGTAGACCCCACCCTGCCACTCCAGGAGCCAAGTGGACTTGTCTCCCGGGGTGGTATTGGTTCCCTGCAGGAAACTCACCACGTATCTCCCATCCCTGAGGACTGAGAGATTGTTATATCTGCGGAGAGAGCCCCTGCTACCATTTACATTGAGACTAGCTATGGTAAGCTTCATGTCGGAAGCACACTAGGCCTCAGCACCAGTCCCCTTCCCACTGAGAGCGATGGCGCCCTCAGCCGCACTCTCCCGAAGAAAACCGAGAATATCCTTTGCTTTCCGGGCCCGACTGCTACCATCGCTACCCTGTGACCCACCATCTCCCGAAGGAGCGAAGCTGCTTTTCATCCTGATGTCCCGCACCAGGTCATCCAGGAAGGATTTCAGCTGCCGCCTGTCATTCCCTGACACAGCATTCCTCTTCCCCTTCCCCTTCCCTCTGAGGATGACCCTCAGGGACTTCACCAGCCTCGGCATGCTAGGCCAGCGAAGCGAGGCTAGTTTAGGCCGGTGTTTTGCACCCACAGAGGAGTGAATAAACCCTGATCTCCTCCACAGGTATCAGTGGGGACTTCACTGGAGGGGTGAGGATGTCCATTGTCTCGCTATCAAATGAATCCCCCTCCAACCCCTCACTGCAGACAGATCCCCCACCGTCCTCCTCATGTGGTGTATAAGGTGGCTGCCCCTGTAACCTACACTGCACAGCGGGTACCTCCCCTATACCTTCCCGCTCCACCGTCGCATCAGTCTTACCCACAGTTGCGACGATGGAGGGAAAATCCCAAGGGACTCCCTGCAGGCCATTAGTTGATGGGGTCGGCATGCAGGTTACATCACCCTCCCCAGGAGACAGGTATGAAGGGGACCCCAGCAGCTCTGGCCCAATGGATTCACTGGCAGCCTGATGCTGACTGTGAGAGAGCCTGGTCTCCTCTCCACTTGTACTACTTAATACATTTGCCTCCAGGGAGGCGCTTACTGCTAAGTCCTGGGTGGAGGGCTCCAGGACTGTTTTAGGCGTGCAAACAGGCCCAGCACTAGCTTCATGCACAACCACACCACCCACCCCAGGACTGGTGTCTACATCTGGGGATTCAGGGTTAGACACAACTCCCACCCGGATCCCCACCCCTTTCTGGGACTCCCCCTCATCTACATTCTCTGCCCTCTTGGGGGAACAATCCCATCTCCTCTTCAAGCCGGAGGAGCACACAGGTGCGGAATTCACCGATGGAGCGGTACTCTCCGCTCCTATCGCCCCGTCCAACCGTACGCTTCCCCGAGCCTCCCTCTCCACCTCAGGGCAAATGGGCGTGAGTTCTGCGGTCTCGGGGGCCGACTTCTTCACGTGTTTCAATTTCTTCCTCGCTTTCTTGCCCCGCACAGACTCCACCCCATCCCTCGCCTGAACCTCCCCACACGTAGCCCCAGGATCACCCGCCTGAACCACAGGGGTAGGAGCAGAGACTGGAACTGACGTAGGAACAGGGACAGGGTTAGAGACAGGGTCAGGGGCAGGAGCAGGGGCCGGCACAAGTGTAGGAGCAAGAATGGGATCAGGGCCAGAGTTAGCTGGGACACTGGTTCCCGAAGTGGACTCCCTGGGTTTTCGGGTGCTAGGACAGTCCCTCCGAAAGTGCCCCACCTCCCTGCACGCATGGCACCGTGGGCGCTCAGAGCTCCAATACACCTGATAATCTACCCCCTCGTGCCAGACAGTGAACCGGCCCTCAACTTCATCCTCCCTTTCCAGTTTCATGAATACCTGTCGCCGGAAAGAGATTATGGTCCGGAGGGTGTGCCTCCTGAATTTGTGCCTGATGGCAGTTATCTCTGACCGTACTTGCCCCAAGCGGGCCAGTGCGGGAAGCAGGTCCTCGTTGGGGATGAAAGGCTGTACGTGACCGAGGACGATGCGTTGTGTGGGAGCTGTCACTAGCTCCATCTGTAAAAAGATGTTCTCCACCGTGATCCCTCTACTGAGGGCCCGATGCACCAACTCATCATTCCTCAGGTAAAACACCTTCTCAGCGGCCAAAACACCATCTCTCCCCAACAAGTCCTCCATGGCCTCCGCGCACTTTTCCAGCGTAGTTCCAGTTCGCAAAATACATTGCACCCCGCGTTCAACTTTCACCGTCCGAAACAGGGCGTTGTCCGAGGCCGGAGAGGCAGCCGCCTTTGCATAACTCCCCGCAGGCCTGCGACTCCCTGTAGACTGGTCCGGCATGTTACTTATGTGTCCGAATCGAGAATGATACGATGGTGCTGGTTATAAAGTCCTGGAGCGAGTTGAGTAACTGGTGGGAAAAATTTGTACTCGACAGTACCTTGCTGGCTCCGTGCCAGAAATTCCAATGCCAGGAGAGGCTCCGTTAGTCCCGCCAAACTTCCAGGCCGTGAGAGGTCGAGACGTCTCAAACGACGGTTCGGCTCCAACACCGAACGAGAATCCCGACGATACAGATGGAAGGAGGTTGTCCCAATGTCACTGGGGGAGCAACGGCGTTTGTCTCTGGTTTTGGGAGCGAACCTGCTTCCTGGCGAGTTGCAGCGGCCACGGCTGGGTGCTACGCAGTTCGAAGCCGTCAACGAACCCCGTCCAAACTGGCAGAAAAACTCCAAACGAAGCTTCCACTCTAAACCAGCCACTCACTTAGATGTTCAAGAGACGTTTCAAACCAATTTCCAAGTAATTCAAGACCTTCATAAAGCAGTTTTTCCCCGATTTCTCCCAGCGCAATCAGAACAGCTCCACTCCGTGTCTGACCCCGGGTGTGTGTGATGGGACAGTGTAGAGGGAGCTTCACTCTGTGTCTGACCCTGGGAGTGTTTGAGGTGAAGGAGACTCACTCTATGTTTGACCTCGAGAATGTTTGATGGGATGGTGTAGAGGGAGGGTCACTGTGTGTTTGAGGAACCATCACTAGCTCACTCTAAGACGTAAAGGCGAGATATCGGCTTTTATTGACTGGAAGAAGGAACAAGCAGTGGTTGACCACCATACTACATCTTGGAGACAGAGAGGCCGGGCTCAGGCCTCAATCACCTTTATACAGGAGTCTGTAGGGGGGAGCCACAGCAGCAGTCAGCAGGGGGCGTGTCCAGACAGGTATATGTAGTTCACCACAGTGTTTGACCCTGGAAGTGTTTGATGGGACAAATTAAGGGAAGTTCACTCTGTGTTTGACCTTGGGAGTACCTGATGGGATGGTGTAGAGGGAGCTACACTCCATTCACTCTTCTCTGCAGTATTTTATTATTTACAAACTGGGAGTATTACAGACATTTGCATCTTGCTGAAAATTGCTCCGCAGAGAGGAATGGCTGTGGGCTGGAAAGAGTTAAGAAACCAATGATTCATTGTAGACACACTCTCCCAGCTCAAAGTTTTAAAGTGGATCACTTCCTCTGCCTGTGTGGGAACTTCTGCAAAAGAGACAGACGCCGCGAGAAGCAGTCAGTGGGAATGGCGTTGCCGGGAGTCTGGTGGTGAATTGGAGCCCCCTCCAGATTCAGGCAGGGTCGGCATTCCACGGAAGGAGACAGAACAGGTGAGCAGATCAGGTGAGGATCGGTCACCTCTCCCCCACCAAACAGAATGTTGTTCCATCCACTGTGCTGGTGGGTTCTGCAAAGACCGATTCTATTCGTCAGATGGGGCACAGTTACTCCAACACATGCAAGCACAGACAGAGTCCGGGAGTGACAGACACAAGTCACATTCAGAGTTAGGCAGCTACCAGACAGATGAGTTCTGAGTTCACAAGGGAACCAAAGGCAGCGAAACTGGTGCGGGGTATACTGTGCATTTGTAGCATAGTTAGAGATGATGTTGTGGGGTTCACTGAACCTTGGTCAAAAGAAAATCATTGTTGGGAGCTCAACAAGAATGCACATTGTATCAGAATGAGAGGCAGGTATGCAGAGGGTGTGGGGTGGCTCTGTAAGTATAAAATGATATCAATTCCTTAGAAGGGGATGCCGTGGGATTGGAAGAATCCTTGTGGGTAGAGTTAAGAAACTGCAAGGGTAGAAAGACCCTGAATGGGAGTTAAGTACAGGCCTCAGAACATTGAGCAGGATGTGGGATAGAAATTAAAACAGAAGATAGAAAAGGTATATAAGAAGGGTATTGTTACCATAGTCATGGAGGATTTCAATACGCAGGTGGATTGGGAGAATCAGGTTGGTGCTGGATCCTAAGAGAGGGAATCTGTAGAATGCGTACAAGATGCCTTTTCGGATCATCCTGTGGTTGGGCCCACTTGGGGAAAGGCAATTCCGGATTGGGTGAGATTTGATTTGGGATCTGAAGGTAAATGAATCCTCGGGAAGCAATGATCATAATATGATAGAATTGACACTGCAGTTTGTGTTTGGGTCTGGGTGTTTGATCCTCCACAATATTCTGTGTGGGAATTTAAACTGGAGCTGGCAGTGTTTTATTTTAACGAGGTCAAGTTGCGAGCTCAACATCAACACAGCACGGATGGAGAGCACGCTCGGGAACGAACTTGGGAACCTCCGTTCTCAAGCCCAGTGCTGATCTCACTACACCACCAGCTGACCTATTCAAGCCAGATCCTTGAATAATCAGGATATGAAGGGATATGGGGAGAAGGCAAGAGATTGGGGCTGAGAGGAAATTTGGATCAAGCCATGATGAAATGGCAGAGCAGATTCGATGGGACAAATGGCCTAATTCTGCTCCTATATCTTATGATCTTAAGATATTAGAGTGGAACAGAGTTTGAGAGGATGAAGATAAATTCGGATGTATCAGTATTAAAGGATGATAGAATTGATAGCTTTGTTGCAAAGTCTGCAGACAATATGAAGATAGGTGGAGTTTCAGATAGTTTTAAGGGAGTAGGGGCTACAGATGGACTTAGATTCGTAGAATGGAAAAAGTAGTGGCAGATGGTCGGGGAATGTATGGTCATGCACTTTGGTAGAAGAAATGAAAGGGTTGACTATTTTCAAAGTAGAAAGAATTACAAAAGAAAAAACATGGTGCAAAGAGTCTTGGGAATCCTTGTGCAGGATTCCCTAAATGTTAACTTCCAGATTGAGTCTGTCGTGAAGAAGGCCAATGCAATGTTAGCTTTAATTCAAGAGGACTAGAATATAAAAGCAAGGATGTAATGTTGAGGCTTTATAGAGCACTGGTGAGGTCTTGTTTGGAGTATTGTGAGAAGCTTTGGGCCCCTTACCTTAGAAAGGGAGTGTTGTAACTTGAGAGGGTTCAAAGCAGGTTCACAGAAAATGATGCGAGGATTGAATGACTTGTCATATGTTGACCGTTTGATGGCTCTGGGCCTGTATTCACTAGAATTCAGAAGAATGAGGGGTGACCTCCTTGAAACCTGTCGAACAGTGAAAGGCCTTGATAGATCACATGTGGAGAGGATGTTTCCTATGCTGAGAGAGTCTAAAACCAGAGAACACAGCCTCAGAATAGAGGGGTGTCCTTTTAGGATAGAGACAAGGTGGGATATCTTTAGCCATACAGTGGTGAATATGTGGAATTCTTTGCCACAGGTAGCTGTGGAGGCCAAGTTTTTGTGTACATTTAAGGCAGAGGTTGACAGATCCTTGAATGGTCAGGATATGAAGGGATATGGGAAGAAGGCAGGAGGCTGGGGCTGAGAGGAAAATTGGATCAGCCATGATGAAATGGCAGAGCAGACTTGATGGGACAAATGGCCTAATTCTGCTCCTATATCTTATGGTCTTATGATATTAGAGTGGAGTAAAGGAAACTTCAGAGGATCTGGCCAAAGTTGATTAGAAGGGGACACCAGCAGGGATGATGGCAAAACAGCAATGACTGGAGTTTAATATGGAAAATTGGGGAAGGTACAAGATGCATCCTAAAGATGAAGCATTCTAAAGGGAGGATGAGGCAACCTTGATTGATCCTTGGCTGACAAGGGAAATCAATGACAGCATAAGAGTAAAAGAGAGGGTATATAATATAGCAAAAAATATTGGAAATGTGGAGAATTGGGAAGCTTTTAAAAATCAACAGAAGGCAGCTAAAAAAAAACATGAAGAGAGAAATATGAAATATGAAAGATGAAATATGAAGGTAAGCTAGCCAATGACATAATAGAGGATAGCAAGGTTTTCAGTTATATAAAGAGCAAAAGAGAGATGGGAATGGATATTGTATTGCTGGAAAATGACACGAGGGAGGTAGTAATGGGGTATAAAGAAATGTTAACTTGATAAGCTTTTTGCATCAGTCTTCACTGTGGAAGACACTAGCAGAATGTCAGAAATGCAAGAATGTCAGAGGGTGGAAGTGAACGTAGTTGCTATTATTAAGGAGAAGATGCTTGGGAAAAGGTCTGAAGGTAGGTAAGTCATTTGGTCCAGACAGACTCCACCCCAGGGTTCTGAAAGAGTCTGCTGAAGAGTTTGTGAATATATTAGTAATGATCTGACAGGAATCACTAAATTCTGGAATGGTTCCAGAGGAATGGAAAACTGCAAATGTCACACCACTCCTTAAGAAGGGAGAGAGTCAGAGAAGAAATTATAGGCCAGTTATTCTGACTTGAATGTTTGGAAAGATGTTTGAATCTATGATTAAGGATGATGTTTTGGGGTACTTGCAAACACATGATGAAGTAGGCCAAAGTTAGCATGGTTTTCTAAAAGATAAAATCTTGCCTGACAGATCTATTGGAATTTCTTGACGAAATAATAGGCAGATTGGACAAAGAAGGGTCAGTACATGTTGTTTATTTGGATTTTCATAAGGCCTTTGGCAAGGTGACACACGTGGGGCTGCTTAACAAGCTAAGAGCCTCTGGTATTACAGGACGGATACTAGCATAGATAGTGTATTCTTCTTCTTCGGCTGTCCATCGACTTCGATGTTGACTGAGGCCTGAGCAAGGTTGTATGGAAAACCAGCAGTTACCCATGCTGCAAGTCTCCCCTCTTCACGCCACCGACGTTGTCCAGGGCAAGGGCACTAGGCCGATACCGCTTGGCACCGGTGTCGTCACAGAGCAATGTGAGGTTAAGTGCCTTGCTCAAGGACACAACACGCTGCCTCAGCTGAGGCTCGAACTAGCGACCTTCAGATCACTAAACCAACGACTTAGCCACTTGCCACGCCCCTCTCGCTCTCTGTCTGTCTGTCTGTCTCTCAAAAAAAAATTGATTTCCGGGATATCGTATATAATTTGCGGGCATCAGGGAGCTGCTATCAATATGTGGGAGTCTCCCGGAACTTCCGGGAGAGGTGGGGTGTCTGTAAGGAAGGCAAATACAATGTTAGCATTCATTTTGAGAGAACTAGAATATGAAAGCAAGGGTGTAATGCTGAGGCTTTGTAAGACTCACTTAGAGAATTGTGAATAGTTTTGGGCCCCTTATTTAAGAAAGGAAGTGCTGGCTTTGGACAGGGTCCAGATAAGGTTCACAAGAATTATGCCAGTAATGAAAGGGTTAACTATGAGGAGCGTTTGATGGCTCTGGGCCTGTACTCACTGGAGTTTAGAAGAATAAGGTGGGGGAGGAGGGGGAATCTCATTGAAAAATACTGAACATTTAAAGTCCAGAAAGAGTGGATGTGAACAGGATGTTTCCTATAGTGGGCATGTCCAGGAACAGATGATATAACCTCAGCACATAAGGACATTGATCTGAAACAGAGAAGAGGAGAAGTTTCTTTCGTGATGAATCTATGGAATTCATTCTTTACTCTCTCTGGGTCAGAGTACACATACAATCGCCACTGTGGAAGTCAAGTACCTGGCAGTAGGTCTATAGTACAGTTGTAGAGCTGGTGCAGTGGAATAGTCAAGGTCTTTCCCTTGCTGTAGGCCTCTTCCAAAACCTTGTAGATGGAGTGGATTTCTATCAGCTTGGGTGTTGCAACTACCCTCGAAAATCCCTCCGAGGGGGACTCCTGAGGTTCCTTAGGTAGCAAGGGTAATTCAGCAGACCCTGGAGTCCTTTGTCGAAACAGCATGTAAATCAGAGACCTCATCCAACTCCAGAGACTTGACCAAATCAGAACCAAAAATCTTCATTCATATCCTCAAATGATGGCGCCATAACTAGTCTTTGTCCTCCTGGGATTAGGTTTGGAGGATCTATCTACACTTAGATGGGACCTGGCAACTGGTTCCCCTAGGCTTGGCTGCTAGGGCTCCAGAGTTCTTCGGCACTTCCTTGGTGGGTTTCTTGGCTTGCTCATGAACTAAAGACCCTTTTTCTCCTATTCCAGGGCACCCCCACTAGACAGGGTTGGGACTCACATGGTCTTGGTGACTAGGGCTGGCTTGTCCACCCTTGGAGGTAGGACTGGGTTTCCCAAAGCCTATGGATTACCCTGAGCAAAAGTCTGCCTCCTCATCGGCCGCTGGACTCAGGAGAGTCTGGAGGTCAGATCATCAAACCGAAAACTCTCCTTCTTGCGAAGACTTGACCATGTGATGATTCTCACTTCTCCCAGTTCACAGAAGGGTTACGCTTGGACAGCCAAGGGCGCCCAAGGATCAGAGGTATCCGAGGAAAATCTATGACGTGAAAACAAATGCCCTCCACGTGTTCCCATATCCTCATTTGCAAAACTAATATGCTGGCTCAACTCCTGCAGAGGTATGTTGAGCTGACAGGCTATCCCCAAATCTGGGAAATTACCAACTGCCCCGGAGTCCACAAAGGCATTCACCTTTCACTGGTTCTTTCCTAAGGAGATGTCTGCCTTCAGTGTGACCCCAGAATCAGTAGGGTTAGGAGTAATGGCTGCCACTGTCACAATGGTCTCAGCAGTTTTCACAACGGCTGCAGCTTTGGACATTCGTCCCTGCACACCGACAGACAGATACCTCATTGATCCCAAAGGAAATCACAGTGTCACAGTAGCATTACAAGTGCACAGATATAAGTATTAGAAGAGATATAGAAAGAATAAAAATAAGTTACCACGAACAGTCTAACAGGAGGGGGGTCATCACTTCGCCAGCTATAGCTTTCATCATTATAAATCTAATGGTCAAGGGTAGTTATCTTTGGAGCAGCGTAGTTGTCTTAGTCTATTACTAAAAGTGCTCCTCTGTTCAGCCAAGGTGGCATGCAGAGGGTAGGAAACGTTGTCCAGAATTGCCAGGATTTTCCATAGGGTCCTTTGTTCTACCGGAGCCTCCAGTGTGACCAGTTTGACTCCTGAAACAAAGACAGCCTTTCTAATCCGTTTTTTCACACTGCTGGCATCACCCATGTTGATGCCATTGCCCCAGCACACCACCATATAGAAGAGTGTACTGGTGACAACAGACTGGTAGAAGATGTGAAGGAGAGGCCTGCACACTCCAAGGGGCCTCAGTCTACTCAGGAAGTAGAGGCGACCCTGGCCCTTCTTGTACACAGACTCTGTGTTGGTGCTCCAGTCAGTCATCCAGGTGCACCCCAGGTACTTGTAGGTCCTCACCACATCCACGTCCTCACCAACAGTAGTAACGGAGCAGTGCAGGCTTGGTCTTCCTAAAGTCCATCACCATCTCCTTTGTCTTGCTGATGTTCAGCTGCAGATAATTCAGCTTTCACCATTTGACAACGTCCTCCACCAGGGCCCAATACTCATCCTCCCGTCCTCCCTTTATACACCCAACTATTGCTGAGTCATCAGAGAGTTTCTGCAGATGAGATGACTTAGTGTTTTATCTAAAGTTCGAGGTATCCAGGGTAAACAGGGAGTTAGTACAGTCCCCTGTGGGACCCCACTGCTGCTTATAACCATGTAACAATTACAGCACGGAAACAGGCCATCTCGGCCCTTCTAGTCTGTGCCGAATGCTTACTCTCACCTAGTCCCACCAACCTGCACTCAGCCCATAACCCTCCATTCCTTTCCTGTCCATATACCTATCCAATTTTACTTTAAATGACAATACCGAACCTGCCTCTACCACTTCTACTGGAAGCTTTTTCCATACAGCTACCACTCTCTGAGTAAAGAAATTCCCCCTCGTGTTACCCTTAAACTTTTGCCCCCTAACTCTTAACTCTCAGCTTATAGCCATGTCTGGCACACAGCTCTGAAGCTGCATAAACTGTGGTCTGTCAGTCAGGTAGTCCATTATCCAGAGGACCGTGGAAGTGCCACTGTGCTTTGAATGGAGCTCTTCCCCCAGTAATGAGGGCTGTATGGTATCGAAGGCACTTGAGAAATCAAACAACATGGTCCCCACAGTGCTACCCTGCTTAGGCTCTGTTCAGCAGGTAGGTTTCAGCATCGTCAACTCCAAGGTGCTGCTGGTAGGCAAACTACAGGGAACCAAGGTCTGATCTGACCAGGACCGGCCTCCCTAGGGTCACCGTGCTGAGTGAGGTCAGGGCCACTGGACGGTAGACATTCAAGACTTTTGGTACTGGCAGCAACTTGGACTCCAGTGCCGGGACCTCTCATCGGTAGAGAGCCTTGGGAAGTGGAACTACCATGGGCTTGGGCTAACCCTCTTTGACCTCCTGAGATGGTCCCACTTTCCCTCTGCCAGGTGATTATCAAGATGGATGGAGACATCAGTCAGATTGTCTACGTCCTTACAGTTCGCCTCGGAGTCTGTGGTGGCGCAGAATTGTCAAGACCTCCCTGTTCCAGCCACGCACTTTGGCCAAATCTGACACTCAATTGCATAGTTGGCTGCTTACTGACTATCTTGACCCACCTTCATCAGATGGTCCAAGGATCTGTTAGCTCTGGCGGGATGATAGAACACCTTCTTCATGATGTTCATGAATTTGTCCGTCAGAGCAGATCTCCATCTTCCGCTCTGGCCCAGGCCAGAGCTCTCCGGTCAGGAGAGAGACCGTGAAGGCCGCCTTTCTGCGCTCTGTAGGAAACCAGGACAGCTGGGGTCCAAACACAACGAGCACTGTGTGACGAAGCCGCGGCAAGACCCCGGGACACCGCTGAACTTCTCTGGGGTCAGGGGAAGGTCTGACTCCACAGAGCAACCGACAAGCTCTCCCGATGGTCTCTAGTTTGCTCCTTGCGACAGCTGGCACATGGCCACCCGCATGTGGAGTATTTCCAGGCTCTGTCTTGGAATTTCTTTGCTGTGTCTGGCCACAGCTGACAAGAGGCTCTGATAGCCCACTGGGTCCATGTTAGGCTCAATCGTACTGTGGCGGGAGCCCCAGGTGAGGAGGATAAAGACCCAGGTGGTGGAATCGAATCCAAGGCACAATTTCGAGATTGAGACGAGAACAGGGTTCTTGACTGGATGCTAGGTCAGAATCCAAACAAGGCAGAAGTCCAAAAATGGAATTGCAGACTGAACTAAAGTTGTACTGATGACTGAGCGCCAAACCTGAGTTCACGTGCTTTATAAAACATTGAAATCCTGACACCAAAATATGGCCACCAATTAGCGGGGTGGGCGTGAATCTTTAAAGGGGCCACGCCAGCTCTCCACATTCTAAACCCCAGGGTCACCTGAGGTCAAGGGAGCAGGTGAAGAATGGTCATATGAGTAGCTGGTGCATGTCTCAAGTCCTGGCTGATTATGGGACCACTGACACCAGGCAGACAATCTCTGAATAGTATTGAAAAATTTGCCAAGAACAATCATGGTCAAGACATGGAAACATAGAAACATCCAGCACAATACAGGCCCTTCGGCCCACAAAGCTGTGCCAAACATGTCCCTACCTTAGAACTGCCCAGGCTTTACCCATAGTCCTCCATTCTTCTAAGCTCCATGTAGCCATCCAGGAGTCTCTTAAAAGACCCTGTCGTTTCCACCTCCACCACCGCCGGAGGCAGCCCATTCCACACACTCACCACTGTGTGAAAAAACTTACCCCTGACATCTCCTCTGTACCTACTTCCAAGCACCATAAAACTATGCCCTCTTGTGCTAGCCATTACAGCCCACGCTGTAATCCACACGATCAATGCCTCTCATTATCTTGTACCCCTCTATCAGGTCATCTCTTGTCCTCCGTTGCTCCAACTCAACCGTTCACTCAACCTATTCTGATAGGGTATGCTCCCCAATCCAGGTAACATCCTTGTAAATCTCTGCACCCTTTCTATGGCTTCCACATCCTTCCTGTAGTGAGGCGACCAGTGAGACATTGATCGCCCACCTCAGACGACCTCAGTGAACATAAACATGATGCATCATTTACATTAACAACCAATAGAACTGAAGGATGTGCTTGGGACAACCCAGCACACAACCCAGCATCAACAAAGCATGCCTACCATGTTCAGCAGAACTACACATGCAAAAACAACACAACAAAACAAAAACAACAGAACAAACTCCTTTCACACCCCTCCGTCACACACACAAACAGACCCCCAACCCCAGGACAGGCCGACTGACGATCTCCAACCCCCAGTCCTTGGCCCCGGACTCACATGACCACACACGTTCTGGCACCAAAGCAGCATGCCCACAGCGCTGGGTGAACGACACAGAGCTCAACAGAACAGAGATGACAAGCAACAAGGCAACAACAGCAAAACCAAGCCCATTCCTCCCATGAACATACACAGTCCTCCAACCCCACTACAGGCCATCCTTGGCCTCCAGCCTCAAATGGACTCATAGCTTCACAGACTGGAATCTAACCAGGAATAAACTGGAATTGGTATTGGTTTAATATTGTCACATTTCCCAAGATGCAGTGACAATCTTGTCTTGCATACTGTCCATACAGATCAGATCATTACACAGTGCATTGAGGTAGAACAAGGTAAAACGATAACAGAATGCAGAATAAAGTGTAACAGCTGCAGAGAAAGTGCGGTGTAGGTAGATCATAAGGTGCAAGGCCATGAGAGGTTAGATTTTGAGGTCAAGAGTGGAAAAGGTTAGATTGATCTTATAGTAGGTTAAAAGGGTGGCACTACATTGTGGGCCGAATGGCCTGTATTGTGCTGTAATGTTCTATGTAACTGGTCAATAGTCTTATAACAGCAGGGGGGAAGCTGTTCTTGAACCTGGTGATATGTGCTTTCAGGCTTTTGTGCCCTGTCTGATGAGAGGGGGAGAAGAGAAATTGCCCAGCGTGGGTAGATTATGTTGGCGGCATTACTGAGGCAGTGAGGAGTGTAGGCAGAATCTGGTTCCTGTGATGTGCTGCACTGTGTCCACAACTCTGCATATAAACGGGCTGAGGGAGAAACCAGAAATATGATATCAAGACAGAATATCAGACGTGATCAAAGTGATGATAGAGCAGGGTCAAAGGGCTGAATGGCCTGGTTTTATCCATCTTCCCTTCCAGAGCAACTACATCCATCACTCCCTGAGGGATCAACTTCCAACGTCTCCACTCAACAGATTTCTCCGGAAATCCTTATTAGATTTATTATTTAGAAAACCCTTCGGCCCACAATTACTGTCCTGATATTGTTTATTATCCTTGTTCTGGGGAGATTGAAAATCTGATTGAATGGTGTCGCACCAACAACCTCTCACTCAACATCAGCAAAACAATGGGCTGATTATTGCCTTCAAGAGGAAGAAATCTGAGGTCCATGAGCCAGTCCTCGTCAGGGGTCAGAGGTGCAGAGGTTCAGTAACTTAAAATTCTTGGCGTTATATCGGATGTTCTGTCCTGGGACCAGCACGTAAGTGTTGTGTCGTGGAATTCCAGTGGTGGCACTGCATATGTAGTTTCAGCACGACACCAAAAACTTTGACAAACTTACACCCTGGAGAGTGTCCGATCTGTTTACTTCACCAATGCCCAGGATCGGGAAAATCTCCAGGAAGTGACGGATACAGCCCAGTCCATCTCGGACAAAGCCCTCCTCAGCACATTTACACGGAGCGCTGCCACGAGAGAGCAGCACCCACCATCAACCACTCTCCCAGCCCCCCCACCATCTAGGCTGTACTCTCTCCATCAGGCAGGAGGTACAGGAGCCTCAGGTCCCACATCACCAAGCTTTGGAACAGTTATTACCCTTCGACCATCACTCTCCCAGCACCCCCACCACCATCCGGGCTGTACTCTCTCCATCAGGCAGGAGGTACAGGAGCCTCAGGTCCCACACCACCAAGCTTTGGAACAGTTATTACCTTTCGACCATCACTCTCCCCCCCCCCCCCCACCACCATCCGGGCTGTACTCTCTCCATCAGGCAGGAGGTACAGGAGCCTCAGGTCCCACACCACCAGGCTTTGGAACAGTTATTACCTTTCGACCATCAAGCTCCTGAACTGGGGTGGACAATTCCATTCACCACAACAGTGAACTGATTCCACAACCTACAGACTTGCTTTTCAAGGGCACTACGCTTCATGTTCCCAATACTATTTTCTTTTTATTTATACATTGCTTGTTTGTCAGTCTTTGTTTCTGTATGGTTGCTCAGAAATCCTATTGTAATTCTTTACTTTTCCTGTAAATGTCTGCAAGAAAATCAATTTCAGAATAGTATATGGCAACATATATGTACTTTGAAAATAAATTTACTTTGAACCAATCCCAGTGTTTACCCAGCCAAGTCTCTTCCTCCAGTCTTCACCTCCCCTGGCGGTCGGAGTCCTCACTGTCCTGTGCCCTAACGCTCTCTCTCTGACAGCGTCTCCTGCACCACCACCGGCCGCGTCCAGTTTCACAATCGATGCAATTCTGACAGCAGGGCAGTGCCTCAGCAGGCTGCAGTGGGCGAGCGTACTGCAGATATTATCTGCTGGGAACCTCAGAGTTTTTACTGGATCTTTGACCTTAAAGGTTAGCTTTTTGTGTCACATGTGAACCTACAATGAAGTGCGATGTTTGCGTCAGGAGTTCTCCTGGTCGGTCTGCTCCTGGGCGAGGTCAAACTGGCCATTTGCGGGTCTAGGTGGCGGGCAGACGAGGGCTCTGCCCAACCCAAATGCATGCCCTTCCTTTGGGGTTACCTCTGTGCCTGGGTGCCCTTGGAGAGGGAGCACGTGGTAGTGCTGTGTACACTGGGGGAGTTTTGGGAACAGTGGGCCCTCATTGGAATTGAGCATATAATTCATAATCAAATTTGTATTTTAACTTCAACTGTAGTAATGGAGAAACTTAAGTTCATACAGCGTTTTGTATTGTTTTGGAGTAAACTTTTATATGTAAAAAACGCAATCAACATGTGCTGGGGGCAGCCCAGACTGTCGCCACACTTCTGGGTCAACAAAGACTAACTCTGCCCTGTGTTGGAATGAGGGAGGGAAGAGAGCTCCCAGAGGAATCCCGTGCAGTCACGGGGAGAACGAGCAAACTCCTCACCATCAGTGGCGGGAATTGAACCCCGAGCACTGGCCCTGTCAATCAATGTGTTAAATGTCATGCACCTTACACTACCTGACTTAGCACTTCCCATTCCAGTTTAACCCCTTGATGCCCAAGCAGTTTCTGTTCCTCTTCATTCTCTCAACTAATACCAGGCTTGTTTCTGAATCCATCAGGGTTTGTGCTGAGTGAGAGAGATGAGGAGACTACTGCCTCTCAGATTAGCCAGTTGAAAACAGCAGACCTTAGCAGAGTTTCTGTCTGCCCCCGGTGCACTGACTCAGTCGTGAAGAAGGGTCTTGCCCCAGAATTTCGATGCCGCCTGAGCTGCTGAGTTCCTCCAGCACTTTGTGTGTGTTGCTCAGGATTTCCAGCATCTGCTGAATCTCCTGTGCACAGATTCCAGGTGTGTGAACTGCCTCACGTTGTGGGACGGTTGAAAGGGAGGGCGGGAGAGGTAGAATAAAGCATGCATACAAAAACAAGGTTCAGGATTAAGTCTGCAGATTCCCAGTGAGTGCAAGGTGGTTATGAAATGTGCTGTTGTAGGAATTAAGCATTCCATAAGCTGTTTAGCCAAACACCTATCTGCCCTTGGAGATTGACACAAAAGATCCCTGGCCCTATTTAAAAGAGGAGTTTTCCACTTTGACCCAGGGACAAAGTTGCTATCGTGTCTGCATATATGTGTTCCTTACCTCACACCTGAAGAACGCAGGGAAATATGATGCCACGCGGAACCTGTGCAGCTTGTTTATTTAAACCTCAATCCTCTTCCCAGGCACTCCCATAGCATCAAATTTCGAAGTTCGAAGTTCAAAGCAGATTTATGTATTATCGAAGTATGTACAGTGCCTATAAAATGTATTCACTTCCCTTAGAAGTTTTCATGTTTTATTGTTTTACAACATTGAACTACAGCAAATTGCATTTTTTGACATTGATCAAAGGAAAGGACACTTTCACATCAAAGTAAAATCAGATTGCTATAAAGTGAGCTAAATTAATTACAAATATAAAACACAAAATAATTGATTGCATAATTACTCATCCCTTTCAAGTCAGTATTTAGTAGGTGCACCTTTGTTAGCAGTTAAAGCCTCAAGTTTGTGTGGATAGGTCTCTACCAGCTTTGCACATTGCAAATTTTCCCTATTCTTCTTTACAAAACTACACAAGCTCTGTCAGATTGGATAGGGATCATGAGTGAAGAGCCCTTTTCAAGTCCAGACAGAAATTCTCAATTGGATTGATGTCTGGACTCTGATGTGGCCACTGCAGGTTATTAATTTTGTTCTTTTTAAGCCATTCCTGTGTAGCTTTGGATTTATGCTTGGGGTTACTGTCTTGCTGGAAAACAAGTCTTCTCCCAAGTCACAGTTCTCTTGCAGACTGGATCAGGTTTTCCTCCAGGATTTCCCTGGATTTTGCTGCATTCACTTTACCCTCTACCTTCACAAGCCTTCCAGGGCCTGTTGCAGTGAAGCATCCTCTCAGCATGATGCAGCCACCACTATGCTTCATGGTAGTGATGGTGTTTTTTTGATGATGTGCAGTGTTTGGCTTACACCAAACATAGTGTTTAGTCTCATGATCAAAAAGCTCAATTTTGGTTTCATTAGACCTTCTTCCAGCTGACTTCAGAGTCTCCCACATGCCTTCTGGCAAACTCTAGCTGAGACTTCATGTGACTTTTTTTCCCACAGTGGCTTTCTCTTTGTCACTCTCCCATAAAGCTGTGACTGGTGAAGCAGCTGGGCAACAGTTGTATGTGCAGTCTCTCACATCTCAGCCACTGAAGCCTGTAATTCCTCCAGAGTTGTCATAGGCCTCACTAGTCCCCTTCTTGCATGGTCACTCAGTTTTTGAGGATGGCCTGCTCTATGCAAAATTACAGCTGTGCCATATTCTTTCCATTTCTTGCTGACTGACTTAACTGTACTCCAAGGGATATTCAGTGACTTGGAAATGTTCTTGTATCCGTATCCTGACTTGTGCTTTTCAGTAACCCTTTCACAGAGTTGCATGGAGTGTTCCTCTGTCTTCATGGTGTATTTCTTGCCAGGATACTGACTCACCAGCAGCTGGACCTTCCAGATACCAGTGTATTTTTACTGCAATCAATTGAAACACCTTGACTGCACATGGTGATCTCCATTTAACTAATTATGTGACTTCTAAAACCAATTGGCTGCACCAGTGATGATTTGGTGGGTCATATTAAAGGGGGTGAATAGTTATGCAATCAATTATTTTGTGTTTTATATTTGTAATTAATTTCGATCACTTTGTTTTCTGTTTTCACTTTGACACGAGTTTGTTTTCTGTTGATCAGTGTCTAAAAAGTCAAATTAAATCTATTGTGGTTCAATGTTGTAAAACAATAGAACATGAAAACTTCCGGGGGGTGGGGGGGTGAGTTCTTTTTATTGGCACTGTATTTGTTACCATTTACTGCCCTGAGATTCATTTTCCTGTAGGAATTCCCAGTAGAACAAAGAGCTTCCATACAATCAGAGAAGTACTACACACTAAAAAAGACTGACAAACACCCAATGCACAAAAGGCAAAAAAAAAAGTAGACAGATAAATGAAAATAAATTATCAAACAAACAGACATATAATACTGAGAACATCAGTTTTAGAGTCCTTCAAAGTGAGTGTATATATTGTAGAATCAGTTCAGTGTTGTGGTGAGTGAAGTTATCCACACTGGTTCAGGAGCCTGATGGTTGTAGGGTAATAACTGTCCCTGAACCTGGTGGTGTGAGACCTAAGGCTCGTTGAGGTGAGTGAAGTTGTCCACACTGGTTCAGGAGCCTGAGGGTTTTGGGGTAATAACTGTCCCTGAACCTGGTGGTGTGGGACCTAAGGCTCGTTAAGGTGAGTGAAGTTATCCACACTGGTTCAGGGGCCTGATGGTTGTACGGTGATCTTGGTCCCACTCTGGTTCCATAGGTGCAGTAATGACAAATGCAGGCTCTTTCACAACAGGGCAGGGATGATGTGAAGGGTTGAAGGTGGTATCCCACTTCCACCCCCTCTGCGATCTCCCAATCACAGACATCAGGTTCTCCATCCAGCCCCCAATGTTCCTACCCAAAATGAGTGGTGGTGGGACACGGATCCCAAGGGTCAGTGGGGTTTGTGTCATTGGATCAGGTACCATAGGCTGAACAGTTTCTATTTTGTCCAGTAGATCAGCTTTACACCCTGCAGACATTCAGTGAAGATGAGGAAAGACATTTTGGTGAGAATGTGAAACTGGGAAAAGAGTATTGAGTTCAGAAGATGGGATGTCATGTCGCAGTTATGTAAGACATTAATGAGTCTACCCTTGCAGTATTATGTACACTCATGGTCACCACGTTTTAGGAAAGATGGTATTAAACTAGAAATAGTGCAGAAAAGATTTTGAAATATCGACTGTACTTTTTTCTATAGATGCTGCCTGGCCTGCTGAGTTCCTCCAGCATTTTGTGTGTGTTGCTCGGATTTCCAGCACCTTGTTTACAGTGAAGATTTGCCAGGATGTTGCCAAGATCTGGGGACCTGAGTTATAAGGAGAGATTGTGTAAACTAAGACTTTATTCCCTGGAATGAAAGAGGTGACTTGATAGAGATCAGGGTATCATGATCAGGAGATCAGGGCAGAGATCATGAGGGGGCATAGACAGGGTGAAGGCACATAACCTACACAGTCTTTTCTCCCAGGGTAGGGTGGCTAAAAGCCAGAGAGCATCGCTTAAAGTTCAGAGGCGAGAGATTTAAAAGGAACATCAGTGACAGCTTCTGCACACAAAGGTTGATAAAAACACATGAGATTCTGCAGACGCTGGAAATCTCGATGAAAGATCTCTGACCGAAACGTTGACTGTTTATTCCCCCCCATAGATGCTGCCTGGTTTGCAGGGATCCTCCAGCACTTTGTGTGTATTAAGCGTGGTGAAAAATGTGCTGAGCTGTGTTCACATCACTCTGACGTTTCTTATGGTCATGGGCAGAGCAGCTGCCATACCAAGCTGTAACACACCCAAATAAGATTCTTGCTGCAGTGCATTGATAAGATCAGGGAGGAGGTAGATAGGGTGAGTGCTCATAGACTTTTTTCTCAGGGAGGGGGTATTAAAAACAAGAGGGCACATGTTTAAAATCAGAGGTGAGAGATTTAAAAGGGACTCCAGAGGGAGCTTCTTCACGCGAAGGTACTTGGAATGATCTGGCACATTAGGAAAGGCATCATAAGTACGTTGATGGAGAAATTTAGAAGGCTATGGGCCAAACATGGGCTGATGGACTAACTCGCTGGCCAGTACAATTGTCATAAATGAGTTGGGTTGAAGGGCCAATTTCCAAGCTGTTTGACTTTAAGACTTTAGGTGTTGCTGATGATGCAGTTGCTTGACAATGATGTGCATTCATTGGTTAACGTCAAATGAAGTCCTGCAACATTAACTGATTCTCCTTCCCCAGAAGCTGACTGACCTGCTGAGTATTTGTATGATTTCTTGTTTATATTCAGATTTTCATCATTTTTAATTTTTTTCCATCATGGGACAATGCCTCTACTTCCCACCTGCAGATATCTGGGTTCGATCCCAACCTCCACCACTATCTGTATGGAGTTTGCATGCTCCCACAGGGACTCTGGTCTCTTCCCACCTCCCAACAACTTGCAGGGCCAGTCATTAATTAGTGGCTGTAAGTTGCCCCTAGTATGTGGGTGAGGAGTAGAATCTGTGGGAGGGGGAGAGCTGGGGCGGAGGCGAGAGGGGAGAGAATAAAAACCTACAGCACTGAAACAGACACTGTGGCTCACCTAGCCTATGCCAAACTGTTACTCTCCCCAGTCCCATTGACCTGCACCTGGTCCATAGCCCTCCATACCCCTCCCGTACATGTAAGTATCTATATTTCTCTTAAATGTTAAAATTGAAACCAAATTCACCACTTCCTCTGGCAGTTTGTTCCACCCTCTCACCACCCTCTGAGTATAGAAATTCTCCTTTCACCCTCAACCTATGGTTCTTGTCTCACCAAAACTCAGTGGAAAGAGACTGCCCTTGCACATACCCCATCTATACCCATCATAATTTCGTAGACCTCCCTCAAACCTTCCCTCATCCTCCGCGCTCCAGAGAACAAAGCCCCAACACAAGAGATTCTGCAGATGCTGGAAATCCAAAATAACACACTCTAAATGCAGGAGGAAATTAGTAGGCCAGGCAGCATCTGTGGAGAGGAATAAAGTGTTGACATATTGACCAGGACTGGAAAGGAAGGAGGAAGAGGCCAGAATAACAAGGTAGGGGAGGGGAAGGAGTACAAGCTGGCAGGTGGTAACTCAGGTCCTCAAGCCAGGGCACCATCCTTGTAAATTTTCTCTGAGCTCTTTCAATCTTATTGATATCTTTCCTGTAGGAAGTACATGTTGCAGGGGTAGGGAATGGTGAGATAGATCTACTGGAAGCTGCTATGGATAGGAGGGGCTGAATGGCCTGGCCCTGTTTGTATTCCCGGCAGCCTGGTCACTAACGGACACATCTGCTTGCAGGTCAGGCCAGGCCCTGCAACAATGGCAGCCCAACCTGATGCTCAACTGCTACCGGTGATCAGGGACCTGTATGGTGAGTCAACCTAAATCAGATTCATTTATCACACGTACATCGAAACACACAGTGAAACAACTGACACCACCTAGGGGTGTGGTGGGGGCAGCCCACAAGCGTCACCACACCTTCCGGCACCAACGCAGCACGTCAACAGTGTTCAACAGAGCAACACCAACCCACCCCCTCACACACACACACACAGAAACCAAATCAGCTTTAATATCACTGACATACGCGGTGAAATTTGTTGTTTAATGGCAGCTCTACAGTACGAGACATTAAATATACTACAACTCACAAATAGAAATATATATAAATGTATTTAAATTGCAGCAAGAGGCGGAGAGGGAAGAGGTAAAAGAAGCTCGGAGAGAAGCTGTTTTTTTTTAACTGATCGGGGCAAAGAGGCTAGACTGCACAGGCGCGTGACGTAGCGCACCAAAGGTTTAAAAAGAAAGACCGCCATATACAGCGGCCATTGTCGGAGTGGACCGAGGCAGAGTGGGTCGACTTTGGCTCAATCAGGCTTCAGGGAGAACAGGCAGAGGCGAGGTTTGAAAGGAGCACGACTGCGCAGGTGCGTGGAAGTGAGGCAGCGGGAGAATTTAAATAGCAAGCAGAGGCTGAGTATGAGCTTCACTCCAGGTGAGGTAAGGCCAGGTAAGCTCCCTTAATTGATCTGATTAGATTAGGGAGATCCAGTGGATGTAGTGAACCTCGATTTTCAGAAGACATTTGATAAGGTCCCACATAGGAGATTGGTGGGTAAAATCAAAGCTCAGGGCATCGGGGGGAAGACATTGACGTGGATAGAAAACTGGTTGGCAGACAGAAAGCAAAGGGTAGCGGTGAATGGGTGTTTCTCGGAATGGCAGGTGGTGACCGGTGGGGTGCCACAGGGCTCGGTATTGGGACCACAGCTGTTTACGATTTACGTCAACGATTTAGTTGAAGGCATTGAGAATAACATCAGCAAATTTGCTGATGATACTAAGCTGGGTGGCAGTGTGACATGTGATGAGGATGTTAGGAGAATTCAGGGTGACTTGGACAGGCTGGGTGAGTGGGCAGATACTTGGCAGATGACGCATAATATGAATAAGTGTGAGGTTATCCACTTTGGGAGTAAGAACAGGAAGGCAGATTATTATCTGAACGGTGCAGAGTTAGGTAAGGGAGAAATACAAAGAGATCTAGGAGTCCTTGTTCATCTGTCACTGAAGGTGAATGAGCAAGTGCAGCAGGCAGTGAAGAAGGCTAATGGAATGTTGGCCTTTATTACAAAGGGAATTGAGTACAAGAGCAAGGAAATCCTCTTGCATTTGTACAGAGCCCTGGTGAGACCACACCTGGAGTATTGTGTGCAGTTTTGGTCTCCAGGGTGAAGGAAGGACATCCTGGCTGTAGAGGAAGTGCAGCATAAATTCACTAGGTTAATTCCTGGGATGTCTGGACTGTCTTACGCAGACAGGTTAGAGAGACTGGGCTTGTACACGCTGGAATTAAGGAGATTGAGAGGGGATCTGATTGAAACATATAAGATTATTAAGGGATTGGACAAGATAGAGGCAGGAAATATGTTCCAGATGCTGGGAGAGTCCAGTACCAGAGGGCATGGTTTAAGAATAAGGTGTAGGTCATTTAGGACAGAGTTAAGGAAAAACTTCTTCTCCCAGAGAGTTGTGGGGGTCTGGAATGCACTGCCTCGGAAGGTAGTGGAGGCCAATTCTCTGGATGCTTTCAAGAAGGAGCTAGATAGGTATCTTATGGATAGGGGAATCAAGGGATATGGGGACAAGGCAGGAACCGGGTATTGATAGTAGTTGATCAGCCATGATCTCAAAATGGTGGTACAGGCTCAAAGGGCCGAATGGTCTACTTCTGCACCTATTGTCTATTGTAATGGAGGCTGCAGTTAGGGCAGTTGAGTGCTCCGTTTGCAGTTTGTGGGAAGTCAGGGCGAGCACAGCTGTCCCTGATGACTACACCTGCAAAAGGTGCATCCAGCAGCAGCTCCTGACAAACCGTGTTAGGGAACTGGAGCTGGATGAACTTCGGATCATTTGGGAGGCAGAGGCAGAAAAAGCCAGGAGTTTCAGGGAGATAGTCATCCCTAAAAGTCAGGACGCAGGTAGCTGGGTGACTGTCAGGAGAGGGAAGGGGAATAGACAGAATGAGCAGAGCACCCCTGTGGCCGTTCCCATCAACAATAATATACCATTTTGGATACTGTTGGTGGGGACGACCTACCAGGGACAAGTTGCAGTGGTTGCGTCTCTGGCACCGAGACTGGACCCTCAGCTCAGAAGGGAAGGAGGGAAAAGAGGAGAGCAGTAGTGATAGGGGATTCGATAGTTAGGGGGACAGATAAGAGGTTCTGTGGAAGAGATCGAGAATCCTGAATGATCTGTTGCCTCCCTGGTGCTAGGGTCTGCGATATCTCGGATCGAGTTCTCAGTATTCTCGAGAGGGAGGGTGAGCAGCTGGATGTCGTGGTCCATGTAGGGACCAATGATGTGGGTAGGAAGAGTGAGGAGATCTTGAAAGGTGAGTTTATGGAGCTAGGTGCCAAGTTAAAGGACAGGACCTCCAGGATAGCAATCTCAGGATTGCTACCAGTGCCACGTGCAGGTGGGTTTAGAAATAGTAAGATAGTGCAGATCAACACGTGGCTGAAGACATGGTGCAGGAGGGAGGGCTTCAGGCTTATAGATAATTGGGCAGTTTCCAGGGAAGGTGGGACCTGTTTCGGCGGGACGGTTTACATCTGAACTGGAGGGGGACAAATATTCTTGCAGGCAGGTTTGCTAGAGAGGCTCCAGTGGATTTAAACTAGATACGAGGGTGGAGGGGAACCAGAGTGTAGGAACAGATGTTTGGGAGAAGGAAGAAAAAGAAAACAGTAAAGTTCTTTGTACTATTAGAGGTAAACAGAGAGGAAGAGGTGGAGAATTTCTCGTGCATTTATTTTAATGCTAGGAGCATTGTAAGAAAGGTGGATGAGCTTAGAGCATGGATTGATACCTGGAAACATGATGTTGTAGCTATTAGTGAAACATGGTTGCAGGAGGGGTGTGATTGGCAAATAAATATTCCTGGATTCCGTTACTTCAGGTGTGATAGAATCGGAGGGACAAGAGGGGGAGGTGTTGTGTTGCTTGTTAGAGAAAATATTACAGCGGTGCTCTGGCAGGATAGATTAGAGGGCTCGTCTAGGGAGGCTATTTGTGTGGAATTGAAGAATGGGAAAGGTGTAGTAACACTTATAGGGGTGTATTATAGACCATCTAATGGGGAGCGAGAATTGGAGGAGCAAATTTGTAAGGAGATAGCAGATATTTGTAGTAAGCACAGGGTTGTGATTGTGGGAGGTTTTAATTTTCCACAGATAGACTGGGAAGCCCATACTGTAAAAAGGCTGGATGGTTTGGAGTTTGTAAAATGTGTGTAGGATAGTTTTTTGCAGCAATATATAGAGGTACCAACTTGAGAAGGTGCAGTGTTGGATCTCCTGTTAGGGAATGAGATAGGTCGGGTGACAGAGGTATGTGTTGGGGAGCACTTCGGGTCCAGTAATCACAATGCCATTAGTTTCAATATAATTATGGAGAAGGATAGGACTGGACCCAGGGTTGAGATTTTTGATTGGAGAAAGGCTAACTTTGAGGAGATGCGAAAGGATTTAGAAGGAGTGGATTGGGTCAATTTATTTTATGGGAAGGATGTAATAGAGAAATAGAGGTCATTTAAAGGTGAAATTTTGAGGGTACAGAATCTTTATGTTCCTGTTAGGTTGAAAGGAAAGGCTAAAAGTTTGAGAGAGCCATTATCAATATCAAGGGATATTGGAAATTTGGTTAGGAAAAAGAGAGATATCTACAATAAATATAGGCAGCATGGAGCAAATGAGATGCTCGAGGAAAATAAAGAATGTAAGAAGAATCTTAAAGAAATTAGAAAAGCTAAAAGAAGATATGAGCAAACAGGAGGAAATCTGCAGATGCTGGAAATTCAAACAACACACACAAAATGCTGATGGAGCACAGCAGGCCAGGCAGCATCGATAGGGAGAAGCGCTGTCGACGCTTTGGGCCGAGACCCTTCGTCAGGACTAACTGAAAGGAGAGATACTAAGAAATTTGAAAGTAGTGGGGGGAGGTGGAAATGCGAAATGATAGGAGAAGACCGGAGGGGGTGGGATGAAGCTGAGAGCTGGAAAGGTGATTGGAGAAAGTGATACTGAGCTGAAGAAGGGAAAGGATCATGGGACGGGAGGCCTTGGGAGAAAGAAAGGGTTGGTGGGAGCACCAGAGGGAGATGGCCTCCTCCTTCCAAACTCAGGTTGGAGGAACAATACCTTATATACCGGCTGGGTAACCTCCAACCTGATGGCATGAACTTTGACTTCTCTAATTTCCGTTAATGCCCCTCCTCCCCTTCTTACCCCATCCCTAACATATTTAGTTGTTTTTTTTTCTCTCTCTCTGCCCATCACTCTACCTGATCTCCATCTCCCTCTGGTGCTCCCCCCCCCCACCTTTCTTTCTCCCGAGGCCTCCTATCCCATGATCCTTTCCCTTTTCCAGCTCTGTATCACTTTCGTCAATCACCTTTCCAGCTCTTAGATTCCCTCCGGTTTTCTCCTATCATTTCGCATTTCACCCTCTCCCCACTACTTTCAAATCTCTTAGTATCTCTCTTTTCAGTTAGTCCTGATGAAGGGTCTCGGCCCAAAACGTCGACGATGCTTCTCCTTATAGATGCTGCCTGGCTTGCTGTGTTCCAAGAAGATACGAGGTTGCTTTGGTAAGTAAGGTGAAAATAAATCCAAAGGGTTTCTCCAGTTATAATAATAGCAAAAGGATAGTGAGGGATAAAATTGGTCCCTTAGAGAATCAGAGTGGACAGCTATGCATGGAGCTGAAAGAGATGGGGGAGATTTTGAATAATTTCTTTTCTTCAGTATTCCCTAAGGAGGAGGATATTGAATTGTGTAAGTTAAGGGAAACAAGTAGGGAAGTTATGGAAACTATGACGATTAAAGAGGAGGAAGTACTGGCACTTTTAAGGAATATAAAAGTGGATAAATCTCTGGATCCTGACAGGATATTCCCTAGGACCTTGAGGGAGGTTAGTGTAGAAATAGCAGGGTCTTTGACAGAAATATTTCAAATGTCATTAGAAACGGGGATGGTGCCGGAGGATTGGTATATTGCTCATATGGTTCCATTGTTTAAAAAGGGTTCTAAGAGTAAACCTAGCAATTATAGGCCTGTCAGTTTGACATCAGTGGTGGGTAAATTAATGGAAAGTATTCTTAGAGATGGTATATATAATTATCTGGATAGACAGGGTCTGATTAGGAACAGTCAACATGGATTTGTGCGTGGAAGGTCATGTTTGAAAAATCTTATTGAATTTTTTGAAGAGGTTACGAGGAAAGTTGACGAGGGTAAAGCAGTAGATGTTGTCTATATGGACTTCAGTAAGGCCTTTGACAAGGTTCCGCCCGGAAGGTAAGTAAGGGAGGTTCAATCGTTAGGTATTAATATTGAAGTAGTAAAATGGATTCAACAGTGGCTGGATGGGAGATGCCAGAGAGTAGTGGTGGATAACTGTTTGTCAGGTTGGAGGCTGGTGACTAGTGGTGTGCCTCAGGGATCTGTACTGGTCCAATGTTGTTTGTCATATACGTTAATGATCTGGATGATGGGGTGGTAAATTGGATTAGTAAATATGCAGATTATACTAAGGTAGGTGGCGTTGTGGATAATGAAGTAGATTTTCAAAGCTTGCAGAGAGATTTAGGCCAGTTAGAAGAGTGGGCTGAACAATGGCAGATGGAGTTTAATGCTGATAAGTATGAGGTGCTACATTTTGGTAGGAATAATCCAAATAGGACATATGTGGTAAATGGTAGGGCATTGAAGAATGTAGTAGAACAGAGTGATCTAGGAATAATGGTGCATAGTTCCCTGAAGGTGGAATCTCATGTGGATAGGGTGGTGAAGAAAGCTTTTGGTATGTTGACCTTTATAAATCAGAGCATTGAGTATAGGAGTTGGGATGTAATGTTAAAATTGTACAAGGCATTGGTAAGACCAAATCTGGAGTATTGTGTACAGTTCTGGTCACCGAATTATAGGAAAGATGTCAACAAAATACAGAGAGTACAGAGAAGATTTACTAGAATGTTACCTGGGTTTCAGCACTTAAATTACAGGGAAAGGTTGAACAAGTTAGGTCTTTATTCTTTGGAGCGTAGAAGGTTGAGGGGGGACTTGATACAGGTGTAACTCCCTGGGTCGCCACAGGCTCGCTCAGCTCGTTCTTGTCTAGGGGGAGCAGCCTTCGGCCCCGCCAAACTGGGTAATCAGCTGGTGTGGATGCTGTGTGATGTCCCCGCCTCGCCCAAAAACAGACAGCACGCCATATGCGATTAAATGAGTACAATTTATAAAGGTTACTATAACTAAGTGATTAATAACGATACAGTATATATGAAGAGAAAATTAAAGAAAAGGCGCCAAACTTATCAAAGTCCAAACCACTTCGTGCACAGCCGTTGGAGCTCAATTACTGAAGTCTTCTGGCCACCATTCGATCCCCTCCGAACTCCTCGACTCGCAGCTCAGGACCCTCCGAACTCCTCGACTCTCCAAACAGCTCAGGACCCTCCGAGTGGTCAACCAAGCACATCTAGCTTCATCCCCCCCCCCTCCTCGGAGAATCTCCCGGCCTCGGACCCCCCTTTGGGGTCCGATCCTCACCCAGCTTAGAGCATTGCGTCCTCTCTCTCGACCCCCTCGCGCCGATCTGCCCAAAAGCCCGTCAACAAAAGCTTACAGACTCAGAAGAAAGAACATTAATACCCATTTGGTTTACAAAGGAATACCATTCTCGTTATCAGTAAATTAGCATTCCTGCTAGTTAACAAAAGGAAACCCTTTCCCAACAGTAACAAAGAAAAAAAAGAAACCCCCTTTACACATGAGACTGGAGAAAGTGATCTGGAACCATTCGGAAGACTTACAAGTTGGAGAGAATGAAGAAAGTTGTCTGACTGAGGGTAATAGCAAACTGAGAACCCGGAGAGGGGAGTTTGCAGAGGTGAAGAAATTACAGACGAATCTCAGAAGAGAGAAGCGGAAGCTTGAAGGGAACCTGAAGATGACCATCGACAGTTCAAATGAAGTGCAAAACCTGAAAGTTGATCTGGAAGAAGTCATGAGGAAGAAAAACCTGGAGAGAAGTGCAGTGAATACTGAACAGGAGGCTGAAGAGACTGCGGGAGCAGTGCAGGCCACGTGTTTCCGTTTGGAGAAGATCAAACAGCAGCTACCGATCACAGGAATGAGGAAGAATACAGATTCGATGGATGATGTGCTGGATGTGTGGTACATGCTGCCTTTTGCTGACTTTCCCTCGATTGAGGAAGAGACCTTTGGCCCTTCTCCCATTGAGTCAGGTGTAGCGGGGAGGGTTAGCTGTGTGCAGTGTGGGGCATGAGTGAGAGGTTGAGAGAGGAATTGGTAGTGGGCCCAAGGTATCCCCAGTTGTGTCCGAGCGTGAAGGGTTTAGGTGAAGGGGTACGGAGGCCTCAGAAGGGTTAGGGAACTCCCAGATAGTTGGCCTAAGTAGCGCCTGAGGAACAGGTCATGAGGGTTACTGTGTGGGGAGGAGATGTCACTGTTTGTGCTTGGGTTACGGTGTGTTGGCAGGAAAGGTGACGAGTTATTTAGTAGTCATGAGGACATGACTTTTATTTGGTGGAGGAAGTGTGTAAAGGGGGTTTCTTTTTTTTTTGAACAAGTTAGGTCTTTATTCTTTGGAGCGTAGAAGGTTGAGGGGGGACTTGATACAGGGGGTATTTAAAATTATGAGGGGGATAGATGGAGTTGATGTGGATAGGCTTTTACCATTGAGAGTAACAAGAGAACATGAGTTGAGAGTTAAGGGGCAAAAGTTTAGGGGTAACATGAGGGGGAACTTCTTTACCTAGAGAGTGGTAGCTGTGTGGAATGAGCTTCCAGTAGAAGTGGTAGAGGCAGGTTCGGTATTGTCATTTAAAGTAAAATTGGATAGGTATATGGACAGGAAATGAATGGAGGGTAACGGGCTGAGTGCAGGTCGGTGGGACTAGGTGACAGTAAGTGTTCAGCACGGACTAGAAGGGCCGAGATTAGTACAAAAAGAGCAAACATAATGAGGTAGTGTTCATGGATTCATGGACTGTTCAGAAATCTGATGGCAGAAGGGAAGATGCTGTTCCTAAACCGTTAAGTGTGGGTTTTCAGGCTCCTGTAATGAGAAGAGGGCACGTTCTGGACGGTGGGGGTCCTTAATGACGGATACCACCTTCTTGAGGTGCTGCCTCCAGAAAACTCTGGTGGTGAGGTTAAACTTCGGGAGCAGCTGCCTCTGGGCCTCCAGCATCTAGTCCTTGATCCTGGTCTCGCAGACTTCAGGCCTCCAACTTTCAGAACCCTCGACCATCAGGCCTTGATTTCTGGTGACACCAACTTTGATCGTTAATCTTCAGGCTTTGACCCTTAGTATCAACCCCAGGCCTCACAGACCACAGTTTTATTGAACTCCATAAGTTGCCTCCTGTGTGTAAATGAGGGGGGGGGGGAGGGGGGGGAATGTGGAAGTATGTGCATCATGGTAGTGCAGCAATTTAGTTCATCAGAGTTCGGAGTTCAGTTCCTGACACCATCTGTAAGGAGTTGTATGTTCTCCCCGTGACTGTGGGTTTCCTCCAGCTACTTTGGTTTTCTCTTACAGTCCAAAGATGTACAGGTTTGTAGGTTAATTGGTCATTGTAAATTATCCTGTGATTAGGCTAATGTTAAATAATTGGGTTTCTGGGCAATGTGGCTCATTGGGCCAAAAGGGCCTCTTCCACACTGCATCTCTAAATAAGTAAAACAAATAAAATCATTTAAGATGTGATTGCATTAAAGAACAATATTTCAGAAGCCTGCATCCCACACCCTCCATGCCATTGCCACACACAGTCACTGACCTACTTCTGTTCCCCAGCATCCATCCAGGAACTCTGTGAACACCAGGGCAGAGATGGACGTCCCATCACCGACGGCGTCCCTGCTCTCCACAAGCTGTGCACAAAGCTGGAGTACCTGTTGCAGGTAGGAATCCTCAAGCTTGGTCTGTTCCACACTTACCCCTGTGTGTAGGCACTCCCATTGGTAAATGATGCAAGAGATATTACCCTGGCTCTCTGCCTTGATCCCTGTGCTGACCTCTGCCTTCACCTTCACCGCCAGTCCACCTGTTCTTCCATCTCTAACATTGTCCGGTCAGAGACACAGAGCCTTCAGATTCAAAGTTCCAAGTACATTTATTATCAAAGTACGTATGCTGTCTACAACCTTGAGATTCATCTCCTCACAGGCAGCCACAAAACAAAGAAACCCCATAATAAAGGCCTTCAGAAGGCTTTTCATCTTGAATCTGTGTGCCCTCTGGTTTTTGATATCTCCACCCTGGAAAAAAGATTTTGACTACAAAGAACATTACAGCACAGTACAGGCCCTTTGGCCCACGATGTTGTGCCAGCCTTTTAATCTATTCCAAGGTCAATTTAATCATCCTTCCTACATAATTCTTACATCCTTGTGCCTATCTCTTAAATGTCTCTAATGTATCTGCCTCTGCCACCACCCCTGACCGCACGTTCCACACACCCGCCAATCTCCATGTAAAATTCCCACCTTTGACATCCCCCCTGTATTTTCCTCCAATCATCTTAAAATTATGTCTCCTTATTTTAGAATTTCTGCCCTGGGACATAATCTCTAGCAGTCTGTTTTGTGTATGCCTCTTATCATCTTGTACACCTCTATCAAGTCACCTCTCATCTTCCTTCACTCCAAAGTCGAAAAACCCTAACTCACTCAAACTATCCTCATAAAACGCAAACACAAGAAAATCTGCAGATGCTGGAAATTCAAGCAAGACACTCAAAATGCTGGTGGAACGCAGCAGGCCAGGCAGCATCTATAGGAAGAAGTACAGTTGACGTTTCGGGCCTGATGAAGGGTCTCGGCCCGAAACATCGATTCTACTTTTCCCTATAAATGCCGCCTGGCCTGCTGCGTTCCACCAGCATTTTGTATGTGTGTTGCTATCCTCATGAAACATGTTTCCTATTTATTATCTACTTTATCTATGTCTCATATATTTTTATCTACCTCTATGAGGTCTCCCCTCAGCCTGCTTCACTGTAGGGTAAGCAAGTCTAGTCTATACAATCTCTGCCTAGAACTGAGGTCCTCCTATCCAGGTAATATCCCAATGAATCTACTCCACACTCTCTCCAACACGACGACATCCTTTCTATAATCCTATAATTTCAACTAGGATCTAACTGGTGTTTTGTAAATTTGCAACGTAACATCACAACTTTTAAGTTCTATACCCAGACCTATGAAGACAAGGGTATCATCTGCCTTCTTCAACATCCTGTCTTTGTTAAGCTGTTACTTTCAAGAAACTACAGACGTGAATCTTTGGAAGTTAAGCTGAGGTTTGATATGGTGGAACAGATTTGATGGGCCAAATAGCCTGATTTGCTCCAATATCTTATGGTCACGTGGTCACATGTACACATCTGTGCTCTCACCTCCCTCATTCACTGAGGCGGTCACCCCGTCCTCCATTTCAAGATGAATTTATCCTGACCTCCCTCTCCCCAGTATGACCAGAAGGAGAAGAAATCCATACTCGGCACTCGGAAGGGTTACTGGGATTATTTCTGTGTTTGCTTCAGTGATCACAAGCGTGGGATGCAAGTCCTGAACTTTGTGAACAACATGCTAAAGGTAAGTCTGATGAAGCTTTCTTTCTTTGAGCACTACAGCATGGAAGCAGTTGCTTCTAGACCATGCTGAACCGTTATTCAGCTGGTTCCATCGAAGCTGGATGAAGTTATCTGTGTGGGAACTCTACTTATATGCTCCATACAGGACAGTGTAAAGTACAGGACATTATAACTTGCATTATGAAAGGGAAGGAGGCCATTTGGCCCATTGGGTCCATGCCAGCTAACAGGTGAGCAATTCCACCATCCAATGCGCCCTCGTCATTTCCCCCTCAATTTATTCTCTATCACATTCCCATCTCCTCACCCACACCCTAGCAGACAACTTCCATTGGACAGGTATCCCACCGATCTACAGACCTTTGGGACGTAGGAGAAAACGAGAGCACCATTGGGGAATCCCACACAGTCACAGGGAGAACATGCAAACTCCACACAGACAGCACTGGAAGATAGGATTGAACCAGGTGTTTAATCCTGGTGATTTTCCAATGAGGCATAGAACTTGCTCCTTATGGTCATTTTATTAAGTGTTACAAAAACAGTAGTGAGTACAGGCCAGGCATCAGCGGAAAAGCCCTCCCCACCACTGAGCACAACTACATGGAGTGCTGTTGCAGCAAAGCAGCATCTGTCATCATCCTTAGACCATGTTGATTGTAAGTTTTGATGCCTCAATGTTCATATGACAAATAAAGCTAATTTTTCATCTCACACTATCCTGGTCTGAGCCCATTAACACTCCTAAAAGAAGGTTAGGACTGCAAGTCTAGGCTGATGGTTGTGAGGCCCAATGTCTGCAAGGATTAGAGTCCGAGGTCAAGGGCTAGAGGCTCAGAGGATCCTGGGGTTGGTGCCCTCTGTGTGATGGGCTGGGTGAGAAAGTGGGAAATGGATCTGTTTTGCTATTGTTGTTACTGCTGTTTGTGTTATGCTGTGTTGCTGGACACGGTGGGCGTGCTACGTTGACGCCAGAATATGTGGCGACTCTTGTGGGCTGCCACCAGCACATCCTTGGCTGTGATGATGTTAATGCAAGCGACACTTTTCACTGTATGTTTTGAGGTACCTGTGATAAATAAATCTGGTAGGAATCTGAAGAGGGCATCCATTTAAGGTGAGTAGAGGAAAGTTTTGGGAAAATGCCAGAGGTAAGTTTTTAACACAGAGAGCTGTAGGTGATGAGAAGACACTACTGAGGCTGATGATGGAGGCTTTTACTTTAGACATTTAAAGGGCTGTAAGATCGGCACATGGATGAAAGAAAAATGGGGGGCTCTGGGCTGTGTAGGAGGGAGGGGTTAGATTGACTGTGGAAATGGTTTCTATAAATTGGCATAACATTGGGGGCTGGATAAGTCTGAGATTAAAGATTAGTTTTAATCTTGAACACGTACACCAAAACATACAGTGAAATGAGTCACCAACAGTCAACACGGTCTGAGGATGTGCTGGGGACAGCCCACAAGTGTCGCCAGGCTTTTGGTGGGAACACAGCATGGCCATAACTCACCAACTCTAAACTATGCGTCTCAGGAATGTGGGAGGAAACTGGAGCACCAACAAAAACCCATAGGTCACTGGGAGAACGTACAACTCTTTACAGACGGTGATGGGAATTGAACCCAGATTGGTAATTACGACATGCTAATGGCTACGCTACCGTGTAATAGGTCACTGGGAGAACGTACAAACTCTTTACAGACAGCAATGGGAATTGAACCCCGGTCGTTGGCACTGTGAAGCATTACGATAACAGCTGCACTACCACAGCGCCTGTTCTGTGTGGACAACCTGGGACAGGGATGGTCTTTATTCTACGATGGTCCCCCCACATCGTCCGATCCATATTCCCTGCACCACGTGGTGACCTTTCAGCTTTCGCCAACAGCTGAGCACCTCGCTGGGAAAAGGGCGCGCATTCATCCGGATCTGCCTGGTACAGCAACAACTTGCAGACTACATCCAGTTCAGCTTCCACAACAAGAATGTGGTCAGGTAAGGAGAGGATTACCTCAACAGAAAGATGGGCTGGCCCTGGAGAGGGGGTTCACAAGAATGTGGTCAGGTAAGGAGAGGGTTACCTCAACAGAAAGATGGGCTGTCCCTGGAGAGGGGGTTCACAAGAATGTGGTCAGGTAAGGAGAGGATTACCTCAACAGAAAGATGGGCTGGCCCTGGAGAGGGGGTTCACAAGAATGTGGTCAGGTAAGGAGAGGATTACCTCAACAGAAAGATGGGCTGGCCCTGGAGAGGGGGTTCACAAGAATCATCATGGGAATGAAAGGATTAACGTATGAGGAGTGTTTATTAGCTCTGGGCCTGTACTCTCTGGAGTTTAGAAGAATGAGAGGGGTTTCAACGACACCTGTCTAATATTGAAAGACCTAGATAGAATTGACGTGGAAAGGATGTTTTCTATAGAGAGGGAGTCCAGAATCAGAGGGCACGGCCTCAGAATAGAGGAATGTCCCTTTACAACAGGGATAAGGAAGATGGTGGCTGATCTGTGCCACAGACGGCTGTTGAGGCCAAATCATTGGGTGCATTTAAAGCAGATGCTGTTAGGTTCTTGCTTAGTCAGGGCATCAGCAGTTACAGGGAGAATGCAGGAGAATGGGGTTGAGAGGGGTAATAAATTAGCCATGATTAAATGGCAGAGCAGACTCAATGGGCTGAATGACTTAATTCTGCTCCTATATCTTATAGTCTTATGAGATACCACAGGGCACCCTGCCTGGAGTGGGGGCTGTTGGCAACCGAAAGGCACCAGCTCACTCACAGCTTACTGCCTGCGAATCCTCATTAGACAATCCCTCAGCCTCTGCACATCCATCCCTCCTTCCTTCTTTACCTGGACTCCTGAGTGCAGGGTGCTGGCAATTTTAAACTTAATTATTTACAGACGCAGCATGAAACAGTCCTCACTGCCCAGCTACCCGCTGATATAGTCCAACATAACCACAGGACAGTTCACAATGATCAACTAACCTACTTTGGAATGTGGGAGGAAACCACGGGGAGAACGCACTAAATTCTTACAGACAGTGTCACAATTGAACTCCAGACTCCAATGGGCTGAACCGTAACCACAATGCTCCTGTGGGACCGCCACCATCCAGGCCAGGCTCTCTTCTCACTACTACCGTCAGGCAGGAAGTACAGGAGCCTTAGTTCCCACACCTCCGTATTCAGGAACAGTTATTACCTGACAACCAACAGGATCCTGGACCAGTGTGGATAATTTCACTCACAACCCTAAACTGATTCCATAACCTACAGACTCACTTTCAAGGACTCTTTACAACTTAAGTTCTCAGTACTATTAATTTTTTTAGATTTTCAATATTTGTCTTCTTTTGCACATCGGTTGTTTGCCAGTCTTTGTTATTTATAGATCCATCATTTTTCATAAATTATGTAATATTCCTACATTGTCCTGTGAATGCCTGCAAGAAACTGAATCTCAGGGTAGTATATAGTAGCATACACTCTGAGAATAAATTCCCTTTGACTTTGACGCCTGCACATACAGACCCAAGGCTCAGTCTAGGAGCAAAAGATCAGCCATTGGAGCTGTCTTGGGAGGGGAATGTCTCACTCATAGAGTGAGTCTCTCTCTCTGCTTTTAATTCTTTTAGAACATAGAACACTTCACCTCATGATGCTGCTCCGACTTTTTAACCTATCCCAAGGTCAGTTGTCCTTCCATCCCACACAGCCCTCCATTTTATCTGTCATCCATGCGCCTATCTAAGAGTCTCTTCAAGGTCCCTAATGTATCTGCCTCCTGCACCATTGGCAGTGCGATTCATGCACCCAGCGCTCTTCATATGTAGCAACACGTATAAAACCCAGCAGGTCAGGCAGCATCAATGGAGGGGAATAAACAGGGGGAATACATGTTTCAGGGCAAGAATCCTTCACAGGGACTGAAAAAGAAAGGGGGCAGAAGACACAACTGGAAGTTGGAGGGGGAGGAAGAAGTACAAGCTGGCCTGTGATAGGTGAGGGAAAAGGTAGGTGGATGAGCTAGGGGGGAGAAGTGAGAAACTGGCAGGTGGACAGGTAAAGGGCTCGAGATGGAGAAATCTGATAGGAGAGGAGGTGGGCCATGGAAGAGAGGTGAACCAGGGGGAGGTGATGGGTAGGAGAGGAGAAGGGAAGGGTTTAAATGGAAGCCAGAATGGGGAATGGAAAAAGAGAAGGAGGAGGGGAAGAAATTACCAGAAGTTAGAGAAATTGCTGTTCATCCTGATATTCTGCAGTATCCAGTCAGAATATGAAGTGGGAGAGATGTCAGAGATGGACCAAGTACATTTCTGAGGCCGACTGGGAGGTTCAGGTGTGCGAGCGACACACCACAGTTGTACAGTGACTCCAAGCAAATAGGAGATAGTGTGTTGACAAGGAGCCAGGATTTCTCCATTTTTCCCATACCCTTTACATGGTCCTCACTCTTTCAGTAAATGGTATTATGCCAGGAGCCCCTTCCTGTCGGACACCCTCAGGTTGGACATCGTGGAACACCTGTACGCACTGAACGAGGTCACCTTTGAACTGCCTTTGATTGGCGTTCATCTGGACATGTCGTGGCCCATCGCCAGATGGTGAGAACCAAAGAACACAAAGGAAAACAACTTATCATCCTGTGAAATATTACCATAGTTTAATTACACACATACTGACCCTCACTGGGGGACGGTCCCACACACACTCTGACCCTCACTGGGGGACAGTCCCACACACACACTGACTCTCACTGGGGGACAGTCCCACACACACTCTGACCCTCACTGGGGGACAGTCCCACACACACATTGACCCTCACAGGGGGACGGTCCCCCACACACACTGACCCTCACAAGGGGATGGTCCCACACACACACTGACTCTCACTGGGGGACAGTCCCACACACACTCTGACCCTCACTGGGGGACAGTCCCACACACACACTGACCCTCACTGGGGGACAGTCCCACACACACACTGACCCTCACAGGGGGACGGTCCCACACACACTGACCCTCACAAGGGGATGGTCCCACACACACACTGACTCTCACTGGGGCACGGTCCCACACACACACTGACTCTCACTGGGGGACGGTCCCACACACACTCTGACCCTCACTGGGGGACAGTCCCACACACACTGACCCTCACTGGGGGACAGTCCCACACACACTGACCCTCACTGGGGCACGGTCCCACACACACACTGACCCTCACTGGGGGACGGTCCCACACACACTGACCTTCGGTGGGGGGGGGGGGGGAATGATCCTCCACACATACCTTGTTTTGGTATAGTCACACACACACACACACACACACAATACAATTGCAGATAAATTGACAGATGTCTCCTGAAGTTATTGTTTTTTTTAATAAATGCTCCTTTTATTTTGGAAATAGGGAAACTAAATCCCACAAATTGACAATCAAGGCATCACTGAACCGTTCCGAATCGCAAGTGTCAGAGAGAGATACTGGTGTTCAGAGGACCGAGTGCCCGGCAGGACACACAGACACAGAGACAGAGTGAGTCAGTACTTTAATCAGACTCTGTGCTGGTTGCTTGTTTGATATAATTCCTGAGTGCCTTGACAGGTTTATCACTAAACTTCCCACTTCCAAGTAACCTTATGGAGTCATAGTCTTCACTAGTCAGGAGGTACTGGATCCGAGGGATCTTTGTGTTCAGAATTGCCTTGCCCATAGAAAGCAGAGGGTCATGGTAGATGGAGGTTGGTGACTAGTAGTGCTCTGCAGGGATCTGTTCTGGTATCCCTTTGTGGATTTATAAATGATTTGGATGGGGAGGTGGAGGAGTGGGTCGGTAAGTTTGCAGAAGACACAAAGGTTGGTGGAGTTGTGGATAGTGTAGAAGGTTGTTAAAGGTTACCGCAGGACATTGACAGGATACAGAGCTGGGTTGAGGATTCAAGCAGGAAAAGTGTGAAGTGATTGACTCTGGAGGTGGAATTTGAAGGCAGGGTGCAGGGTTAATGGCTGGATTCTTCACAGTGTGGAGAAACAGAGGCAGTCCTGGGGTCCATGTCCATAGATCCCTCGAGGTTGTCACACAAGTTGATAGGGTGCGTAGGAAGGTGTGTTGGCCTTCGTTAGACAGAGTGTTGAGTTCAAGAGCCATGAGGTGACGTTGCAGCTCTATAATGCCCTGGTTACGAAACACTCGGAATGTTGTGATCAGTTATGGTTGCCTCATTTTAAGAAAGACTTAGAAGCTTTAGAGAGGGTGCAGAGGAGATGCTGCCTGGATTAGAGAGGGTGCAGAGGAGATGCTGCCTGGATTAGAGAGGGTGCAGAGAAGATGCTGCCTGGATTAGAGAGGGTGCAGAGGAGATGCTGCCTGGATTAGAGAGGGTGCAGAGGAGATGCTGCCTGGATTAGAGAGGGTGCAGAGGAGATTTACTAGGATGCTGCCTGGATTAGAGAGGGTGCAGAGGAGATGCTGCCTGGATTAGAGAGGGTGCAGAGGAGATTTACTAGGATGCTGCCTGGATTAGAGAGGGTGCAGAGGAGATTTACTAGGATGCTGCCTGGATTAGAGAGGGTGCGGAGGAGATTTACTAGGATGCTGCCTGGATTAGAGAGCATATCAGGAGGAGAGGTTGAGCGAGCCAGGGCTTTTCTCTTTGGAGCAGAGGATGAGAGGTGATTTGATAGGAGTGTACAAGATGATACGAGGCATGAACCCAGCGGACAGCCAGATAGATTTTCCCAGGTTGGAAATGACTAATAAGAGGGGCATAATTTGAAGTTGATTGGAGCAAAGTATAAGGAGGACGTCAGAGGTAGGTTATTTTTTACACAGAGTGTATGGGTGTGTGGAACACCCTGCCAGGGGTGGGACGAGAGGCAGATACATTAGGGACATTTAAGAGTCTCTTAGAAAAATGGAAGGTTGTGTGGGGGGCAAGGTTTAAATTGATTTTGGAATTGTTTAAAAGGTGGCAGAACTTCATGGGCCAAAGATCCCCTACTGTGTTGTACTGTTCTATGTTCCACATAACATAAAAACAGGTCCTTCGACCCATGATGTTCTGTTGAATCAATTAAGATAATGCTGCCTAATCTCTTCTCCCAACACAATATCCACTTCTCTATATTCTCTGCGCGATTATGTGCCTATCTATTATCTTCTTAAATGACTCTATCGTATCTGCCTCCACCACCACCTGTTCCACTCACCTACCACTCCTTAAAAAACTTGCCCCTCACATCTCCTTGCAGAACCTGGTCCTCTGTATCTCCCTCTGCAATTGGATCCTTGACTTCCTAACCGGAAGACCACACTCTGTGCGGATTGGTGATAACATCTCCTCCTCACTGACAATCAACACTGGTGCACCTCAGGGGTGTGTGCTTAGCCCACTGCTCTACTCTGTATATGCCCATGACCGTGTGGCAAGGAATAGCTCAAATACCATCTATAAATTTGCTGATGATACAACCATTGTTGGTAGAATCTCAGGTGGTGATGAGAGGGTGTACAGGAGTGAGATATGCCAACTAGTGAAGTGGTGTCCCAGCAACAACCTGGCACTCACTGTCAGTAAGACAAAAGTGCTGACTGTGGACTTCAGGAAGGGTAAGATGAAGGAGCACATACCAATCCTCATAGAGAGATCAGAAGCAGAGAGAGTTTCAAGTTCCTGGGTGTCAAGATCTCTGAGGATCTAATCTGGTCCCAACATACGGATGCAGTTGTAAAGAAGACAAACAGCGGCTATACTTTATTAGGAGTTTGAAGAGATTTGGCATGTCAACAAATACACTCAAAAACTTCTATAGATGTACCATGGAGAGCATTCTGACAGGCTGCATCACTGTCTGATATGGAGGGGCTACTGTACAGGACCGAAAGAAGCTGCAGAGGGTTGTAAATCTAGTCAGCTCCATCTTGGGCACTAGCCTACAAAGTACCAGGACATCTTCAAGGAGCAGCATCTCAGAAAGGCAGCGTCCATTATTAAGGACCTCCAGCACGCAGGGCATGCCCTTTTCTCACTGTTACCATCAGGTAGGAGATACAGAAGCCTGAAGGCACACACTCAGTGATTCAGGAACAGCTTCTTCCCCTCTGCCATCCGATTCATAAATGGACATTGAACCTTTGGACACTACCTCACTTTTTTAATATATAGTATTATTGTTTTTTGCACAATTTTTAATCAGTTCAATATATCTGTTCTGTAATTGATTTAGTAATTTATTTATTTATTTTTTCTATATTAGGTATTGCGTTGAATTGCTGCTGCTAAGTTAACAAATTTCACATCACATGCCGGTGATAATAAACCTGATTCTGATTCACTTTAAATGCATGGCCTTTAGTAGTCAGACATTTTTAACGTGGCTTTCTGTCTACTCTAACTATGCCTTACATAATCAGAACTGAAAATACACGTGGACTGAGATGTTAACTGTCCTGTGCTATCATCAGTGGGATCATCAGCTGATCTGCCACCTGTCCTCAGAAGTTTCGGCCCGCTTATGATCAAGACTCCCTCGAGGTGGTGGGCCAGCACCACCTCCCACTGATGAGCTTAACAACTTGGCATCTGCCTCTATCAGAGTTGTTGGTCACTTCCATCCAACAGATAGTCTACTCGTCAGGTGTCTATGCAGCTATTGAAGAGTTTACAAAAGATGGATACACTGTCCGACTATCCGCCCCTCTGGACGTACTTAGTCCACACCCATGATGATCCTGCCTCTGCTGCCTCAGCTACAGCCCTGCTGGTTGACTTGATCTCTCTTCTAGTGAAGCCAAGGTCACGCAGCCACTTCTGGAAAGTGAACACAATAAAGCCACGGCACCCAACTTCGAATGGATAGCATGAGGCCTTCCACCCTCTGTCTCTGCACTCTGATCTTAAATCTGCATACTTGGTTAACTTGCGCTCATGGGCTTCATCGATGTTGTCTTCCCAGGGGACTGTGAGTTCACCAATTACCACTTCTCTACTGGTGTCAGACCAGACGATTATATCTGGACGCAATGTGGTGAAAACTATTTGCTCCGGGAAACTGCCTTTCCCATCCAGGTCGGCCTTGACACACCAATCACTGACTGAGGAAAGTATGCTTGATCGTGGGCCTGCGCTGTACACCCTTGGCTTGGAGCCTTCTTTCACAAATAATATGCGATGTTCTGTGCAGCATGGGGCATGAAACAAGTTGTGCTGCAGTACCTTCTGCTCAACCGCTTCTGTTACAACTTTGAGAACCCTATCATATAAACCTCTGTCAGATATTGCCTCAGTCTCCACCACTCCAGAGAAAACAACCCAAGTTTGTCCAACTTCTGGTTATAGCACAGGCCTTCTGATACACCCTCTCCACATCCTTCTTATAACAGAGTAACCAGAACTCAATGCAATACCTCCAATGCTGTCTAACCAGAGTTTTATAAAGCTGCAGCATAAACTCATGAATTCAATCAATAAAGGCAAACTTGCCATATGCCTTCTTAACCATCCTGACAACCAGTGTTGCCACTTGCAGGGAGCAATGGACTTGGACCCCAAGATCCCTCCGCTCAATAACAATCATTAATAGTGTATTATCCATTTATGTTTGATCTTCCATAGTAAAACACAGCAGAGGTCCTGGTACAAATCACAATCTACAGTCACAGATCTACAGCCAAGTCAGACCCAGTGACCACTGCCTTCCACCTTTCTAGTTGGGCTGAGGTGGTGAGTGTGTCTGCCCCGTACAAAGTACATTCAGGGACGCAACATAAACAGTGAGCAGCAGAGTAGAAGAAATAAATTAAGGAGATTAATTTTATTTGACATTGAACCGTTGGTACATAGAGTAGAATACATCATTTTCGTCAAATCAAATCAGTGAGGATTGTGCTGGGCAGCCACAAGATGTGCCTCGTGTACCGGTGCCAACCTGGCATGTTCACAGCTTACTAACCCTAAGCCGTGTGTCTTTGGAATGTGGGAGAAACTGGAGCACCCGGGGGAAACCCAGGCAGTCACGGGGAAAACGTATTGGCGCGATTCAAACCCTGCGCTAACCACTACTCTACCATTCCTCCTTTTCTTTATTATTAGTTTTATTTTAACAGGTTAGTGTTAATGAAGAGGCTTGGAAGGGTAATCTGGCTTTAAGTGACACAAAATATTTTGGATCAAAAGAAGAATTCAATTGTTGTTAAATTAACATTTAACATATGTGTCAGTAATATAAAACTCATGTCACATATTCTCCCAATTCTCTTCATACAGTAAATTTAAAACTTTCGCAAGGATATTGAGGAGAATTCCATGGAACAGCTTCTTACAGGTACAGTACAGCCTCAAAATGACTTCCACCTCAATGTCCTCGATAGTTGGGTGAGGTAAAGTCTAAGCTTATAGTTCATAATGTTCACTACAGGTCAGACACAGAGTGAAGCTCCCTCTACACTGTCCCATCACACACTCCCAGGGTCAGATACAGAGTGAAACTCCCTCTACACCGTCCCATCACAGACTCCCAGGGTCAGACACAGAGTGAATCTCCCTCTACACTGTCCCATCACACACTCCCGGGGTCAGACACAGAGTGAAACTCCCACCACACTGTCCCATCACATACTCCCGGGGTCAGACACAGAGTGAATCTCCCTCTACACTGTCCCATCACACACTCCCGGGGTCAGACACAGAGTGAAACTCCCACCACACTGTCCCATCACATACTCCCGGGGTCAGACACAGTGTGAAACTCCCACCACACTGTCCCATCACATACTCCCGGGGTCAGACACAGTGTGAAACTCCCACCACACTGTCCCATCACATACTCCCGGGGTCAGTCACAGTGTGAAACTCCCACCACACTGTCCCATCACATATTCCCGGGGTCAGACACAGTGTGAAACTCCCACCACACCGTCCCATCACACACTCCCAGGGTCAGACACAGAGTGAAGCTCCCTCTGCACCATCCCATCACACGCTCCCAGGGTCAGACACAGAGTGAAGCTCCCTCTACACTGTCCCATCACACACTCCCAGGGTCAGACACAGAGTGAAGCTCCCTCCACACTGTCCCATCACACACTCCCAGGGTCAGACACAGAGTGAATCTCCCTCTACACTGTCCCATTACACACTCCCGGGGTCAGACACAGAGTGAAACTCCCACCACACTGTCCCATCACATACTCCCGGGGTCAGACACAGTGTGAAACTCCCACCACACTGTCCCATCACATACTCCCGGGGTCAGACACAGTGTGAAACTCCCACCACACTGTCCCATCACATACTCCCGGGGTCAGTCACAGTGTGAAACTCCCACCACACTGTCCCATCACATATTCCCGGGGTCAGACACAGTGTGAAACTCCCACCACACCGTCCCATCACACACTCCCAGGGTCAGACACAGAATGAAGCTCCCTCCACACTGTCCCATCACACACTCCCGGGGTCAGACACAGAGTGAAGCTCCCTCTATACTGTCCCATCACATACTTCCGGGGTCAGACACAGTGTGAAACTCCCACCACACCGTCCCATCACACACTCCCAGGGTCAGACACAGAGTGAAGCTCCCTCCACACTGTCCCATCACTCACTCCCGGGGTCAGACACAGAGTGAAGCTCCCTCCACACTGTCCCATCACACACTTCCAGGGTCAGACACAGAGTGAAGCTCCCTCTACACTGTCCCATCACACACTCCCAGGGTCAGACACAAAGTGAAGCTCCCTCTACACCGTCCCATCACACACTCCCAGGGTCAGACACAGAGTGAAACTCCCTCTACACTGTCCCATCACACACTCCCAGGGTCAGACACAGAGTGAAACTCCCTCTACACTGTCCCATTACACACTCCCAGGGTCAGACACAGAGTGAAGCTCCCTCCACACTGTCCCATCACACACTCCCAGGGTCAGACACAGAGTGAAGCTCCCTCTACACCATCTCATCACACACTCCTGGAATTAATCATAGAGGGAAGCTCCCTCTACACTGTCATAGAACCATAGAGCCATAGAACACTACGGCACAGTACAGGCCCTTCAGCCCTCCATGTTGTGTCGACCCATATAATCCTTAAAAAAAGTACTAAACCCACACTACCCCATAACCCTCCATTTTTCTTTCATCCATATGCCTGTCCAAGAGGTTCTTAAATATCCCTAATGTTTTAGCCTCCACTACCATCCCTGGCAAGTCATTCCAGGCACTCACAACCCTCTGTGTAAAAAAACTTACCCCTGATGTCTCCCCTAAACTTCCCTCCCTTAATTTTGTACATATGCCCTCTGGTGTTTGCTATTGGTGCCCTGGGAAACAGGTACTGACTATCCACCCTATCTATGCCTCTCATAATCTTGTAGACCTCTATCAAGTCCCCTCTCATCCTTCTTCGCTCCAAAGAGAAAAGTCCCAGCTCTGCTAACCTTGCTTCATATGACTTGTTCTCCAAACCAGGCAACATCCTGGTAAATCTCCTCTGCAACCCCTCCATAGCTTCCACGTCCTTCCTATAATGAGGTGACCATCACACACTCCTGGGGTCAGACACAGAGTGAATCTCCCTCCACATCATCCCATTACACAATGCAAGGGTGAGACACAGTTAAATTGTACACAATGCTCCAAGTGCAGCCTCACCGATCATAAGCGGATGCTGGAAATCCATTGCAACACACACAAAATGCTGAAGGAACTCAGCAGGTCAGGCAGCACCCACAGAAATTAATAAACAGTTGACAGATCAGGCCAAGACCCTTCACCACGAACTGAGCATTTCAGTCCTTATGAAGAGTCTCAACCGAAAATGTCAGCTGTAAATTCATTTCCATAGATGCTGCCTGACCTGTTGAGTTCCTCCAACATCTTGTGTGCTTTGCTCAGCCTCACCAATGTCTTGTACACTATAACTAAGCAACAAGTCCTGCCAAAGGGTATTGGCCCGAAACGTTGACTTTACCTTTTTCCATAGATGCTGCCTGGCCTGCTGAGTTTCTCCAGCATTTTGTGTGTGTTGCCTGGATTTCCAGCGTCTGCAGATTTTCTGTTTGTGATTGGATTCCAGTATAACTACATCAGTGTGTTAAGAGTCCTGCCATTTACTCTGTACTTTCAATAGACAGTAGGTGCAGGAGTAGGCCAATCGGCCCTTCTAGCCAGCACCGCCATTCACTGTGATCATGGCTGATCATCCACAATCAGTACCCCGTTCCTTGTGTTTGAACTACTAAAAGTGCAACATCTCCCACTTGTCCAGATTGAGAGAGCTCACGAACATAAAACATAGAACATAGTATATTACAGGCCTTTTAGCCCACAATGTTGTACTAACATTTTAACCTACTCCAAGGTCAATCTAACCCCTCACTCCCACGTAGCCCTCCATTTTCCTATCATCCATGTAAACCTCATGGGAACTCTTACCTATCGCATTTGTTTCCCCTCAGGAGGTGTCCCAGAACACACGTTATGACCCCGCTGAGGTCACTGAAGAGTTCAGAGGAGAAGCCGAAACAGCCAGTGCCTCAGACATTGACAGTCGTCCACCAGGAAGCCAAGTATTAACCCTGAAAACAGCAGAATCTGCCTCAGGCCCAGAGCAACCTCCACAGAGTGACCATGATGCACCAGTGTACCAGTGTCAGGCAAGGGCTGCATCAGAGGGAAACCATCTTGGTGGTCTAAGAGAGGGCCAAGGAGACCCAACTACCTTAGCTGTGGGCAAGCACAGGGAGGATGAACTCAGCAAGCAAGCAGAATGGCAAGCAGTGGAGGACCTCAAGAGGGCACTACTAGAGAAAGAGTGCGTCATTGAGGAACTCCAGGAGCTTCTCCAAGAGATGGCAAGTACTAAGGCAGAAGAGTGCTCCAACCACCTGCAGGAGACCGCAGCCTGGGAGGCGCAGGAGGAAAGTGCAGAGAAGTTGGGGAGGCTGGAGCAGCTGGAGGACAGTAACAGGTTCCTGAACGAGACCGTCGAGGAAATGGACAGCATGCTTGACGGACTGAGGCAAGCTCTGGCCGCTAAAGAGCAGGAGGTGACCCTGCTGAGGATGGAGAAGCTGGCTGCGGCCGAGCAAGTCCACATGGAGGAGGCAGAGAGGCTGAAGGTGGAGCTCAGGGGGCAGACTGAGCCGGGTAGCCACCGTGACTCTGAGGAGTCAGAGCTGAGCTTCGGTTGGCGCGGGAAGGTACTGCAGCCAGCAGAGACGGAAAACCATCAGAGCAAGCTTCAGTGCCTGGAGTCACTCAACAAGTCACTGGAGGACAAATACCATCAGAGCCAGCAGCAGGTCAGAGAGCTAGAGATGTCTGTCGTTGCACTTCAGTCTGAGCTCAGCAGACTCCAAGGCTCCAAACCTCAGCCCCAGGACAGCACCCTCCCTCCCGAAAGGTGTTCACGGGAGGCTGGTGAGAATCTGGAGAGCAAGGTGCGGGACGAGCGGCGGCTGGGGAGGGAGGACCTGGCACGGGAGAAGGCTCTGCTCTCGGACTCCCTCGCTGACATGAAGCCAGCAAGCCAACAAGCCCAGGAGAAAGTTTCCGAGCTGGATCGACACGGAGCGGGCGAGCTGAGCCGTGAGGAGATCACCAGCATGACGGCAAAGAACGGTCAGGGTCTGAACATCCTGAAGGGGAAACTTGAGGAGATAATTCTGAAAATAGAGCATAAAGAGAGGCCCAATATTGATATCAAACTAGTAGAAGCTCTTGCCCAATTGCACCTGTTAACAGCCAAGCAGATAGGCATGGAGAAAGGGGCTGCAGGATCAGAAGACCAAGGAGAGAGTCCTGCAGAGGAGACACCTCAGGCTGAGGATACCAAAATGGAGTCCAGTTTACAAGAAGCTGTCCTGGAGGAAAGACCCACCCAGAGGAAACCAGAATGTACACCTGACCACCAGCAGCATGCTGGAATGAGAAAGCCCTCCTCCCAGCTTTCCACCCGGGACAAATCCGCTCAGGGGGTTGCCCAATTTGAGAGACAGATGGAGGAACTGGAGAACAGGCACAGACAAGCGGTTCAGACCATGGAGGGGAGACTTGAGAGCCTCAAAGCCGAGAGGGAGGCCGTGGAGTGCCAGAGGGCCGATCTGGAGGAGCAGGTCCAGACCTTGGAGGAGGACCTCAGGCGGTTGAGGGACGCTGTCGGTAGGCTGGAGCTGGAAAACAGGACGATACAGAGAGAGCTGCAGGAGGCCCGGGCGGCGGCAGAGGGGTTGCGTGCCCAGACCGCGTGTCTGACCACCAGTGCCACGCTGGAGCAAGCGGATGCCGGGGCAGGGCAGCGGCGAGAGGAAGATACGGCTGGGTGGAAGCCGCCAGCTGTAGCACAGCTGCCGTGCACCCTGCAGGAGGAGGAGAGTGTGTCCGCCCTCCACGTAAGTACAGTGGGGCAAACAGGGGGGACCACTGTCACTCACAGTCCCAGCACAGGGGTGGCAGGCTGACCCCTGTACTCACAGGGGACCGTTGTCACTCACAGTCCCGGCACAGGGGTGGCAGGCCGACCCCCGTACTCACAGGGGACCAGTGTCACTCACAGTCCCAGCACAGGGGTGGCAGGCCGACCCCCGTACTCACAGGGGACCACTGTCACTCACAGTCCCAGCACAGGGGTGGCAGGCTGACCCACGTACTCACAGGGGACCGTTGTCACTAACAGTCCCAGCACAGGGGTGGCAGGCCGACCCCCGTACTCACAGGGGACCGTTGTCACTAACAGTCCCAGCACAGGGGTGGCAGGCCGACCCCCGTACTCACAGGGGACCACTGTCACTCACAGTCCCAGCACAGGGGTGGCAGGCTGACCCCCGTACTCACAGGGGACCGTTGTCACTCACAGTCCCAGCACAGGGGTGGCAGGCTGACCCACGTACTCACAGGGGACCGTTGTCACTCACAGTCCCAGCACAGGGGTGGCAGGCTGACCCACGTACTCACAGGGGACCACTGTCACTCACAGTCCCGGCACAGGGGTGGCAGGCTGACCCCCGTACTCACAGGGGACCACTGTCACTCACAGTCCCAGCACAGGGGTGGCAGGCCGACCCCCGTACTCACAGGGGACCACTGTCACTCACAGTCCCAGCACAGGGGTGGCAGGCCGACCCCCGTACTCACAGGGGACCGTTGTCACTCACAGTCCCAGCACAGGGGTGGCAGGCTGACCCCCGTACTCACAGGGGACCGTTGTCACTCACGATGCCAGCGTGGAGGTGGGAGGCCGACTCAGCTCGGGACAGCAAGTTCCCAGGTCTGCAAGCGACTTTAGCAGGTCAGGCAGCTTCTGTGGTGGGGATGACCTGGACCGAGATCCTTCATCAGGGCAGTGTACAGTGGAGGAACAGTCCCAAGTGGGCTGAAGGGCCTCAACTCCTGCTCTTATTTTCATTCCTCCACTTCAAACAATGGTCAGGCAATGGCCATGTTGGCGGGGGGAACGGATCATCAACTTTTCAGGTCAAGACCCTTCATCAGGTCTGATAGAGAGAGGGAGACAGAACATAGAACAGTACAGCACAGTACAGGCCCTTCAGCCCACAATGTTGTGCCAAACTTCTAACCCTCTCACTGATCAATCTAACCCTTCCCTCCTACACAACTGGTATAACAAGGAGAGGGAAGAGATGGAGCAAGAGCTGGCCGGTGCTGGGTGGATCCAGGTGAGAGGGAGTGTAACAGGCAGGTGGGAGGTGGCAAAGGGCTGCAGAGGACGAGAGAACAGTGCAGAGTGGATCTAACAGAGGGGAACCGCGAGAGGATCCGTGTGAGAGATGAATAAATGGAGAGTGGGGGAGGGGAAGAGAAGCTGTGATACGATAAAGATTAGCTTCATTTGCCACATGTACGTCGGAACATCAAAATATGAAACGAGTGAACAGCCGACACAGTCCAAGGATGCGCTGGGGGCAGCCCGCAAGAATTGCCAACCTTCTGGCGGCAACATAACATGCCCACAGCTCACTAACCCTAACCCTGCTGCCTGGCCTGCTAAGCTCTTTGGAGCATGAGACCCACGCGGTCACGGGGAGAACGTATAAACTCCTTACAGGCAGCGGCAAGAATTGAACCCACAGGGACTGAAAAAGTGATTGCGCTAACCATTACACTGCCACGCCACCCTCATGCATATGTATGTACATAATTGCAGTAAAACTCCCTCCCTCTGTACCCCACCCTTATCTCCAGAATCTGTGATCCCAAATCCCCCAGAGAAAACCTGCAGACGCTGCAAATCCGAGCAACACACACAAAATGCCGGAGGATCTCGGCAGGCCCGGCAGCATCGAGGAAAAGAGTACAGTCGACGTTTCGGGCTGGAATTTTCTTCCACGGCCTTCTGTCTCTTTCACCAATCTTCCTCTCAGCTCTTTACCTCATATCCCTCCCTCTTTTGGTTTCACCTATCACCTGGTGTTTCTCCCTCCGCTCCCACCACCTTTTAAATCGACTCCTCAGCTTTCTCTCTCCAGTCCTGCTAAAGGGTCTCAGCCCAAAACATCGACTGTACTCTTTCCTGGATGCTGAGTTCCTCCAGCGTCACAATACAAGGATATCCGTTTAGAACAGAGATGAGGAGAAATTTCTTTAATTAGTGGGTGGTGAATCTGTGAAATTCATTGTCACAGATGGTTGTGGAGGCCAGGTCATTGGGTGTGCTTAAAGAGAAGTTTGATAGGTTGTTGACCAGTAAGGGCATCCGAGTTACGGGAGAAGGAAGGAAAATGGGGTTGAGAGGGATAATAAATCAACCGTGAGGGATCGGCAGAGCGGAATCAATGGGCTAATTCTGCTCCCATGTCTTATGCTTCTCCACCTCAGCACCCTTTCCTGCATCATCATGTTGCAAAGTGTAGGTATACTATAAATATTTTCTAAGTATAAATCCACTATTATGTGTAAACCTTTGAACAGACCACACTTGGACCATGGTGTAGATCTCTGGCCATCACATTACACGAATGGTGTGGGGGTTTTGAAGAGGCTATAGAAGAGATTCACAGGATGCTGCCTGGACCAGAGGGTATGAGCTATGGAAGGAGGGGTTGACAAATTTGGCTTGTTTTCTCTGGAGCAATGGAGACTGAGAGGAGATCTGATAGAGGTTTATAAGATTATGAGAGGCATAGAGAGAGCAGGCAGACAGTACCTCTTCCCAAGGTGGAAATGTCAAAGCTAGAGGATATATTTTTTTTAAAGGAGAAAAGTTTACAGGAGGTGTGTGGGACAATTGTTATCCACAGTGAGCAGTGGGTGCCTAGAACAGGCTGCCAGGAGAGCTGGTGCAGGCAAATATGGTGGAAGCATTTGCTTAAACCTCTGCCTTCTAGTTTTTGATTCACTTTCCTTGGGTGAAAGACTGTTACCACCCACCTCTCATGGCTTATAAGCCTCTATCAGGTCACACCTCATCCTCCTGTGCTCCAAGGAATGAAGACCCAGCCCGACCTCAGGCCCTCTATTCCTGGCAACATCACTATAAATCTTGCCTGCACTCTTTCCATTTCAGTTACGCCTCTGCTACAACTGGTGACCAGAACTGGATAAAGTCTCTAAGTGTGGCCTCACTAAAGAGAAAACCCCGAGCTCACTCAACTTATCCTCATAAGACATGTTCTCCAATTCAGACAACATCCTGCAACGTTCCACCTCCTTCCTATAAAGAGATGACCAGAACTGAACACAATATTTTAAGCGTAGTTTAACCAGGAGCTGCAACATTACTTCGAGGCTCTCAAACTCAATCCCCCGACTAATGGAGGCCAACATACCAAAGTCTGACTTTCCAAAATGCATCATGTCACATGTATGTGTATTGAAATCCATTTTCCACCCGTCAACACACATCTCTAACTGACCAGAGTCCCTTGTAAACTATGTAACTTCCTTCATTATTAACAACACAGCCTAGTTTTGTGTCATCCACTACCGCTAGGCTTCTTTGGACTACTTCCGGTTCAGTAACACGTCCATCAGACTCTTGCTGACCAGAGCCAGCACGAACAGTGGTCCTCATCAGGGCTGACCTGTCCAAGTGGGAGTCAGTGTGCTCGGGGACAGGGCTGACCTGTCCAAGTGGGAGTCAGTGTGCTCGGGGACAGGGCTGACCTGTCCAAGTGGGAGTCAGTGTGCTTGGGGACAGGGCTGACCTGTCCAAGTGGGAGTCAGTGTGCTTGGGGACAGGGCTGACTGTGCATCAGGACTGACCTGTCCAAGTGGGAGTCAGTGTGCTTGGGGACAGGGCTGACCTGTCCAAGTGGGAGTCAGTGTGCTTGGGGACAGGGCTGACTGTGCATCAGGACTGACCTGTCCAAGTGGGAGTCAGTGTGCTTGGGGACAGGGCTGACCTGTCCAAGTGGGAGTCAGTGTGCTTGGGGACAGGGCTGACTGTGCATCAGGACTGACCTGTCCAAGTGGGAGTCAGTGTGCT